>NC_143518.1:60959066-61266566 GCF_031878675.1 Megascapheus bottae
ATATTTGCAAAGACAATCCCTTCGACTGTGATGAATACAGTAGGACAATGTGCAGAAGTTATGTGCCCGGCAGCCTAGGAGTGGGGCAGAAGATGGGCCTGGGGGCAAATGAAAGAAGGGGTTCTTGGGGCGAGGAGGTGTCACTGTGTGCTGGTGGAGGAGCTCACACCTGTATTATCCTAGCTACTCAGGAGGCTGAGATCTGAGGATTGCAGTTTGAAGGGAGCCCAGGCCAAAAAAAGAGTCCCCGTGAGACTCTTATCTCATCTCCAATTAACCACTCAAAAACCCTCAGTGGTGCTGTTGCTCAAGGGATATTGCACTAACCTTGGGCCAGAGAAGCTCAGTAACAGAGTGATTTGGCGCAGAGTTCAAGCCCTAGGACTGGCAAAAAAAAAAAAAAAAGAGGGAAGGAATTCCAATGTGTTCAACACAAGGGGTAAATGTTGAAAGAGTAGGATAAGCTAATTCCCTGATTTGATTATTACATATGGCATGTACATATAGAATTCTCACACTGCAGCCCATGTACAATTAGCATATGTCCATTAAGTTAAACAGTGCATAGAATCCTTACTTATTTATACATAGTATTTCTCTCATTTTTGAACTTGATGATTTATGTCTAGGTAGTCTTCTCTGTTAAATTTTTATGCATCTTTAGTACATACCACATCATCTCGTAAGCAACTCAACAAAGACTTCAGTCGAGAAAATATTTCTACTCCTGAATAATTTGGATTTTCTGTACATGTACAGAAAACCTCACCACCACATGCGGTACCAGACACAGGTGTGTGACATAGTATGAAGGAATCTCCCACAAGAAGTGAATTCATCCAATGACTACTTTGAATCAGATTGGGCCACATGACCTTGACATGTCATTCCTATAATAACCATTAGACAATTTTCATTGACAGAGCTGGAACAATGATTTTCCCTTCTTGTTTTCCCACTATTTATGCTTTACAGACACCCATTATGAGTCTTGGTTAAAGCCCAGCGTTACATGGCAGCTGGAATCTCAGGCAGGCAGACGGCTCTGCCAGACTCAGCCGTGGGCCAGACTTCCTTCTCTCAAGGCTGATCAAAACCGCTATATCCCTGGCTGGCAGGAAAACGAAATGGAATAAAGGTGCACAGGGCTCCTTGACTGCAAGTCAGTTATTTACTTCTCTGCTTGCCTTGGGAATTAACCCATGTATAAAGTCCACGTGTCTGATGTATAGACTCTAGGCTCATTTGAGTCAAATATATATGTGTTCCCAGAATAAATTAGGATTTCTGTAAATGGTTTTATCCCCTGCTGCATAAAAATGTTATCTCTACCCCTGAAGAAATAGAGATAGCTAATCGGGTCACTGTCATAATCCTGTCATAGTGTCACTATATTAAAAATGACTTAAATAGAAGTTAGGATATGTGTGTGTGTGTATATATATGTGTATAATATATATTATATATGTATATGTGTGTGTGTATATAGTGCCAGTACTGGGGTGTGAACTCAGGACCTGGACTCTGTCCCTGAAATTTATTGCTTAAGGCTGGAACTCTACAATCTGAGCCATAATTCCACTTTTGACTTTTTGCTCATTAATTGGAAATAAGAGTCTCATGGACTTTCCTGAGTGGCTGGCTTTAAACCACAATCCTCAGATCTCAGTCTCTTGAGTTGCTAGGATTACAGGTGTGAGCCTGGCTATCAGCGATTTGCTTTTAATCTATGTTTTCCTGCCTGTGCTTCTGGCTCTACAAAGAAAAAGTCCTGTCTGATTGGACTCACAGTCTAAGTGGTATTATTCTGTATGAGAGACACACAATCTGATCATTTGGGATCTAATGGGCTACATACAAGCAGAGATCAATAAACACACACACACACACACACACACACACACACACACACACACACACATACATACCCCTGGGAACCACAAGTAGCCCTACCTGAGCAGCCCTTCTGCCGGTGTTTGTTCAACATTGGAAACATGACTACCTGTTTGGCTACTGCAATGGCAAGTCCAAAAAAGTAAGCATGGAATCTGTACTTTCACATTCTCATTTCAACAGAAACAGTGTCCTCATGAGGATACGCCCCCTCCCTCCCCCCTCCCACTATGGCTCCATGGCAGGCCCACTGAATGTCCATCCAGGCGCACATTTTGTATTTGATCCGTTGGCATTTTAGCTTATATTTTATTGCCAGCTCCATAGTCATATTGATTCATTTAAGTGAGACTTCAGAGGTCTGTAGTTTTATGTTCTACCTTATGAAACAGTAGCTCATAAAAGAATATCCTGCTTCCCTTTTCCTTTTGTAGGGCCTAATATCCTTTGCAGACATCTAGTCTAACAACATCATTGTGGTTAGAAAATGAATACTCAGACAAATACCAAGACAAATCATTATTATACTTGAATACACACCTGTAATTCCAAATGTCAGTGTAAAACACACTTGTTTCCATCTAATGCCTTTAAAATAAATAAATAGAATCTTTCTATGCCAGCTAATTCTCAAAGTGTATTAACGTTTATTTTGTGCTCACGCCTATAATTCTTTTTTCTGTATCAACCTATTTCATTGCTCTTCGGAGCATGTTTAAATGGAAAGTGAAATATGGAAATTATGGAAACAGATGATCACCTTCAGCTTAGAATTCCTCCTCCTGTGTTGTCTGTGTTTATGATCCCATCACTCTACTGGGCCTCTTATTAAATCAGTCTTTGTTGGACTATGACATTTGGAGATTTTTCTCTTTTTTTTTGTCAGTTGTGGGGCTTGAACTCTAGGCCTGGGTACTGTCCATGAACTCTTCAGCTCAAGGCTACTGCCCTACCCCTTCAGCCACAGTTCCACTTGCAGTTTTCTGGTGGTTAATGGGGGATAAGTGTTTCATGGATTTTCATGCCTGGGCTGGCGTTGAACCCCGATCCTCAGATCTCAGCCTCCTGAGTAGCTAGGATGACAGGCCATTTGGAGATTTTTTTTTACTGCTTTTAAGTGAGGAATGACACCTATGTATATACAAATATGTCAGATATGTACATGAAGCATATATACATGTATGTGCATATTATGTACATCATATACATGCATGTACATGTACACAATTGGTCCTTTGACCTGTGAATACCATGTTTATCATTTCACCAACATCAGACTGAGTATATTGAGAAAGAGAGGCATTTTCCCTGAACACGTTCAGACTGTTTACACCATTATTCTCTAACCATACAGCATTCCAGCTACACTCTAAGAGATATTACAAGGGATGCAGAGTGGACTTAAAGCACAGGGAAGAATTTCTGTAGGGCTGGGCAAACATGGTGCCATTTTGTGTGGACGTGGGCATCAACCGAGGTCATGGAGCCAGTTCCCTGCACATGCTGAGAGGCTGCAGTTACTTCCTTGGGCTGGGAGGGAATGGCGAGCCCCCTGGGAGGAGGAGGTGCAGGGTAGAGGAGACATGGCACGACACGTTAACTAGGAGCCACAGGAAGATGCATTTTGTACCCATTTGCCCATGGAAGCATTGCTCTGAGCTTTTAGACTACAGTGATTTGTAAGGTGTGGTGGGCTTGCCTATAATCCCTACACTTGGCAAAAGAAGGCAGTGTAATAAAGAGCTTGAGGGCAAGCCGGATGTACAGTGTGACCCCTGTCTCAACAAACTAGGGCTTGGCTTAGTGGTGTAGCACTGGCCCAGCAAGTATTAAATCTTGAGATCAAATTCCACATTACCACATAAGCGCGCCCATGTATGTTTCAGCTTGAAATTCTCTAAACAGAGTTTCTGGTATATCCACCCTGGGATGGTCCATCCGCTGGTCTATCCTAGACTTGAACTCGAATGGCCACCCTGGAATGTATGATTTTCAGGGGTCTGCTGACCCTCACTGGCATTTTTCTAAGTTCTCACTTTTCCCCTACATGGGCACACTGAGTCTCTAAAGCTCCAAGAAAGCCTTTCAATTATAGAGCACACTTTTGAAAACTTGTTAAGTTCAATGCCAATAAATAAGAAAGCCAGCCATTTTAATGAATACACCCAAGAGCAGAATACATTAGAAAGTCTGGGATGCAGCTATCAAGTAAGACGCTATGGTGTCTGCCGAGTTACGAGTTACGGATGTTTCTCCTTTGCTTGTTAACGGGAAACCACAGGGTGCTACAAACATTTTTTTTCCATTTGAACTTCTGATGAAATCATCTTCCATTACAGTGACAACTTCACAGCAGAAACCTGGTTTGCTACGTACATGTCTTTTCAAAAATAATACCATTAGGCAACTCTTCCGAAGGGATCAGATGAAGCCACAAAAGGATTATGAGACTCTGTCTAGTTGAAGCCTTCCCCACCTCTATCAAAGCAGGTTGAAATTAGCCTGTGGGGTCAGTAGTCATTATAAGTCATAGATCCACCGGGCAAATGACTTTAAAAGGGTTCTTTCCTGAAGACACCATACTAGGAACAAATTTGTTTTGTCTCCTACTGTCTCTGAAGAGAATTTCAGAACATTAGCTATTTGATGAATATGGCTCTTGGGAAAGGTGGAGATCTTTCTACGATGCCATAAGAGGAACTGCACTTCAAGTCTCCAGGTGAATTCTCCCACTTGTTCTAATTGTGACCAGAACACACTTCTTTGTGTCATCTGCTAGGAAACTGTTCTGCTTTAAACTCTATCCTGGGAATATAGTGTCTTGGGCACGTATTTTAACAACTTTCAGGCTGATATTCTTTTTTGCTCTAAAATATCTGAACTTTTAAATGAAGAAATGACTGTGCTTCTATAACCATAATAGTAAGTTCATATGCTTTAAGTCTTCAGGCTGGAAAAGGGCAGTTTTGATGAGGAAACATCTCCTCCTGGAAAGATGATGTCACCAAGGATCCAGTTGAAATACTCAAGGTTGTTTCCCCCCCAGTTGAAGACAAAAAAGGGGGATCTAAAATGTTTGGATTTTCTTTTCTTATTTACAGTTAAAATGCTAACCTGCTTTTGAAGTATAAACAATGGAACCTTATGTGAGTGAGTGTGTGTGTATGTAATAGAGAAACCTCTATTAATAAATATTTATGTATCAATACACAATTTGGTGAAAAGAAGGTGATGAAAAAGCACAAACTACAGACTATCTGTGTTTACTGGCAAAAGAAAGCATTTCTCTATTTTTTTTATACCTTTCCTTTCCATGAATATGTTGATTCTTATACAAATACACTTTTAGTGCATTTTGGTTAAGTCCAATGAAAGTGTAGTATAAATGCTACATACACACACACACACACACGCACACGCACACACATTTCTTGGGGTAAGCCAATGCTTTACTGATTTTTTAAAAAAAAACAGATTACAATTTGAGAATTCATAGTATGAGTTTAGCAATGATAATATATTCGTTATAATGAATTCCACCAATTAGAAATGGATTCCTTTCAGGGTCTGCAGGTTATGATGTGTGAGGGGAGGGAACAGAAGAGCAATGTCTCTCTGTCCCAGTGGTATTTCAGAGAAAATGTTCCTTATTTTATTTTATTTTTTTTCAGAAACAAGTTACCTGAATTAATGAGCTTAGCTCCCTAGCGGACTAACTCAGATCCTCTCCTCCCCGGAAACTCCTCAGCCAGAAAATTCTTCAAAGCTTTCTGTTTAGCCTCTGAAGTCTGATCTTTATTAAAAGTCTCTCCACCTTTAATGAAGGAGATTAGCTTTACCCTCTCCGTCCACGAATCTTTCACAGAGAGGCAAGATAAGTAGTGGGGAGCGCAGTCACACCAGGACTCCCGAGGCAGAGATGACTCTTTCTGGGCAAAGGAACCAGCCTCATATGCAACCACGAGGACCTGGTGTGTTCCCAACGGAGAAGGAAAGCTATCCTCAGTGGCAGCTACAGAGGTAACAGTGTGTCCTCGTAGCCAAATGCAATCCAGCCCGTGTGTGGACCTCTGGGTGCTGCCATTCAGATAGACCATGGCCTTGACAGTGCTGGGAAGCTGGGGGGCCCTAGATGACCCACCAAGTAAATACCTAGCCAGATGGGAGATCCTGGAAAATAGATACTGGACTTTCACACGCCTTAGTTTCTTACTTAGGAAATGTTGATGGTTAGGATCAGCAGCCATTAGAAGGCTTTGCAGCAGATGGAACGTTGGAACAGAGTCAGGCTGATTCCGCAGTCAGGCAAAGCCAGCATTAACATGGAAGAAAAGCCAGGAATCCAGGTTTGAAACTAAAATGTGCTCACTTTCAGATGCTCGGAACTATTTTTTCTTACAAAATTATTGCGTCATGATCCTAGCTACTCAGGAGACTGAAATCTGAGGAACTTGGTTCAAAGCCAGCCAGAGCAGGAAAGTCTTTGAGACTCTTATCTCCAGCCAACCACCAAAAGCCATAAGTGGAGCTGTGGCTCAAGTGGTAGAGCACCAGTCTTGAGCAAAAACAAAACAAATGCTCAGGGAAAATACCCCAGGCCCCAGAATAAGCACAGTACAGCACACACATGAAAAAAAAATAAAAATTATTGAGGCAGTGAAATGAGCCACATTTTAAGACAAGCCCTAGCCTAGAGAGTCAGTGTGTGACTTCCCTGCTAAGCTTTTATGAGAAGTTTATAAAGTTCTATAACTTTCACTCACTTTAGGCTTTGGTTTAGACATTCATAATGATTTACTTGCTTATATGAATACATTTCTATATTTGCAACAGGACTTTTGGTAGTTAATTTTTAAGTACTAGGGCAATTTTCTGATAGAATGGAAGTGTATAAAGACGATAGTAAATGTTTCAGAAACCCAAAGTTCAAGAATGTTCAAGAACCAAAGCTCTTACAGACCTGTTGGAGAAAAACAGAACTGAGAAACATGAGCTGGTTCATTCTGTCCCACAGAAAGTGGAATTACATGGCACAGCAAAAGACATTTTTCTACTTTTTGCCTGGAAATTTTTTTAAAAAGGATCTTTGTGTTGCTAAGCATTAATGCCATTTTAGTGGTATTAATGCACTTTAAACAGAGTATATTGGAAACATAGAGAGGTTCTGCATAGAGTTGTTTCCTTGATCACCAGACAGACTCATTCCAGAGCTGTGGAAATGCATTTATAAGGGGCTAGAAAGAGATCAGGAGGTGATCTTATCTGTCGATTCAAAGATGAAGCTTACAAATCATCCAGAAAAATGACTGATGCTGGCTACTGTAGCTTTCTACGATACCAACAATTTTCATAAGGATTCTCTGTAGCTATTATTGGTATCTTACCAGTTGGCTGTAAAAATACCCCTCCCCCCTGCAACCAAGCACTGTGTGAAGGTTGGAGAAGGGCGGAGTGAGGAGATCACAGAGGGAAATAGCATGGGAGAGCTGAGAATTCTCACAGTGCAGCCTTGAGTCCGTTCAAGATCTTGAGTACCAATAACTCATGCCTGTCATCCTAGCTACTCAGAGGGCTGAGATCTGAGGACTGGAGTTTGTAGCCAACCTGGGTAGGAAAGTCTATGAGATTCTTATCTCCAATGAATCGCCAAAAAGCCAAAAGTAGAGATGTGGCTCAAGAGGTAGAGCACCAGCTTGGGTGAAAAAGCTAAGGAACGGGGCCCAGAGTTGGACTTCAAACTTCAGTTCTAGTGTGTGAACATGTGCCACACACACACACACACACACACACACACACAAACACACACACACACACATACATGCACACGACTTTGAGTGAGTCCAGGGCAGAGGCCCAGAATTCTACACTAGAAATATAAGACAGATGTCTTGAAACCCTACAGGACAGTTGCCAGTTCTGTTGTAGAAATGTCTTAAGTAATTGCTGTGTGATCCAGTCCCATGATGCAGATTTGGCACTGTAAGGCTGTGAAGTTATGCAAAGGACTTTCAGATAATGAGTCGGTGTGTGGACATCTTTCTTGGCTTTCTTCCCTTAACCAAAGTTTTCAAGGGCAGGGATTCTTGTTCCCTCAATAGCTATCAGGACTCTCGAGAGTGCCTGGCACAGAGCTGTGCCTAACAGGTGTTTGTGCAGTGCATGATCAGAAGGCTGTGTTATTCTGCAGCTGGGTGTATACCTAGGAATTGTTTTCAATGATAATTTCAACTCTACCATATTTTCTCTCTTGAAGCTTTCATTGCACACAATTAATAAAGAAATTCATCTAGTATTTCCAACAACTAAATTTAGACACACACCTTTATTTGAAAGTTGTCTAAATAATTATCTTTTTTCTGGAGATTTACCTTCTTATCCCAACACAGAAATTACTGAATGAATTAGGAAATATCGATATGAATGTATTATTTTAAAAGATAAGATTTTTAGGGTGTGTGTGAGAGAGACAGAGACAGAGAGAGAGAGAGAGACAGAGAGAGAGAGAGAGAGACAGAGAGACAGAGAGACAGAGAGAGACAGAGACAGAGACAGAGACAGAGACAGAGGCGGGGGGAATTGAGGCTTGAACTCAGGGTCTGGGTCTTATCCTTGAGGTTTTCTGCTGAAGGCTAGGGCTCTACTATTTGAACCACAGCTATACTTTCAGCTTTTCGATGGATCATTGGATATAAGAGTCTCATGGATTTTTCTGTTCTGCCTGACTTCAAACCTTAATTCTTAGATCTCAGACTTCTGCATAGCTAGGATTCCAGGTGTGAGACACTGGCACATGGCTAAAGTTTTGTTTGTTTTTAATCAAATTCATTCATCCATGTCTGACCATTCTTTGGTTATGAAATCTGTAGGCAGGTATAAACATTCAAAATTCAGTCATGAATCCCTAGTGCCCAAGTTTGAGGGGACACTCACAGTCTTGATAGGTAATTGCCTTGGGCTTTTTGGATGCCAGGGGCTGAGGTAGGTGAGCAGAATGAAGAGTCATATCTTCTGTTGACTGCATCCTACAGGCCAGGTTACTGTGGTGTCCAGAGAGGACTGTGTCACTGTGCCCAGCCCTGTGCCAGTCACCAGGAAACCACAGCCGAGGACTTGTCCAAACAGGCCTCTTCTGGCCTGAAAGGAAAAGCCAGTTGGAAAGCATCAAACACATTTCCAGGGAAGGTTTTCCTCCCCAAAGCCCATAAATTACTTGCCTGCCTCCCATTAAACAGAACACTGCAAGGGTTTCAACTCTCTCAGCAGTTAGTATGAGGTTGACTTTGCTAATGAGTGTGTAAATTTCTAAAATTGTTCGTGCTTGTTAAGTGGCTGTGGAAGTTTTCACATTTAGGGTAGGAATAATACTCTTTATTACTATAGCAGTGAGTTATGCTGTCATCTGGTAAATTTAAAGTCTCTCTCTATCCCCTCTTGTTCTCTCTTGTCTTTATTCATCTTTCTGTCCATTCTTAGTTTGACCAAATGAAACATACCCCTTATCGATATGGGATTTATGACATAGGACAAAAGTAATTATACTTATTCAGTAAACACTTTTTAGTGAACACTTTTAAATACACATAGACAAATTAAATTGATGCATAAATTCTCCATGGAGAACAGCTTTATAAGGTAACACTGTAAAGGCCTCCAGAAGTTAATTATTCTACTAAAAGTAGACTATTCTATTTGTATTCTACCTTAAAGTGCTTAATCTGTTGCTATGAGATATGGATTAATAGAAGCAATGTAGACACCGAATCATTTCAGGATGACTCTAGGCATACTCTAGTCTTCTCTTATTTGCCTATGACAAAGCATGCTCTTAAAATACTGAGAAGTTCACTTGTTTCTTTGATATTCAATGGCTGAATAGGCTAACATAGATAAGGAAAGAGAATGAAGGTAAACCAAAATAAGAGATTCATTTACTAGAAGTCAACGACGGTTCAAGACAGACGATTTAAGGGAACAGACACGAAGGTGGTATTCATGTGTGACTTTTCAGCAGTTAAGTGATCATCCCACGGGAGCAGCTGTGAGATGACAGTGTGGTTTGAGAGGGCCAGGACCTGAGGAATAGCTTTCCCTTCCATGCTGCTTTTGGGGACATACTTTGTGTGCAAAAGAAAAAAAAAAGAACTTCTCACCACCAGTGAGAGTTCAGCAGGGAGAGGAGAGAAGTGGCAGACCTGACCGGTATCCAGGCTCCTGGGCCTGGCTCTGCCTGTTGAGCTGCTTTGTGTAGTTTCTCATGGTGATGTGCTCAGACAGGGTGGATCAAAGCCCAGAGGTACCCACAGCGAGGGTTCAAAGGCATGAAAGGCCTCCGAAGATCCAGACGGTTGAATCTTGATAAAGTTTCCTGGTGTTTCAATTTCTGGTCCCATTTTACCTTTGGGGAGGGCTTTCTAGAACTTAACTGTGGTTGAAGTGGAGTGCTTAGCTGGGTGTCTGCTTCTCTCATGTTTCTGAATGAATTCCCTATGGGAAATGGATGCTCTTATTTGGATTTTCTTACCTAGTTGTCTAAGCTGATCAGATCTTTTCACTGGAACAAATTCTTCCTGTCCTGGGAAAGGGAGGAGGGGGGCCAAAGGGATAAGAGATACCGATATCCTTAGCTGCTAGATAAATCTAGCTACTTTCTTCAATGAATGACCACAGCTGGTGGTTGCTCAAAGAAATATTATGAAAGGGGGTTAAGATAAGATATAAGGGCCTTATTAAAATTTCAAGGGTGATGAAGACAGACAAAATATAATGAATGGTGCTGGAGTTTAGCTAGGTCAATTGTGTCAAAACTCACTCAAAGAAACAGATAAATTTGAACTCCTAGACTCCATTCAAACTCCCACCCTGTCCCCCCCAATGAAACAATTCTCTTTACCAAAGCTTTTTGCAGAAATTCCGAGAATACTTGCTTCATAGGTGATTCAAAAATGAAGGGATTTAATTACTTAGAGCTCTGCAGAACCCTGGTGTTAAGTAGGAAATGAGACCATTTTATCTTGGTCTTTTTTCTACCTATTAAACCATTGAAGCAATTAAAATATCTACATCACAAAATAGAATTGTCATGTATGGAAGAAAACAAAACAAACTTTCTCGTGATAAAAGGCACAAGGTGAACTCTTAATTCTGCCTCTGTACTTGCGGTGCATAATTATGAAATTTGTTATGGTTGTCACTTGGGTAACACTTTTGTGTTGAAATACTGTTATGAAGTGCTAAGGAGGAGAAGATGGATAGTAATTCTCTTACTTGCCAAAGTTCACTCAGAGTAAAGAATAGGCTTACATGAAAGTTTTCTCTTGGGAAACGTTTGCCTAACCTTTATCCTATATCCCATTTACTCTCTGAACTAACATATTATCCAAGAACGAAAGCTTAAAAGGCCCATTACTCTCTCCTTTTAATGTCTCTATTGTGTAAATTTGACAAATTATCTTCAAGATCTTCTAAAATATCATCTTTCTGACTATTAGAAAATAGAATTCCATGACACATATTTATAATTGCTTGTTAATTCCCATGGGACAATTGTATCCATCAGCTTTCTTTTCTATAACACATATACCTCAGCTGACCAGCTGCTAAAGAGGAAAGGTTAATTGTTAGTAGACAGTTTTAGAGGTTTCATTCCATGATTACTTTTCCCCCATTTTGTCTCCTCATATGGTGAAGAATAATGGCCAAAGGCCTGGCACAGCCAGCCACTCATTTAATGGTGAAGAAGTGAAAAGGAGAAAGAGGAAGAGACTGTGATCTTCCACCCCATTGGCTGGGTGACGTCTGACATGACTCCACCTCCCCAGATTTCTACCACACCAGCCCCAGAGAAGGATTAAGCTTCTAACACAAGGATCTTTGGAACGTGCTTAAGATGCAGCTGTAGAACTAACCTTCAGATTGTGCATCCGTGCATTCCGAGGTGCAAAGAGCTGAAGTCATCTGCTCCACTCAACTGCTAACGCAAGACCTCTACTCTCCTTCTCCTGGACATTACCCAGCAGGTGGAAGCTGGCCTCCTCGAAAGGATTCTTTGTCTCTTCCCCGCACAGCTTGAATATTTTAGAAATTGTTGTACTGCCCCGTTAAACTTAAACTTGGTGACTACCACACCTGTACCTATTGTTGCTTTCAAAAGGTAATAGCAGCTGGGTACTGTGGCTCACGCCTGTAATCCTAGCTAGTCAGGAGACTGAAATCTGAGGATCACGGTTCAAAGCCAGCCCGGGCACAGAAGTTCAGTCTGAAGAATCTTCTACAACTGGGGAGCACTCACAACATGGTGAGCAATTTGGAAAAGGCTTTTTGTGAGTCCAAAGGGTCCTTGCCTCTCTCTCTCTCTAGCACCCCTTTACTCTTATCTTTCTTATGTGAAATGAACCAGGAGTTGAACAATTTTTTTTTAAAAAGGACTAAATGGGCCAAGTGACCTTTTGTCCTTCTGGCTGTTAAGGGATTGGAACTCAGGGCCTTGTGCTTGCTAGGCAGGCAATCTCACTACAGAGCTGGACCTCTGCACTTTCTGCTGGGGTCCACTTCCTGCCTGGGTACATGGCTGAGTGTGATCTGCCTATGTTAGACTTCCTGTTGTAGCTGGGATAACAGGTGCACATGGGGAGAGGTGTCTCAGGCACTTTTCTACCTGGACTGTCTTTGAACTTGAAATCCTCTCCATCTCAGCCTTCCAGGTAGCTAGGATTTTATGTGTGAGCCTCCAGTGCCTGTCAAGTCACATTGTTACACGCCAAGAAAACCTTACAGCTCAGCCTTGATTAGCTAACTCACTGGAGCCAGCCCCACGAATACATCCGAATGGTAAAATTACCTTCGTCACAAACCAATGAGCTAAAAATACCGCCTTAGCGCTAAGGTACCCCAGAGCGCAGCAGTAGGGATAGAGGGAGCCAGTTTTGCCTTAAGCTATGAAGTCTTTTCTCACACAAATGAACCTAACCACATCCTCCAGAATAACTCCAGCTTTTATAAAAATCACCTTATATTACAAAAAAAGGAATCGAATCATAAAAGAAGATTCAATTAAAATGTAAAGAATTTCATCTTTAATCTGAAGCTCTGGCACAAAAATGTACCTTATATAAAGCATTTGATGTTTTTTTTTCCTTTTTGAACCTTTAAGTTCTTGATAGGAAGAAAGTGAATTGGGATACTTAAAGGTGTTCAGATCAATCAGAAATAAGGAGGAAACATTTTTCAAATTATGGGTTGTTGCCTGGCATGAAACAGTTATTTTTGTCAAAACTGGCCTAGACTATAATTGGAGGAAACATTTTGAAGCTTCATCTAATTGCCTCTGACTTTGGACAGATTTCAGCTGTTTAGGGTAAAACTTTCCCAAACATGGTGAATGAATGATTTATATTTGCTATTGAGAACCCTTAGATTTAATTGAAGTTTCAAATGGGTAGTCTGAGATCCCAAAACTATAATGGCCAATAAGATCTTCAAAGTCTTCAGATGGTCAATTCCAGTCAGAGCTGGGAGGGGTGTGTGTGTGTGTGTGTGTGTGTGTACCCAAAGACACAGCAGTGAGAAAAATAATAGGAAGGAAATATAGTAAAGACGTAAAATGCATTCATATTTTGGTGCAAAGAACATGGTATTTTCAGAAAGACTTCTATTGAAAAAAAATGGCTTTTCAACAAAAATCTTAAAGAAGTAAAGGAAGCACTCTTCAATAATCAGAAGTCTTCTAAGCAATGGACAAGAGCTAAGAAAGAAGTGAGGTTGGCCCAATCAAAAAACTACTAGAATCCAGTCTTACTGAAGTGTTGTAGAGCCAGGATATGAGCAGGAGAGAAAGACCCAGGAAAGATTATAGAAAGGTCAGCTGAGCATGTAAGTATGGGTCTTATACAGAGTAGCAAGTGAGCCAGTGGCCAGTGTAAAAGAAAGACTCATGAGGTTGTGTGGTATATAGGAAAAGCTACTCCAATCGCTATGTGGAGAACTGATTCAGGAAGTCAGGAACAAAGCGTCTAGAAGGGCGAGGCTAGTCACAGAGACCCCAATGGCGAATGGTCTAGAGAAACCATCGGTGGCTGAGGCAGGGAGGCTTTTGTAGGCTGGGCATACATCCGGAAGGAGGAGCCATTAGAATCTGTAAACGCATCAGATATGAGATAGGAGAGAGGGAAATGTCTAGTATGTCCCAACACACAGGGCCCAACCAATTGGTTTTATATGTTACTACTTAACGCTCTGGGGAAAAGGGTGTTTCCATTAGTATTATTATTCTGTGTGGATTTGTCCGCGGATGCATGTGTGGGTGTACATGTGTGTGTATGTGTAGACATGAGTATGCCTTTGTTTCAGCCTGATTTCTTCGTTTTAGAATTCCCAGAGGTAGAAAACAAAACGTTGTGTTCGACATACGTTATGTTTGAAACCATCATAGCCATCCAAGAAGAAAGGTCAAGTAAGGGAAAGAAATTCAGGAGAGAGGCCAGGGCTGAAGATAAAAAGGCAGATGCTGTATAAAATGGACACTCAAGAGCCTTCATGAGATTTCCCTCAGGAGTGAGCAGGACCTCCTGGGATATTCTGGCACTTGGAGACAAGGAAAGAGATGATAAGCTATCAGGAGGAGGAGAGCAAGTAGGAAGAGAAGACAGATGTTAAGAAATCATAGACTTGGGTTTATAAACAAATTCTGGCTTCCACAGATGAGGGAAAAATGTGGCAGGGTGATAGCCTTGAGCAAAAAGTGTCCAAGGACAGTATCTAGGCCCTGAGTTCAAGCCCAGGACCGGCAATAAATACATAAATAAATAAAAGTAGATTGTTTGCCAAAGTTTAGATGGCTTATGACAGGATGGCTCAAGGATGAGCATGCCAGTCAGGGACCTTTGGGGTCTCTGAGAGAACTGAGTTTGTTTCTATTAAAAATGCTAACCCCAGGCGTGTTTGTAATCCTAGCTATTCAGGAGGCTGAAATGGGAGGATTGTGGCTCAAAGACAGTCTGGACACAGAGTCTGAGAGACTCATCTCCAATTAACCAAGAAAAACCTGCAAGCAGAACTGTGGCTCAAGTAGAGCACCAGACTTGTGCAACAAAAACTAAGAGAGCACTCAGGCCCCACTTCAAGTCCCAGTACTGCCAAACACACACACATACACGCACATACAATCCTATTAGTTCTTATAATTTTTAGTAAATTGTGTCCAGAATAAATAACAAAACTTCCTTGCCAATTAGTCCTATCATGTCTGTCTGTCTGTCTGTCTATCTATCTATGTCTATCTATCTATCTATCTTATCTATCTATTTGTCCCTACCTACCTACCTACCTACCTACCACATGATTATTTATTTATTTCAACTATCTGGGGTTCAACCCAGGGTCTTGAGCTTGCTGGTTCCTCCCTTTTTGCTGTGGTCGGTTTTGAAATAGGATCTCATTTGTTTTAAAGTGAGGCCAACATGGACCCCAATCTTCTTGGCTTTGTATCCTATGAAAATAGCATAACAGACAGAGAGGATTACACTAGCTTTTTCGTTGTTTCTTTCTAATGTCTTTCCAGGCTGGCTTCAAACTTCAGAGCTCTGGATTACAAGTGTGAGACACTATGACCTGCCTGACTTGGCATTTTATCTAAATATCCACTATGCCGTTTATGATATTGTATTTTGCACATCTCTGCTTCACAGTCTTTTTCAGTTTCATTTATTTACATTTTCAGAAAGAGAAGATATAGTTGCATTATTGTATCTTTACAACAGAGCCCAGGACTCTGGACTGGGATTCTAAAGCCTGAGAGAAAGGCAGCCAACATTCCTTCTAGTAGTACTCAAGGGTGGTTGTGAAAAAATAGATAATTTACTATTTTGGAACCAGCTGAACAATTTTATTCAACCACCAGCCTTCTTCCACTTTAGATTTATTTGGCTTACCATTAAAATTGTGTGAATGTGTAGGTTAAGGTAAATATCCAAGCTTTAAATCATATTATTTGTACTCTGTTCTCATTTCAATTTTATATTTGCAGTTATGGCCACAAATATTTGTGGTAAGACATAAGGAGATTTTATGAAGTAACTTTTGAAAAAAAATAATTTTGAGAAAGCTGGGTGCAAAGGCTGAGATCTGAGGATTGCGGTTCAAAGCCAGCCCGGGCACTAAAGAACGAGAGACTCTTATTGCCAATTAACAACTAGAAAACCAGAAGGGGTAGTGTGATAGCCTTGAGCTGCAGAGCTCAAGGACAGTGCCTAGACTCAGTCCAAGCCCCACAAACATAAAAAAAATAATTTTGAGGAATTTAAGAGTAATAGTATTGCAACTAGAGTCTGGATTCAATTGTCTAGGCAGGACATGCATTTTTTTTGGCCAATCCTGGAGGTTGAACTCAGGGCCTGAGCACTGTCCTTGGGCTTTCTCAAGCCTGGCACTCTAACCACTTGAGCCACAGCATCATTTCCAGATTTTTTTCTATGTACGTGGTACCAAGGAATTGAACCCAGGTCTTTGTGCATGCAAGGCAAGCACTCTATCACTAGGCCACATTCCCAACCCTTGATACAATTTTCTTTCTAATCACTAAGAGAGCGAAGTGCATCCTTAGCTATGGCTCTCTTGGTTTCTCTTGGTTGTGGTAGGTTGCTTTCCTCAGAAATCTCAGGACAGACCCTGCATGAAAGCCAGCCTCCTTGAGGGGGCCTGGCTCCTTTCACCAGGCCTCCCTACCTCCTTTGCCCTACTTGTGCCACTGCTCACTTCTACTAGTGTCAAGATTTCTTTATTTCCATCTCTCCACTGCATCCTGAGACTCTCCATTAATCTTTCATATCACCTTTCCATCATGAAATGTTAAGAAATCTGGGTCTGGTGGCTCATACCTGTTGTCCTAGCTACTTAGGAGACTGAGATCTGAGGATTGTGGTTTGAAGCCAGCTTGGGCAGGGAAGTCCAGAAGACTTATCTCTAAGTAACTAGGGAAAAAAAGTCAGAAGTGGTGGTGTGGCTCAGGTGGTAGTGCACTGGCCTTGAGTGGGGGAAAAAAAAAACCCTCAGGCAGAGTCCCCAGATCTTGGGTTCGAGCCAGGACAAGCACTAATGCTTTTTTAAATTAGCAAAACCATGTTACATATGCAAATATTTTTCAATGTAAAAGGTTATTACCCAAATACAGTAAAGAGTAATGAACATAGCCCCAATTACAATATTAAAAACTGGAACTAGACTGGGCCTGGTAGTGCATGCCTAGAATCTGAGCTACCTAGAAAGCGGAAACCAGAGGACCAGGGTTCAAGGCCTGCCTTAGCCAAAAGCTAGTGAGACCATAGTGCAAAAAAAAAACCAAGCAGGGTATATAGCTGTAATCCCCAAATGTGGGAGACAAAGGTAGGAAGATTATGTCTTGCCATCAGCTCTGGATTCAACCATCATTAGAAGAAAATGAATGATGCGAATCCAGCCTTAGAATTCACCCCAATGAAATATGGACTATTCCTTCAAAGCATAGAATGAGGGAGAAGCCAGGACATCTTAATGCACAGTCTTGGGTCTTGGATCTTCAGAAATTCAGTCCAGCATTCTTTTGTGGAACATTCTTCGGATTATACCATTCGGATGTATGAATCCATTGGTCAGATCCGTTATTTCATAAGGCAGTGTTAAATATGGCCTCTAACCTTGATGGAATCCCTTTGTAGATTCCTAAACTGAATATTTTAAGAACAATTTACAGCCCCTTAACCTTGTTCCAAAGGATTTAAAATAGCTGGCAATAAGGCATGCAATATACCAAAACCTAATAACTTAGAAAAGACCCAGGGAAGGGGGGGGAGGCAAGAGAGGCAGCAGTATGAAACAGAAACAGGAAATTGAAATATTCCCAAGGGTCAGATAAATGCATGAATATATTCTAGAAAGACATACACATTTATAGACCTCACATTTGTGGCTAGCAGCCTGTATGTTTGTGAAATATGATGCACTATGAGATTTATCTCAGGCTTTTAAAAATCATATATTAAGATTTATTTGTGTGCTTCTTAATAACTGAGGTTAAAATCTTGCAAGCTAGGAGCTATTCAGGGAAAATACTACTTATTTTGATAGTGCCATTAGAAAAATTTTTTTAATCTTATAATATCTCAGAGAGGCAAAGAAGTATTATCCCTAAGACCCTTAAAACAAACACTGCCAAAAGTCACAGAGCACTCATCTTCAAAACTGAAACTCCAAAATCACAGGGATACTAAACACACACAGACCTGAATTTTGTTCATTATTCCTTTTATGACTTTTCTCAGTATCCCTCAGCAATATCAGATATTTTCCTGAAAGAGTGTCAGACCACTAAATCTACTGAGAAAAAAAAGATAAGCTAGAAAATGGTGATTAGATGGTAATTAGTTTTCTCATTGATATTAATGAGATGCCATGTAGGGCAAGTTTCTTCTTATTAGCAATTTGGCAACAGTCTCAAAAAAAACAGTAATTTTTCAGAATATGAAGCGAACACAAACACAGTTGTTTACCAGTATACACCTGCAGATTTCCTCTAGGTTGACAGCATGAATGCTAGAAGACTGAGCTGGAATTTGATGTGTGGAATAACTTAAGCTATAATGTAGTTGCTTACTTGAAACAAAGAGCCACTCTTCTAGCAGATGTAACTTAGTTAGCCAGGGCACAATAATCAACATTATTATCCAATCCAATACCACAAAAATTCTGGTATTGATTTTTGGCTCATAAGGCAAATAATTTGAGTTGTACTTCAATTCTTGGTCAAATATATAAAAAATGTTTTTCCTTTTGAACACTAATTCCATCCCTATTTTGTTACTGTTATCACTACTGCAGTCCCTGTGATGAAGGAGGTACCAGCCTCGATATTTTTCATGCCACCAGAGGGCCCCTGTGTGCCACGGCAACTGAGCTTCCACGCACAGGTGGTCCCGCTAATAATCCACGGTCATAAAGGGCAAAGGGTCACTCCCCATCCCCGTGATCTCACCTGTGAATCCAGGCTGGCACACGCACACATAACCAGCGGCTTCAGGGTAGCAGAATGGACAAGCTTCCCTTCCGTTGTTCTGTGGCTGTGTGTGCAGCCCTCCCGGGCCCCGCAGGGGCTGCTCCTGCATTCGTTCATGTCCGTCTCACACCGGGCACCCCTGCAGGTAAAGGTCCAGAGAGTCTGCTGAGTCCAAGAGCTCACACTGGCTGGAAGGAGACTGGCACTGTGCAGGGCCACTTGCTTCGTCTCACACAGCCAGCCTGCGAGGGCCAGGAGCAGAGACATGCTAGCAGCTAGGAAATCATTTGTCTGGCAAAGACAGATTTTTAGTGAAGTGTGTGTGTGTGTGTGTGTGTGTGTGTGTGTGTGTGTGTGCACACGTGCTGGTACTGGGGGTTGAACAAAGGATCTGGGTGCTGCCTCTTAACTCAAAGTTCGAGCTCTCCCACTCTCTCTAGTTTTTTGCTGGTTAATGGAAGAGAAGAGTCTCACAGTCTTTTGTGCCCTGGCTGGCTTTGAACCAGGATCCTCAGATCTCAGCTTCCTGAGTAGCTAAGAGTGCAGGTGTGAGCCACTGATAACTTAGCTGAGAAGTACATTTTAAAAACAAAATTTACAATCCAAAATTGTACTGTAAATTGATACATTGCATGGAAAGTTCTTTATGCAATCCTTTAAAGATAATTTTTAAAAATTTAAGTTGGAAATAATTGTTATAATATTTAGATCAAATTCTCAATTTTTTTAAACTTTAAAATTATACAATGTTTTTCTTTATTCACCTAGGATAAAATCCAGTCCTTCTCACGACATGAGAATTTCCTCACAGGATAGCTATCTTGACACTCCTCCCTCAGCCCCCTCAGTCCCTTGTCCCAGAGGGGATTTTCTGTGTCTGCTTTCCTAACTCTGTTCCATCTTCTAGAACCTGTCCACTGGACTGTTCTTGGCCAATTTTCGCTGAGCTTTCGAGCTTGATCTTGTATGACTTTCTCAGCAGGGCTTTCTCTCATTCCCTAGAGCGCTCTGATGCTCTGCCTCACCACTCAATCATTCTGCTCGTGACTCTTTCCATTGTCCCTAATCATTTCAAATCACACAGAGAATATCTGTATCCACAGATGCCTCTCTGAACAGACCAGCCACTCCTGAAAAGCAGGCACGTTTTCTTGAACACCTTTAGTCAATGAGAGTAAGACAATATTAAGTAATGGTTGGAAAGGGTAACCAGACAGATTATAATACTGGTTCAACATGCAAACCCAGAGAACTGACAACCAGTGAATAAGGAAAAAATAATATGGCTGCTCATTCTGTAACTTTAATTAAAAAAACAAGAATAGAGTCATATGTCAGATAATAACCACAACATAAGTTCTGTCCCTCAGCAGTATGGTGTCTCTGTGACATGTGACCTATGGGTCATTTCTATCTGAAGAAGAAACACAGTTGAAAAAAAAAAAAAAGAAGCCAACAGAATATCAGATCAAGGCCTGAGTCTGACCCCTGGCAAGAAACCCTAAGATGTGCTTGAACCCAAATGCCTACTTTGTAAATACTTTTATTTAACATTTAAGGTAGTATAGCTATTCACTGAATAATATTTTTCATAACAAGTTGTTTTTTTAAAAAAAATTAAACTGGTAGTTACATGCTCCTATGAAATGATTGAAGAAAGCTTGGATTCCTTCCAACTTTCCCTTCTAAGACTCAGGTTAGGAAGTAATTTAGAACCGTCTCATTGCAATTCTGAATAGTAAAAGGTTCTGATTTATGGGTCTGTCAGTCCTGTCCCTTCCACTGAGGCCCGTGTGTGTGTGTGTGTGTGTGTGTGTGTGTTTCTATTCTCTTTAAACAAAGATATAAATAGACTCCCTCAGTGAAAACTGTAGTCAATAGTTTTCCCAAATTTTGCTTTAAACCTCTGCATTCAAAGAACATGACACTGAACGGAGTCTTCTGGGCTCTTGGGTTGGTTTCTCTCCCACACATCCAGCCAGATTCAGGCATGTGTCACAAATGCTGAAGATGACTGAGGCTTCTTTGAAGACTACTAAGCTTCCACTCTGTACGGGGCCATGAGGCCATCGCATGTGTGTTCCCCTAGGCAAGACAACCATCCGTCCAGGATCCTAGCAAAGAAACCCAGGCATACAGCCATGCTGAATCTGTCCCATGCACTCACCGCCAGCAGCACTAGAGACCATCCCCTGAGCTGGCAAGTAACCTTGTGATCTCTTGTGCGCTCTCTCTCTCTCTCTCTCTCTCTCTCTCTCTCTCTCTCTCTCTCTCTCTCTCTCTCTCTCTCTCTCTCTCTCTCTCCCTCCCTCCCTCCCTCCCTCCCTCCCTCCCTCCCTCCCTCCCTCTCTCTCTCTCTCTCTCTCTCTCTCTCTCTCTCTCTCTCTCTCTCTCTCTCTCTGTTTCTCTCTCCCCCCCCTCTCTCTCACTCTCTCTTTGTTTTCAAACAAGATCTTGCTATGTAGCCAAGGCGGGCTTAGTAAACCTCTTATCTCAGCCTCCTGAATTCTTAGATTACAGGCATACAGCACCATACAAGGCAGTTCAATGTTTTGAACATAACTCAAAGTTCCACAACACGACAAGTTATTTTCTATGCGCTTCCTGCGCTGTTTTTTCTTCTTTCTTTTTTCCTTAAATAAAGTCTGGGCTAGTCGGTGCTAGGCATTGAGTCAAGGCTGGTCACCCTCTTAATTTTGTTATCCAGTTTCCATTTGTTGAATATGATTTATGTTTTGGTAGGTATCAGGCAGATATTATCAGCCTTGTGTTTTGTAAATGAGAAAACCAAAGTCCAGAGTAACTAAGTAACTTGTCCAAAATCACAGTTAGTACGTTTCTGATATATGGTCAGTCATATTTCAAATTCTCCAATGCAGTATTTCTTTGTCAAGCCATCCCATAGTTCTCCCCTTATTCATTTTAACATAATGTAGTTTAGCTCTTTAATATTCCAAAAGTATACACATTGTATGTACTACAAACTAATAATCATTTATTGTACACCATATAGTTAATTAAATTTGAATTAACTAGTTCAAAGAAGAGACTATGTTTGGTTCCCACATCCATCTATCTACCCATCAACCTCCCTCCCTATCTATATCTACTTACCTTACCTACCTGTCTGTCTGTCTATGTCTATAGATGTCTTGGTAGACAAATGGATAGGTATGCATATATCGAGAGAGAGAGAATATAGACATAGATGAAACTGAGATGATACAGATACAGGTAGCAACCAATTATAAGTTTTGACATCCTTCAATGGGTTTTGTGTATTTCCGGTGTCTAAGAGAACAACGTGGGACATAAAGAATCTTTTTTCAATGCACAAGTCTGCATGAAGACCTTTATGACACTCTTCTTGTTCTCTCCCTTTCCATTTCCACAAGAGTAATCTACCCCATCATCGAGCAACTCGCTGGCCTGCATTGGACCACATGTGGCGTGAGCTCAGTGGTGTGTGAGCCCTGACAAGTACAGCCCCACAGGACAAGCAGAAGAAAGGGGCCTTTGTGATAAGGAGTCTGTCTCTAAGAAAAAGAAAATGGTGAGAGGTATTTTTGTCACCTACCAGGCCAGCAGTGACAAATGTAACTGTCAGCAGCATCTTCACAAGTGGCGGTGTTTTCACAAGGTTTTGACCAGCAAAGAGGCATCAAGGTCGCACAGCGAGGCCCCGTGAATCTGCTCCCTGTGCAGTTCCAGCTGTATCTGCGGAGGAAATGACATTTTTTTACTTTACAACTTACTCATATTGAATAAAATGCTTGTGTTCTGTCTCTTCATTTGTCCTCAACCTGAGATCCACAGCACAGTCTTACTACTTGGCTCATCAACTCAAGGCAGTTATATCGATAAACCTCAATGGAGTGTGCATCTCTAGTCATTGTCTTTTGGGAATTATGCTACAGCTTTATGAAAAAGTAGTTGCTAGCCACGATGTATTTTAGTTTCTATGTGCATAGATTGGGGAACTTATGTTGAAAAGTTATTGCAATGATTAAATGCATAAAGAATCGGCACAAACGCCAACTATCCCAATGTACTACCTGCCTTGCTATGAAATAGTGCTAAATCAAATTGTTAATAATTTTGAGGGCAGCAGAGAGTGATTTATATAAAATAGAGACCCCTATGAAAAATGAAACAATAAATTATGAAAAACTCAAGAAAAGCCTTGATTAAATACTGTGACTTATGCTCTTAAAAATGTTTTAGTTTTGCTATTTCTTTTTCTTTTTCCCTTCCTTTCTTTTAGTTCTTCCTTTCCTTCCCTCTCTCTTTTCTCATTAGTCTTCCTTTCCACTTCTTTCTTTCCCTCTTTCTTTCTTTTTCCTTCCTTCCCTTCCTTCCTCCCCTTTCTTCCTTCCCTTTCCCTCCCTCTCTCCCACTTTTTCCCTTCTCCCCCACCCCCCCACCTTTCTCTCTTTCTTTCCCAAGGCTTGAATTCATGGCCATGTGCCTGCTGTACCAGTACCCTCCTAGCTCTTGATGCTTTTATTGTATTTTGAATAGGGTCTTGTGTATAAGCTAAGGCTTATCTGAACCTGTGATCTGCCTATTTACACATCTCACATAGTTAGTTAGGGTAAAAGCAATAAATCAGTTATCGATTGTCTCACATTTATGCCTGGGTTGCCCTTAAATTTTGATTCTCCTGATCTCTACCTCCCAAGTAGCTAGGATTACAGGTATGAACCAGTGCACCCCTGGAAAGTCTAGCTATTTTGATTATCCATTGAGAATAACTAACAATCCCAAAGTATAATCTAATAGACGAAACTGTTACTTTTATTTAAAGAAGGATTTTAGTTTAGGTGGGACCTCTTCCATGACTTAACACTGTGAAAAAACGGATCTGCATAATTGGCTTCGATAAAATGAATCTTGGGCTGGGAATATGGCTTAGTGGTAGAGTGTTTGCTTAGCATGCATGAAGCCCTGGATTCAATTCCTCAGTACCACATGAACAAAAAATGCAGGAAGTGGAGCTGTGGCTCAAGTGGTAGAGCGCTAGCCTTGAGCACAGAGAAGCTCAGGGACAGCGCCCAGGCCCCACAACTGGCAAACAAAGAAGAAACAAACAAAAATAAAATGAATATTGAGGTGTGGAGACATATAGATTAAAGCAGCTACATCTGTTCATCGGGGTTATGTGCATTTGTCATAAACCATATTGGCATTTTATTAAGGAAACTAAAATAGCAAATGTTACAAGTACATAACTTTACATGCACTCTTTGTTAGAAACCTAACCATTCCATCTGTTTAATTAAAAGTACTAAAACATTACTATATGTAAGACCCAAGAGGCAAAAGCCTTCTACTCTAGGAGCTAAGCCTGCCAGATGAATTCATAAAATTAGAAACACTATTTCCAATTTTCATTGGTTTATGAACCTACTTCTCATCTGCATCATAGCAAATTTGCATTTATTGTAGGGAAATAAAGTCTTGTTGCATTGGTTGATCTTTCCACAATTTAGATAACAGTAAGCAGTAGTGTGAAAATAATAATAGCAAAATAGAAAAATTAGTTACTCAAGAGAATAAAGTTGTTAAGATTTGTCGTATCAGTGGCTAGTACCTGTAATCCTAGCTGTGGAAGAACGGAAGGATGGCTCAAGTAATAGAGCACCATCTAAGAGTGAGAAAACTTAATGAGGGCTTGGGTCCCTGAGTCCAAGCTCCAGGACTGATAAAACTGAGGAGCTTCCAGACTTGCTTAGTTTGCATTTTCCTCAGTAGCAAAAGTGTTGTGTAGTTTCTATTCAGATGCTTTCTGGAGATAGTGGAGTGTGCAAAACAGAGCCTCCTTCTTTTCCTCTGGGAGGCAACTCTGCCTCTATCATGTCCAATTGTCCATCTTAGGAGTGAAGACTCACACTCGTGGAGCACTCTCAGAATACAACTCAAATAAAACAAGCAAACACACACACAAAACATGGGATGTAAAGAAAAGTGATGCTTTACAGTTTACAGAAGAAATGTGCAACCATGTTTAGAATTCTGTCATCCTGAAGAATGAAGTCCAGGGCCCACAGGTCTCCTTTGGGGTCTCATTCACTTTGAAATTACACTTGGGATAATTCAGGCCTTGTTCACTAGATATGGGAAATGTTATCGTTTATTTATAGATTTATTCCTTCTTTTGCAATGAATGGGTGGTATAAACTCATGGCACTCAGCTAACCTCCCTGAACTGTAAATTCCTTATTACAATATGGAAGCATGAATGCTCACCTTGTCTGCCCTGTGCAGAGCTGCTCATGTATCCAAGTAAGGGAGGTCAGGTAGAATGATGTTTAAAATTGTCATGTATTTGTTAATGTGATACTTGTGATTTAAACAACAGCTGGAAAGCCCTTTCTGATACACGGAAGCTTAAACACCATTACACAGATTCATTCACTGGATTTACTATATTCAGGTCTAATTTATGCCCCCCTCCTGCTTTCTCTCTCTCTCTCTCTCCCTCCCTCCCTCCCTCTCTCCCTCCCCGCCCCCTCTCTCTCTCATACCAGTTCCCTGAACTGAAGGCCTAGGCATTGTTAACATTTTTGTTCACCCTAACTCTTGAGCCACACCTCCTTTTTGGCTGGCTAATTGGTGATGCGAGTCTTCAGAACTCAGCCTTCCAGTAGCTAGAAGGATGCACAGCACTGGTGTTTGCACAGAAGCTCTACTAGAACCTGATGTGTAGCAGAGTCGCATGGCTACTTATCACCATTCTCAAAAGGACTCACCCAGCTGTCTAAACCTTTGGGAGACCATGAAGTTGAATGGGGTGATCACATGCCCCTTCCCAGTGATATTTCTGTTGGGACTGGCTCCAAACCATCATCCTCAAGATCTCAGCCTCCTGAGTAGCTAGGATGACAGACATGAGTCCCTGCTATGCGGCTCAAAGAAAGCAGCTACAGCTTCTCATCGTGTAAAGTAGAATGCAATCTGCAAACTGGAAGTGGAGGACTTAAGGCCTTCAAACTCACCAACAATGACAAGAGGGCTTGATTTCTCCAAGCCAGGCCCCAATTGGGGGAGAAAACATACCTGTTTTCTCCATCCACACATAGACCTCTGTGGAGCACGGCTGACTGGCAGGCTCATGAAGGCCGAGTTCACAGCGATCCCCTAGAAACCCTGGGGTGCAGTCACAGACATACTCCCCAAGAACATCCTGACAGGTCGCTCCATTGAGACAAGGCTGGGCCCAGCACCCGTCCACCTCCACTTCACAGTGTACACCTTGGGGAAAGAAAGCCAGCACAGACAAGTTTTAGCAAGGTGGAAAGATTTCAGGTTGTTGACGGAGGCCCTGTCAGATGTCATGGGACTCAGAACCATTTCCCTCCTAAACACAAACTGATATTGACTTCCACATGCTCTCAGGAAATCATGCAAGACGGAGCAGGTGTGACGTGCACAAGCGCTGGAGACAACTGAGTCCGGAAACAATGGAGTCATTTTGCAGAACAAAGTGACTGCTGACTCTACTTTGGTTGGAAGCCTGAAATGCTTTCTCCATATTTTGAAACACTTACTCCAAAGCCTGGGATCTTAATACAGCCAATCAGTAACTGGATGACCTTTAACAAATCTCTACACTCTTTATACTTCAGCTTCCTTACTTTAAAACATAACAGAAACAATTATAGGAATCACACAGCAGATTATTATCATCATTATACTTGTACCAGTGCCTGGCAAATATCAGATATTCGATAGAGAAGAAAACAGGCGCTCTATCTATAAAACTGATCATAAGAATGTGATATCTGAATAGAAAAAAAAAGCTGGAAGTGGTGCTGAAGTTCAAGTGGTAGAACTCTAGCCTTGAGAAAGTCCAAGGACAGTGCTCAGGCCCTGAGCTCAAGCCCAAGATTGGAAAAAAAAAAAAGAATGTGATATGTGATTATTGGTTTAAGTGCTTCTTTTTTAGACACTTAAAAATGTCTATTTCAATGTTGTAAATATAAAACCAGATTAGGTGGTAGCCATAATGTGCTGAATACATGGTAAGAAGCTACTTGAGATGGGTACTGGTGCCCAGGCCTATATTCCTAGGGACTCAGGAGCCTGAGATCTGGGAATCCTGGTTTGAAGCCAGCCTGGACAGATAACTCTGTGACAGTCCTTATCTCCACTAAAACTACCAAAATGCCAGACATGGAGTTGTGGCTCAAGTGGTAGAATGCTAGCCTTGAAAAAAAAGAAGCTCAGGGACAGAACCCAGGATGAGTTCAAGTCCCAGGATGGACACACACACACACACACACACACACCTTGATTTTGAGCTGTTGCTGCATGAGGATGAATTTCTGTGTATCACCGCCCCCCAAAAATAGCAAATGATGAACATTTGTTTGATAAAATAAGCTTATTATTTATAAAAGCCATAGTCATATTGAGGTAACAAAAGCTCTTACCGAGTCTGATACATAATATTTGATATACAATAATCAAATTTACATCCAGGCTTTAAAAGTTGTAAAAGGAGGACCATTAACACAGATCCATCTTTGTCCTATAGCTGCAACCTAGATAACAAATCATGCATTAAAATGATATTGCAGGAATTTTTTAGAGGCCAGAAGTCATTAGTAGTTTGATTTTGTGTCCTTTTCTCCCGATGGAAAATGTAGAAAGGTATTCTGACACCATTTACCATTTAAAAGGGTCACTGAGTTCTACAAGGGCCTGGTGTGAAAAGGATAAAAGAATATCACATTTACTAGTTGGCTTTTGGGGAAAAAAATAACCTTAAAACAATGTAACAGGGGCAGCACTTGCTACCACCTTTTGCTGTGACCTCTGTGACCCTGGGTATCTGTCCTGTGATCTCACTACTACTAGTTTTTTCTCTTGACTGTTATTGTCTATGTTTCTAAAGAGATGTGGTCCCTCTATTAAAGACATCTGACTCTAGCAACATCCGCACTTGCATCCAAGTTTTTGGAAGAGTTGTTTCTCAGTGCTTCCAGAACACGGCACATGGCCTCACAACACGCAAGTGTCTTGATGTGGATGTGCAAGTATCTCCCAGTGTGATTGCCTGCCACCCTTCTGTCTCTCCTGCCTGTCAAGCATAGATGGTCCCCTTACTTATAATGTCCCCTCTTCACGCTCTTATGCCTCAGGCTAAACCTCAGTTAATTTCCATGAATCAGTGATTCTGGAGACTGTACTCAACTGCTCACGTCTCCCTCTGCTGCCTCCCCATCCTCCTCTTGAACTGCCTGTGATGTGAATGGGTGCATTACCTTGTAGGACAAATGCTTACTTATCTTTTGTATCTGCAGAATGGTGCAAGTCACTCTTTTTTCTTTGATATTAATGTGGGGCATCAAGCCCCTATTCTCCAGTGAAGGAAAAGATGGATGAATGGAAAAGATGGATTTGAATGAATGAATGAATGAATGAATGAATGATTATGACAACTATGGACCTATTTCCCATTTTTCCTGGGTCATAGGTTACTATTCCAGAGCTGAGCATCTCAAAGCTACTGGGAGCCTGGGCCCCACTCGCAAACAAAAGCCATAACGTCAAAATTCATGGCTTTGGCGAGTGGTTAAAACAAATCACAGCTTCTGAATCATGGTGTGTCCGATTGCAGACCCACGTTTGGAGATGGTGTCCATTATGGTGTGTCTTTTAGCAGAGATTATTATTCAGAATCTGAGACACGAGATGGAGCACACTGAGTGCTATCTGTCTGCAGCAGGGCTTGCTCCCAGGCTGTTGCTCATTTCCGTGGGCACACAGCCCAGCACACAGGCAGGAAGACATTGATAAACCACTCTGAACACCTTTCTCATTATCTGCAGAGCCCATGCCCTGCAAATCATTGTACTCCAGCTTTGAATTAGCATGCTAAATTTCAGATTCCACCCAATTAACCTGATGCCCTTACAGGTTTCTTTGCATTTTATTTTTCTTTGTAAACAAGAATTGTGTTCGCTGTTTCTGAGTTCTTCATACATGTCAATTACAACAGTTATTGGTGCAAATTTGTGACTTGGAGGGTCCATTCAAAGAGGAAATGAGGCATTCAGTTTCCATTGCTAAAGACAGAGAGCAAAATCTCCTGCTGTAGATTAAAATTATAGCCTTCTACATTCTGCTGTAGATTATAATTATAGCCGAAGTAGATGACTTCTTGCTCTGATTCCCAGGGGCCAAAAAGAACAACATTCAACAAGATGTTATAGGAGACTCAGGCAATATTTTCAAAATGTCTTCAATTGGAATTTCTTTGGGATTTGGATCCATAAAGTTTCTTGTATCTGCATTTATACAAATTTTCAAAGGGTACTGGAAAGTAACAAAATACCATTTAAAATCAGTCACCAGTACTGCAAAGCAATATAATACAATTTAAAAATAAAACCAGCCACTTAAGGAAAATGATATAAGCTCAGATTTATGTCTCTGAAGGACCACCAAGTGGTTTTAATTCTATAATTTTTAACACTTCTAAAATTACAGTGCACATTACAATTCAGAGACAGTAGTGTTATATCTTATTTGCCTCATTTTCCTTCATTAATTGTGAGTGAAATCACAGTAGTATCATTAATATATTAAGTCGATAAAAAGAATTGATTTGTCCTATCATATTTATAAGAAAACACTTGGACACTTTATCACTATTCTCTTTATTATTTGGTATAATTAAAATAATCCTTACTTTTTCTCCACATTTTGCCTTTACTGAGGAAAATCTGACTTGGCTTTCAACATGATACCTTGTTTCCCTCTGGTTTTGTTATTCCTGTCTATCCTCTTGCATATTCATTTAAACACCAAAACTTGAAGAACACCTCATTGATACACTCCTATCTTTCCAGACTATTCAAGGAGGCTGGAACTAGCTCTGGAAGGAAAAGGAAAGACTTTTTCCTGCTTGCCTGCCATCAGGCAGCACAGGGAAGGTTAATCTCACCCCTTTTTTGAAAGCATCATCCAAGCATGCTTTCTCTGTGGCACTGCTCCTCAAGACAACACACATTGGACTGGCTTTGAACTGCAGTTCTCCCAGGCTGCTGGGATTAAATGTGTGCGTCATCGTAGCTGTCCCCTTAGTGTGTTATTTTTGTTTTGAGCATAGAACTCAAGAACATCACATGGAAATCCACATGGTTGTCTACACTAGTTGTTTTCCAAAATGAGGTCCCTGGGCCAGCCTAGGCTGGGAGACTTGTGTTAGATGCCCATTCAAGGCTATGCCTCAGACCTACTAAAGCTGTGTTTTAATGAGAAGGTCTCCAGATAACCTTGGCTCACCCTAGTGTTTGAGAGCCATTGATAAACGTGGGAAGTTGGTGACACTGGAAATGGCCATTGCATTTTCAGTACATTTTGTGGGGTTTTTTTATTAGAGAATTCAAGTTTTTCTAAAAAGAGATTCTTCCTTTGCCAGGCATCAGTGATTTACACCTATAATTCTAGCTATGCAGGAGGCCGAGATCTGAGGGTTGTGGTTTGAAACAAGCCTGGGAAAGAAAGTCTAGAAGACTCTTACCTTCCGTGAATTACCACAAAAGGCAGAAGTGGAGCTGGGTGGATCACGTGGTAGATCCCTAGCCCTGAGCAAAAGAAAGTCCAGGGCAAGTATTCAGGGCGCAGTTTAAGTCCTAGCACCAGAAGAAGAACAAAAACTGGGTGCCTATGCTTTACTGCTGTTCTGAGCAGCTTCATGGAAAACATACACACTGATGCCTGCAGTTTATGTGAAGGCAGACCTCAGAGAGTGCACACACTTGAAGTGAATATACTCACAGGCTGAGAGCTAATATTCTTTTCATGAAGGAGGTTTGCAGGCAGGTGTGTGCCTGACACTGCCGTTGAATTTTTTTTTTTTTTTGCTTATGCACAGCAGATTACAGCTTCGCTGGCCCACTCTGAGCAGGTTTCGTGAGTCCCATGAATCACAACAGGCAAACACAGTGGAGTGCTAGGCCAAGAATTCACACTGCATGAACCCTCTCCATGCGCCTCAGCTCTTTCCCCCACCCCTGCCTCTCTCTGTCTTTTAAAATTTATTACGTTTTCTTGCTTTGCTGTTCAGAGGAGGCACAGGCTTTATTACATCATTTTTTTTTTAGCCTGGAAGCCAACTTCTTTATAGGCACTCTCAATTTGGATGGAGCACACAGCAGCCAGGTCGTCCTAACACAGTTCCAGGAAGTGCAAGTGTGCTGGCTTCTTCTCAACGTGGGCTTTCCCCTTGCCTCTCCTGGCCTTCTTTGCGATTTCCCTGCCAACACAAACCCTGGTAATCACAGACAGCTATGAAATAAACAGGCCACCCGGCGTCCCAAAAATGGTAGAGTACAAGAGAGTTTCTGAACTTAGCTTTCTTATTCTACATGAGAAATGATTAACTCGGACCCTCTTAAGGCAGAATCTGAACATTTCTGTTGCACATCTCTCTAGGTAATCGCTAATCAGAATTCTGAGCAGAGAGACATCGTTACCTGAATACAAGCCTGCCTCTGATGTAGAGAGCAATGAAAAGGCTTACAAGCATAACTCGGTACCACAGCAAACCAAACTGGTTAGTGCTAGACCCGGTTCTGACTGATTTATGAGTCTCCCCTTTAAATTCTATTTGCAATGGAGTTTCATAGATGTTCCCTGAAAAGCTGAAATAATAGAAATTTCCTGGTTTCTCAGGTAATGGAAAGAGCAGCAGAGTCAGATAGAGAAGAACTGTTTTGTTGGTGATGTTGTTCTTCGTCCTTGAGCTTACTATGGACTTTATTACTGTGAGGAAAGAACCCGGCAGGAAAGGAAAATCACCCACTCTGTATCCCAGTCAGCAGAGGCACAGGACCTTTAAAAGAAATTTATGACATTTCACATTTGAATACCACTTTCTTCACAAATGTTATGCCTAAGTTCAGACCATGGAAAGAATTCCGATGCAATTAAAATGTGAATCATCATAAAACAATTTCTTAAGTCACATTTTTTTCAAATTCTAAGAAGTTGTCTTATAAATGGCTAGAACATTAATCTGATTTCATATATATACCATATATGTATGTATATGTCTTGTAATTGCCATTCACAAAAGTTGAAATAGTAGCAGAAATTGAAAGATATTAATGAATTGTCACAATCATCTTTGAAACAAATGTAACCATATAAACAAAAGGAGACCCAAACAAGCTTCACAAAAATTCATTTCTTATTTCTATTCAAAAAATGGGAGAAGCATTGAAATTCAACTTGTCACAATTCCAAATAAATAAAGTGGCCATGACATTTTGACATAAAACAAGAAGGTTTTCATATGTTTTATAAATTGAATGGCATGTACTTGCTCCTCAAAAATGTCATTTAGTTAAATGTCAGTGTAAGACTTGACTTCTGTCTTTAGGAACTAACATTTTAGTGGGCAAAGTGGGGGTGGAATGAAGAAAGTTAGATATCTGTAATACAGGACAGAATATGAAAGTTTTTAGTGGAAGACTCGTTTGGAGGCAGTGAATATAACCACTGTGAAATGTTGTATGGAAATACGACTGATGACCTTGACAAGCTATAGACGCTAACCACTCTCTGTACAATGGGGACTTCGCATTCCTGTGCAGAATAGTGTGACATAGGTCCACTGGAGAAAGGAGAGTTCAGGACCATTTAGATAAGGTAAATGCCCAATGTAGAGAAGTTGAGTGGCTGGACACCACTTAAAGACCAGAAAGACCTCGGTAAAGGCTCTGGAAAACACAGCAGATCTCTAAATGTGAAAAACATATTTGATGCCCAAATAGCAGATCCTGAAGACTAGCTTATAGTTAGGTAAGGGATCAGCAAATTTTATGTCAGAGCAACCAAGGATATGTTTACTCTGAAAAAAAAAATCTTTTTGGGCCGGGACTTTGGCCTAGTGGTAGAGTGCTTGTCTAGCATGCACAAAGATCTGGGTTCGATTCCTCTGTATCACATACATAGAAGAAAAAAAAAGAAGTGGTGCTATGGCTTAAGTGGCAGCATGATATCTTTGAGGAAAAAGCCTAAGGACAGAGCTTAGGCCCTGAGTTCAAGCCCCAGGACTGGCAAAAAAAAAAAGAAGAAGAAGAAAAAAATCTTTTCAGAATATGTGGTATCAGTAGATAATTGTAGTTTTAATGTAAATTTTAAAGAAGACTATTTTCCAAATAATAGTACTGCTTAACATACTTTGACAAAAAAAGGACAAAATTGAAGGAATAAGTTTGAAAGAATTGAGAGAAGAAAGTATGTTCAAACCCAAGTGCCACACAGAGCTATCAGAATTTCCCCATGGTCTAAGTGAGTGGCATTAAAATGGAATGGTGTCTCAGAGGTGGGAAAAAAAAACACCACAGAGCAAGTGGATTAGAAGAGGTTAGAATGGACGTCCATGAGAGAGCACATGTGGTGTGACTTCCCCCTTGTACACAGCTGGGAAATCCAAAGATAAAGCAAAGTTTAAAAGTATCAGCAGATAATCTTCATGAGGAAATGGCCCGAGTAAGAAATGATGTAGGTGGAAGGAGACGATAGAGACCGAATGTGAGAGAGATCACATTTGGAAAACTCCTCTTTACACAAATTAGTACCTGTGTAACAGAACAGATGATTAAAATATAAACAACTCCACTATATTTACTATTGCGTACATATATAAGTCTATACATAATAGAATAAATTGAAAATGATTAAAAAATGAACAAGCTTGGTGTCAACAGGCTGTGAGACAGAGGAACAGTGTAGGGATAAGTGTCTGGCTGGCAGAGAGCTCCAAGTTTTGGAGCCATCAGCTGTCCTGTGACAGTATCCCCAGTCTCACCCCTCTCACAGAGTGGAGACCTTTAAGGCAGAAAATAAGAGTCCTTGGTTTTCTGCCACCCATATAGAATTCAGTGTTCACGTCAACCATTACAAGAGTACACTAGAATGCCAGTCCAAAGTTGACCATAAGCTGCCACAAGGGACACAAATAGGGGAATAAGTGGACAAGTGGCAGTTTGTGTGACTTATATGCTAAAAAGCATTTTGCAATCATCAGCAGCTTCCAAGGCATAAAGATGGGAAGCTTCCAAGGTGCCCGCAGCACCAAGGTAGAGATAACTGACCTTTAACAACTGTGCTGTGCTGAGCTCACAAATATCCCCGATCCACTCAAAGGAAAACACAAGAAATGCTACTCCTCATTAGTACATCAATAAATTAAAAAGAAAGACAACACGACACCTCTGAAGATCAGCAATCACACTTAACAGAAAACGCTACAGATAGTGAAGAGGAAGAAAGACTAAAAATCTCAAAAGCATAGTCAGAAGAATACTCAACAAAATGAAAGACAACATGTATAAAAAGATGAATTAATTAAAAAATTATCCAAATAAGCAGAAGCTCAGAAAATAAACAACTAAATAGTGTGAAGCAAGCATGCGTGATAGAGGAATTTAATAATGATACAGAAATCTGAGGAAAGAACCAAACTTAAATTCTGGCAATGCAAAGCTCAATAATTCAACTCAATAATTCAAACTCCATGCAGTCTCTCCAGTACAGTGAATAAAACTGAAAGAAGAATATCAGCTCTCACAAATAGGTAGAGGAAAAAAAGGTAGAAGTATAGGTAAAACATACAAAACCTCTGGGGCACTATCAAGAGATAAAACTTAAGGCTCATAGGCATAGAAGAAGGCACAGAAAGGAATAGAAAATATCTCCAGTAATATAATAGGAGAACATTCCCCCAAATCTTTGGCAGGAAACAGTCATTGAAATACAGAAGGCTTTTAAGACAGTGGATAGACAAGACAAGGAATGCATCACTCTAAGGCATGTCATAATTAAATTATGTAGTGGGTAAACAAAGGAAAGATTATTGAAAACTGCAAGAGAAAAGCAGTGAGTCATGAACAAAGTAAACCTGGCAGAATAATAGCTTGCTCACAGGAAGCAAGGAAGGCATAGAATGATGCCTTTGAAACAGGAGAAGACAATAACTCACCAACGCTATCATTCATAATTGGGGGAGGGGAGGAAACAAATAGAAATCCTCTAGGAGAAACAAAAAATGAAATCAAATCATGATCCTTAACTAGTGCCATACACCCAGAAGAGGAAGATAGAAGTAACTGTGAAAATAAATGATAAAATCAATCTCACCAGATGAGCCTAGAAGCAAATGAGGAGCACAAGAGCACGAAACAACAAAATAGCAATTACTGTGTACCTTTTAATAAAAGCACTGAGTAGCAGTCTTAATTCTCAAGTTAAAGAAGACATGGAATGTATAGCTAGATTGAAATTCATGCCCTATTTGTTGCCTATATGAAATGCATTTCATTGACAAAGACAAACATTGGCTTGGAGTAAAAGGGTGGGAAAACAAGATAAATCCTGCTGGGTGTTGGTGGCTCTGCCTGTAATCCTAGCTACTAAAGAGATCTGAGGATCACAGTTCAAAGCCAGTCCAGAGCGGAAAGTCCGTGAGACTCTTATCTCCAACTATCAAAAAAGACAGAAGTGTAATTGTGTTTCAAATGGTATAAAAGTTCAGGGAAAGTGCCCAGGCCATGAGTTCAAACCCCAGGACCAACATTCGTACACAAAAATCTACCAAGCAAATGATTCTGAAAGCAGGCAACCGTAGGTATACTTAAACATGAAAACGTACATTTTGAACCAAAATCAATCAGAAGACGCAACGACTATCACCTCGTATTAATAAAGAAAACACCTTGGACAACCATGGCTCCGATCTGCGGTCCTAACTGCTCAGGAGGCTGAGATCGAAGATCACAGCCTGCAGCCAAGCCAGCAGACAAACCCACCACGCTCTGATTTCTAGCAAGAAGCCAGCCATGGCAAAGTGGCTCAAGTGGTGAAGTGAGAACCAGAGTCCCTCCTTTCCAGCCCCAGGACTAGAAAACGAGCCATCAACTATAGACTTAAAAGCAAAACAACGACGGTAGATAACCCCAATTCCTCCTAATCACCCACAGATAGGTGAACCAGCTTCTGGGGAGGCAGAGGTAAAAGGATCCCTGGTTTAGGTAAAAATAGGAGACTGTATCCAAAGAAGAAGAAGAAAAGAACTAAAATCGTGAGGGTCCTACATTCGATCCTCAGCGCTAACTCAATAATAATAATAATAATAATAATTAATAATAATAGGACGGAATGCGGTGGCCGGGACTCACCAGAGCAGCCCGGGGACAGACGCAAGGGCACCGGCCCGCGCCGTCCAGGCAGGCGGTCAGCCTGGCGCAGGGCCTGGCGCAGGGGCCTGGCGAACGGGCAGCGAGCACAGAGCCAGCCTTGGACCCGGGGACGCAGAAGCAGGAATGGCCTTGGGGCCCGCCGGGCACCCAGGCCCGGGGCCGCAGGGGCTGGAGGCGCACGCGTGGTCAGCCCCCTCGAAGAACCTTCCAGAATACCCAGCAGGGCGGGCGCAGGCAGGGTCCACGGGGTCTGGATGGCAGACGCCCCCCCCCCCCCCGGCCTGCCCCAGTGCCTTGCCGGGCCCGAGGGGACCTCGAGGCACATGAAGCCCAGGCCTCCAGGGCTGGGCACGCACGGCTGCCCACTGGGGTGAGGCCACTTGCTCTCTGGCATACTTGGGAGAACCCTAGGGAACAGAGAGAGTCCCTGGCCTAGGCTTATATTTTGAAAATAGAACAGTGGCCTCTAGAAAAACATTCTATCCCCTTTCCACACTAATTGGCTACTTGTACAAATATCACTTCCCTTAAATGTATCCATTTCATTGCCATGGCATCTCTCCCTCCCTCCCTCTCCCTCTCCCTCTCCCTCTCCCTCTCCCTCTCCCTCTCCCTCTCCCTCTCCCTCTCCCTCTCCCTCTCCCTCTCTCTCTCTCTCTCTCTCTCTCTCTCTCTCTCTCTCCTCTCCCTCTCCCTCTCCCTCTCCCTCTCCCTCTCCCTCTCCCTCTCCCTCTCCCTCTCCCTCTCCCTCGTTATGGAACTTGAACTCGGAGCCTGAGTGCTGTGTCTGAGCTTGTTTGCTTAAGGCTGGTGCTCTACCATTTTGCTCAACCACAGCTCCATTTCTGGTTTGCGGCTGGCTCACTGGAGATTCCTGTTTGGGGCTGGCTACTCACCAGGGTCTTCCATCTCAGCCTCCTGAGAAGCTAGGAAGCCAGGCGCTACGATTTGGCAATTTAATTCTTACCATCCACAAAATATTGTCTAAGCAACCAGGGTGGCTCCTAGCATCGTGTGGAAAGTCTACTCAATCCTTACTTGATCCACAGAAGCAGAAATACTCTAGGGTAGTGGACAATAGCAGAGCCAGGCTTCTAAGGTACATGAAAACCAGAGGAAAGAACTAGAAGGGCCCTAGGGACATCTCAGGGAATGAACAGGAGGCTTGAGAAGCAGGAGTGGCTATGAAAACAAGTGTGGCTGTTTGCCTCATCTCCTGTCCCTTCCTAAAGCACTGCTTAGTACGAATTCTTCCCACACGTGTAGGCTCATTGCTATCTTAGTACATCTTCAGTTGCTATGTAGTTTGGTGGCTGTGTGCCTACCTGCCCACAAGAAAATTCCAGTTTTCCAGTATCTAAAAGAACTCCAGTGTCAGGAATTTCCAAAGAATTCAGACAGGCTAGTCTCAAACTCATGGTCTTCCTTCTTTGACCTCCACACTGCTGAGATTCCAGGCATAGGCCACTATAATTGGCTTTATTGCTAAAACGAACTAGTTAAAATTAAATAAATAACCAACTTAGAACATAAACGTGAGCTGCACAGACTACAAGGATTATGTTCATTCCAGATTCTGGACAATACCTAAAAAACCCTAAAAAAGCCCTAATACATTATTAATGCCCAACACATCGTGTATGATCTCAGTAAATAATAAAATAATTTTAATAGTGAGGGAACCTTAAAAAAAACACCTTACAGGATCATTTCAAATTGTAACGGGCATTTAGTCCCTAGGCAAAAGTCAATAGGGAATTTAAATATAAGTTCCATTTGAAACTTATATTCAGAATAGAACATTTTACTGGATGTGCAAAGTAATTGATATTTTCAGACCAGTTGTACAAGCTGTGCAACTGTTTTCTTCATGTAGTCAAGTTTGCCATCTACTGGCTATTATAAGAAACTCTCCAAGAATGAATTGTGAACTTCATACCTCTTTGTGTCTTTCCCTTCCTTGTTTTCCCTCAAGAACAGCAGAATTATTCCTCCAGGGAAATGTGGAGAGCAATCCCAATATAGCAAAGCTCTGACTAGAGCACTGTTTGGGGCAGGAGGGATTCTTCCTGCCCAGTCAGCCCAGCCTCCCACTACCCTCCCCCGAGTACCTGCAAGAGTGCCTTGGGTGTGAGAATAACATTCTGGAAACCTCTGTGCATAAGAATATTTCATTGGGGTTTTGCAAGGAATTATTTCTATATTTAACATTTTTTATTTGCTGAGGAGCGAGTAATTGACCAATTTCAAAGTCAGTAAAGACCCAAGTAAGATTTAATGTGTTTCTTGGGTATATAATTATAGGTATGTATAATTATAGGTATGTTCAGCAACTAAACTTATTTGGAAAGCAGAAATATTGGTAATTTTGTTTAAAGGTAAGGTAGAGCCTATCTATTCAGAGCAATGAGATGGAGAAATTAATGCTTTCTGGGAAGAATTATTTTAACTTTTCAGATTGCTACTAATAGTGGGTATTTGTTTATCCCCATGGTTTTATTATACTTACCTATATAAAGAGGATTATCTGATTTTAAATCTTGAATTAAGAATCTGAACCAGCCAGGCACCTGTAACTCATATCTGTAATCCTAGATACTCATGAGGCTGAAACCTGAGCATCAAGGTTCAAAGACAGCCTGGACAAGAAAAGTCTATGAAACTCTTACTTCCAATTAACCACTACAAGACTAGAAGTCCAGCTGTGGCCCAAATGATAGAACATTAGCCTTGAGTAAAAGATCAAGGACAAAATAAAAAGCTAAAGGACATCACCCAGACCTTGAGTTCAAGCTTCAGTACCAGAAAAGAAGAAAAAATTATCTAGTGGCCATCTACTAATCTTTTGTCCTCAATTTTCCATGAACCACACAAGAGCTTTAGCAGAAAGAAGTCATTACCTTGGTGGAGAAAAGCTACTCAGTGCCTTGGTTTCCTCATCTGCAAGAAGACAACACTGAAACCTACACCTAAGCATTGCTAGGTTTAAACCCTTGGCAGACCCAGGATAAGTAGTCAATACATGCTAGCTTTTATTGTCATATGAAATGTTTCTAATCGGCAGTTTACAAGATTAGAAAATCGAACACAACCCCTAAATAATCCCATTCACTAATGATTTCCACTGGACAAAATTTTACTTTAGGAAACAAAACCATAAGCCCAATATTATGTGTGTGTAGAGAATCCATCAGTCAGCTAATGGCACTTGCCAAGCACACATCACGGGGTCCCTAAAGAGCCTGGACTTGATCAGGAGCCAGTAAAGGGACATGTGGAATCAAGCTAGAAAAGATCTGCTCTCTGTTTGTGTTGTGAAAGAGAATCTTTAACATCCATAGCTATAAATTATGAATTTCATTTAAATGCTTGGCTCAGAAAATAATATGCAGTGGGGGTGATGATAGGATCTCACTCTTCAGAGGGGCTGATGTGGTTTGTGTTTTCCTCACCAGGGATTGATTCACACCATCACTTGCTATCAAAATCCTGGCTCTTCTATGCCTCCTCTTCACACAGGAACTACGAACAGGTAATATATGATAGAGCCCTTCCCGTGAGCAACTAGTGATCATGTGGTCTTCTAACACGTTCTTTCTCAATTTCAACCTCTTAGGTCATTCGTTTTTAGGATTTATTAACCTAATCCCATAAATCTCTTCAATTACCTCCCTCTCTTAAATCTCATTTTCATTAGCATTGGGATGGATGTTAAGATTTAAATCTCTTCTTGTCAGCAGAAGGCTGGGAAGGAGGGGTGAGGGAAGGACTGCTGTGGACTCAGGTGGTCTGAGAAGAGGGTTTTTGGCCTGCCCCTGATTTGACTCACTGAGCATTCCTCCACAAGTTTCAGTAGTTGTCACAAAGCTATTTGGACTCATTGCTCCAGGACAAGAATTTCTTAAGGTTCTCCCTCCCCTGGGTATTTCAACTACAGGGAGATGAGCAGGGACATGGGGTGTATGCTACTGGAAAATATGCAAGTGTGGCAGGGAATACTTTTGGAGACATACAAAAGCATAGTGCTATTTTAGTTCAATTTTTCATAAAAATGTAACCCACTTTTTCCTCCACTAAAATGAAAATGGAATATAGGGTTTGTGAGCAAAAAAAAATGTGCACGTTCCCAGCAACATCTAGTGAATCGTATCTGTCATTAGTTTATATGTATTTTTCCCTGTATAAATATTTGTGAATAAAAAATTGGTTTGAATGAAACAGAAGGTATGAAACGATGTAACTAGGCTTCATGGAAATTCTGCTGTCTAAGATTGGCCACATGTGAGAACCAAGGGGTTTGTTGAATTCTCCTTGGGCCTGACTTGCTGTTGAGAATGGAATTCAGTTCCACAGGTGCGTGGGGAGTCAGTATTGCAGAAAAGGCACATCTTTATTCAAGACACAGTCAAAATGGCGTGAGCGTTAGGTAGTCAATAGATGTTTGTTGAATAATGAATGAGTGAGCAAAACTACCTGAGTTATCATTTAAGTCTTGCTGGGAAATTCTTCCTTTCACCTCTCTTAAAATCAAGTAGAACAAATGATCGGTTAAATTGCTTACTTTGATGTACAGTAAGACAGAATCCCCATGGAATAGTTAAAATAAGGAGATGAGGGGATTCTTTGAACGCCATTCTTTCTTTTGCAGTCCTGGGCCATTTAAGCAGAATACTAGAATTCACTATGTTAAACACACTTGTCTCTGTATATATAGTCTCAAATGTTAAATTGAAGCTAATGCAAAGAATATGGCTTCATGGTCAATCCAATAGGGATTAAAATTCCAGTTCTGCTATCTTTGATTGTGGCTCGAGAGGTAGAGCACCAGCTTTGAGTGGAAAAGCTAAGGGACAACACCCAGGCTCTGAGTTCAAGCCCCAATATTGGGACATACATTCAAAAACAACTATATCAATCTCATTTTCAGATATAACTCTATTTCCAGAAGCTATCTTCTAAAATTTAACCAGCTCCCAGTGGGTCTTTACTGAATAATGAAATGTTTAAAATATAGCCTTAATATTTTTTTGCCCATTCTGAGCTTGGGTTCAGAGCTTGAGCACTGTCCTTGGACTTTTTCAAGGCTAGAGCTCTACCACTTGAGCCTCAGCACCACTTCTGGCTTTTTTCTATGTATGTGGTACCGAGGAATCGAACCCGGGTCTTCGTGCATGGTAGGCAAGCACTTTACCACTAGGCCAAATTTCTGGCCCCTATAGCCTTAATATTTTAAAGGCTTCCTTAAAATATCAAATAAGCCAACTAATACTTATCCTCCAAGATAATGCTAAATCTGTGTGTGGCATGAAAGGGGTTAAAAAGACCCATAAAGAATCTATTTTCCTCAGGTCCATTTCTAAAGCATCCTATCATGTTGTTATAGAAACTACTTGTGACTGAAAATCTCCCCTCTGATGATTGCCATAGTAACCATAAGGAACCAGAAGCTGCTTCTTCCAGCCACTTGCCATTATCCCCTCCTCCACAAAGTGGTTATGCTCCTATGTTAGTGGGAACAGAGAAGAAAGGACGAATTCGTCAATTTAGTGGAAGAGGAAGAAGAAAGATACAGGCATACTATAGATGACTGACACCTCTAGAGTATGAAATCAGCAGCAGCTTCTAAATTGTTTCCAATTTTCCTTTATTTTTTCCTGTTAACCTCCTCATTAAAAATTAGCTATGAAAATAATCTCTTATTTTTTTTTTGCCAGTCCTGGGCTTGAGCTTGGGGCCTGAGCATTGTCCTTGAGTTTTCTCAAGGCTAAAAACCTACCACTTGAGCCACAGAACCACATTTTCATTTACACATAATTCAATCAATTTGGATTTCTCTGATGTTAATTTCCTACTAATGGTCCAGTATTTTCAAAGGATGGCTGCCTTCCATCAATGGCAGAAATAAGTCATTCATGGCTTTTTTTCCTGTAGTAACAAATATAAAGTGGAAAACATGCACGCATTTGATGCAGAGCTGTTGTTTTTGTTAGAAGTGGGACAAATATAAGTATATCCCTGCCTTCCTGGTATTTCTGCTGGAAATGCCTGTCACATGGGCAGAGACAAGGGGCACAGTAAGAGAGGCAGCAAAGTTCCCAGGCCAAGGCAGGTATTTAAGAAGCAATTAGCATTTATAGGTCAGTGCGCAGAGGAGAAAGCTGCACTCAGATGAGGGCCTCAAAGGCCCATTATTCAATTCAAGGGGGGCTTTCCAGAGGCCTGGCAGAAATTGTCTGCTGAGAGATGCAAAGATGAACTAAAATGCCAAAATCTACAGAACTGGAGTTTCAGTTCAGTAGTGTGAAGAGGCCTCAGCAAACATGAGAAGCTCTGAGGAACTCAGAAAAGCCTAGCACTAGTGGTAAAGATTGCCCCAAAGAGGAAGATGCTATCAGCTCCAACCAAACTACTGGAGAGGAAAAGAAAGAGGAGGAGAAACCGTTTTCTGCACTTCCCATTTCTTCCTTTTCAACTTCTACTGAGTTTCAGCCTTACAGTCAGCTGACTGCTACCCTCACCTTCCCATGATCCTCCTGGGCAGGGTCACTAGCATTCCACTGGTGTCGTTTTCTTTCTTGAAGTCCTAGTGTTGGACATTTGTCCCTCATGTAAGGTCCAAACCTCAGTATTCTACAACCACATATTTTGCTGGCCTTTCTCTTTTCTACCCTGTGCTTTGTAGATTCCATTGTGAAATCTTTTTCTCTCTCATTTTATCACTTATTAGAACTATTCTTTTACAGCCCTCTTCTCACCTTCTTTATATTGGTCAGACATTTTTTTTGTGGGGAAGGGAGAGCAGGAGGGGAGCTAAGATAAAAATAAGAAAAGAAAGATTTATTCTGGCTCTGTTCCGGAGATTCCGGTCCAGCATGGTGAGAAGCCAATGGCAGGGAAAGAAGCTCGCATCATGGTGCTAGGAAGCAGAGAGAGAAAATGTCCACACGCACTATTTAGGCCTCTCTCACCCTTTATTTCATACAGGTCACCAGCCCACGGAGGGGGCTCCATCATGGGTAGGTCCTCTTTCTTTATTCCTCCTTGGAAATGCCCCCAGAGGCTCACCCAGAGGACCCGCAGGTAGGCTTCCCTGCTTTCCAATCCAATGAGGTCAGTGATCCAAACCCACCCCACGCAGTCCTCAACTACCTGGTCCTTCCCTGGCATACAGAGATGAACGCTTCACAATCTGAACCTCCAGCACCCCTTTATTTCCTCAGCGTGAGGCTTTTGAGTCTAGAGTCCACCTCCACTCTCACCCAGCTTGCCAACATGTTCTTACAGTCATCTGCTGTCCCTTCTTTCCCCACCCAGCCCTCTTTTTCCTGCCAATTCCCTCTTTCAGCTAGAAAGCTGATGATGAAGGGCTGGCCAGAATTCTGCATTTCCACCTTAAACCCTCCCGCTCTTTTACTAATGTACTCAAGCAATCACCAAATCCTATAGTCTCTAACTCACAAAGACGACTCCTGTGTATACCACAAAGTGTGTTTCCTCAGAAAAGGGTAGTTAAGACAGTAGATAATCAACTTTAAGGGAATCCCTTGAAGGAGAAAGTACTGTTTGGGTATCAAGACTTGTTGGACAAGGTGCAAATGCAGGCCTAGTGCACTCATCACAAGTAAATTGTACACACTCAAGGGTCTGTCCTAGAGAATCAGTTACTGTATTTGGTGGCCGAAGCGGAGGGAGCACTGGGCTTCAAGATTTGAAAACCTAGATCCTGGTGCTACCAAGTTGGAAGAAACAAACTCACCTACTGGGAATGCAAAGTGAAGAGGAAAAGTCACTTAAGGGAAGGACTCAGTTAGCAGAAGAAATCAGTGCTCATCATGTAAATGTGATCTCATATATTTTTGGAATATCCTTATCATCTTTTAGTTGCCGTTCACTGAAGCACTTTACGAATACAGTGCGTCTTCATCGATGTCATTCCTTTCAACATTCTCATCCACCCCTCTCAACTCTCCACTTCTCTTATGTAATTTTACAATATGGATTGAATTTTTGCAGTTTAACAAAGCTGCATCTTGATCTGAATCATCACTTCAACGTCTTCACTACCCTTCTATCTCCCCCTTCCTTTATGTTTCTCAGTTCTGCGGTATGCAGATTCTAGATTCCCTGCTATTAAGAAAAGCCTTTTCCGGTTACTGCAACTATAAGCATCTTTACACATCCATTTTTCAGATAGAAAAAAAAAATCCAAGAAAAAAACCAATTCAAACATGGATCTTGGGCTAGAGGTGTGGCTTTCATGCTAGATCACCTATCTAGAAACATGAGGCTGTGAGGTGAGACCTCATTACCACAAAGAGAAAAACCATTTGGAGAGCTTCAGATTTTCCACCCTGGTACGGGTTTCCTTTCCTCATTAATGAATGAAGACTCTGGTTAGGTGAATCTCAGAAGAATTGAGAGGTCTTCTTTCGTAGCCAGAGACTTCCAGCTCCCTTGCAGGTCTGTGATGCTGGGAAGTGCTGAAGCTTTGCCACTGTCTTTATGAAGATGTTTATCGTCATAAAGGTTACTCTGGGTATCAGGCAGGAATAAGATTAGACCCACAGCCATCTGGTGAGCTTAAAAGAAAAATCTAAATCACAATCTTGTACTGTCTGGCAAAAATATCTATTCCCACATCTTAATCATGTGGGTGGTGGAAAGAAGGGTGACCAAAATAAAGCTGTTCAGATATGTGGATGTGTTGGCTATTCAATGTGGCAGTGTTGTAGAAGTGAGGCTTGGAAAGGAGCCATTCCATGTTAGCAAAGTATCCAGTACTAACTTTGTGACGAAGAGCCAGACAGCATGATGACACTGCGAAGTCCATACATGTCTGGTCTTACACCTTCACTCCCAAATTCTGAGTGCCAGACATCTTTGTATCCAGCCATTCCTCAGCCGCAAGTGAGTTTACACTGACAGGATGCAACCTGCACTGTGTTTGCTTATTTGTTTGCATAATTTTGCATAATACCACACTGATATTTCCAGATGCATAAGTCTGGAAATCATGCCATTACACTACCTCTTTCTCCCAGGCATTTCTCATCAAACACTAGCATGGTCTCCCCCTTGCTTCGTGGTCTGTGTGTGATTACCCTGGTGAAGTGGCCCCTTATTCTATGCTGTCATATTCCTCCTTCCAAGTGTGCCTTCTGTGTGGCCAAGTGCAACCACATCAGTGTCTTTAAGAGTTCTGGACTGGCACTTACTTGCCCCATGGGTCAGGAGAGTAGATAATGAATGCCAGAGTCTACAGAGCCCCCGGTGGTCATCTCCAGTAGTCAACATCCTTGATTCCATGAGAAAGAGTGGTGGGTGTTTATTATCCTTCTGCTAGTTTCTGTGATACTTTGAGAATTGGGCTCTGTCTGCTCTGAAGTGTGGATTCCTGTCTCTTTAAATCTGCTCCATAAGGGATATTTATTAGAATCACAAGACATTTGCTTCATAAATCCTAATTCCTGGGTCCTATGACCTGACCAGTGAGCCCAAGTAGCTGAGTGACTCATGGGAGCCCTCATCTAAATCCCCTCCATACCTGTGGTTTGCAGATGACATTTGGAAACCATTGCTATATAAACAACCTCACTGAGCAAGGTATCTAACAAAACATGATTAGGTATTGAGATATGTACATATAGATTTGCCTTAGACAAAAAGAATATATTAAGGAAGGTAAGAAGTTTTGGAGTCTTTGTAAATTCATCAACAAAATATCTCCTGGGAAAAGAATATAATAGAAACTATCCTTTGTCTGAAATATATTCTACTAATGGAAGGAACTATAAATGCCCTAAAGGTGAAACATATCTTCATAAGTCTATAATCTAACCAAATTCAATGTTTTGCTAGCTAGAGAGTAAAAACCAAATGCCATGTGTCGGGGTCCTTTGTCCCCAGTCCCTCTCAACTAGTAGGAGGGATGAGGAAAAACATGCCCTGATAAGGACGAGCCATAAGAGGAAAGGGCCCACTGTCTTCCCGCACTCAGCCTTCCTTCCCCGGAGCACGAACAGAGACACCACACAGCTTCATCAAGACAGGAAGATCTCTCTCTCCCAAAAAAAAACCCTTCTGAGGAAGTCCCTCCAGCTAATATACCCTCACTCTAGGTCCCAGCAGAGAGTGATCAACAATAACACATTTGTAACCAATGGTAATCAAGTCTTGTGCCCTGCCTCTTGCGCCTTGCCTTGTCTCAGCAGAAAGTTATTAGACATGGCGGTACTCGACCCCCAACACATTGCGCTTGGTAGTCCATGTTTTGGGTGTGAAATCTGGATCCTTCAAAGGACAGTTTATTCCTAAAGTTCTCATGGGGCTTTGAAATTCTACCATCAGTCTCATACACACACACACAATCATCTGAGGACTTATAGTATATTGATATTTGAACTTATGCTTGTATACATGCAGTTAGGGATGAATACATGATAATAAAGTTTAATACTTCTGTGGCCAGTGGTGTAAGTAATATATCACTATTTACACATGGAACCTACTTACATACCTGGTTCATAAACTTTGCACTACATCTCTCCTCTCTCTTTTATGCCCTCTGATTTACAATTGCCAATCATCTTTGTAATAATGTTTCCCTTCAGAAAGCAAACCTTTTAGGGCCAGGAGTTTGGCCTTGTGGTAGAGTGCTTGCCTAACATGCATGAAGACCCGGATTTGATTCCTTGGTACTGTATACATAGGAAAAACCAGAAGTGATGCTGTGGCTCAAGTGGTAGAACTCTAACCTTCAGAAAGCCCAAGGACGGTGCTCAGACACTGAATTCAAGCCATAGGACTGTCCAAAAAAAAAAGCGAACCTCTTGTGTAGAGCTCCTATGCTGAAGCTAAGGAGATGGAAGCTTGGTTTACTGGCTCACATTTGTAATCCCAGCTACTTGGAAGTCAGAGAACAGGAGGATCGCAGACCAAGCTAGCCTGGGGGAAATGTAAAAGTGAGAATCCATTGAAAAAGTAACATGGCAAACATGGCTTGAGGTGTGGCTCAAGTGGTAGAGTGGGTGCCTAGAAAGTACAAAACCCTGAATTCAAATCTGAGGACTGCCAAAAAAAAAATGCCTATTGAGTTCAAAGGGACCAAGGTTTGGGAAGTCTTACAAACAGTGATTGTTATGTCTAAATTCTTACTGTGTGATATGGTATTGTGGAAATCATTTAGATTAGCAAAACAATTAGCTAAGTCAACAATTTAGTAATTTCACTTGCTTTTCATCTAAGCCTTATTTCTCTGTAAAACATAGCAACACCTTCACAGCTGTGAATCAGATGAAAATAATTATATAAAAACTACAAGCATAATGTCTAATATACAGAATATGAGTAATAGAGTTTAGTTGTATTTTGCAGCCAAGAGATACACGAATCTGACATTTTCCTAATTTTGAAATGTTTTATTGAGCTAGGTGCTAATAGTTTATGAATGTATGTCTTTCTTTGCAGGGGACTGAGATCTAAGAATTACAGTCCCAAGACAACTGAGACACACAAGTCTTAGAGACTCTTATCTTTAAATGACTAGCAAAATGTCATGTTGGAAGTGGAGGTGTGGCTCCAGTGGTAAAGCATAAATTCTGAGAAAAGAAAAGAAAGAAAAGAAAAGAAAGCCTTGAGTTGAAGCCACAGTACTGGTGAAGGAAGGAAGGAAGGAAGGAAGAAAGGAAGGAAGGAAGGAAGGAAGGAAGGAAGGAAGGAAGGAAGGAAGGAAGGAAGGGAGGGAGGGAGGGAGGAAGAGAGGGAGGGTGGAAGGGAGGGAGGAAGGAAGGAAGGGAGAAGGAGAAGAGGAAGGGAAGGATGAAAGGCAGGATGGGAAGGGAGGGAAAGAAAGGAAGGAAGAAGAGGGAGTGAGAAAGGAAAGAAGGAAGAAAGGAAGGAAGAAAGGGAGGGAGGGAGGAGGAGAGGAAAGGAAAAAGGTCACATTGATTTATGATCTCTAGACAATAAGAGCAGCAGAATAAAAGGTGGAGAGTAGAGAATCTCATCACTGTTGACAGTGAGCCTGAGTATGGACACAGTTGTGTCTCTTGCCCCTCCTTGTCTAGAGTTTGTCAGCTTCACACACACCTTGCCTCTCCTCTAGGGCAATTCTGCAGTTGGAGTGGTGCTAACAACTAGTATGCTACCTACAACCAGGGAGCAAATGCTAAACAGCAGGCATATTCTCAGTGTTCAAAATTCCATAGAGAGGTTGTACAGAGAAAGCCAGAAAACAAACAAACACTCTCTATACCAGGGTTGATCAAGGGAATGGCATTTCTTATTTATATCTATAACTATTTAATGTTGCAAATAGTTTATTTTTTATGTGGTTACTTGGGGAGAAAATATACAAACACTGTCAAGTACTATTACAGGCAGATTGAAGCGCTTTTAGTTAAGGCTTTCAGTCCACAAAACACCAAACACTTTTTCATATTTGTTGCAATTGTCAGTCCTGTGCTCTAAAATATAAAACTGTAATGGGGCGTGGTGGCTCACGTCTGTAATCCTAGCTAATCAGGAGGCTGAGATCTGAGGATCTCAATTGAAAGCCAGCCCTCTGGGCACTAAAAAGTCCTTGACTCTTATCTCCAATTAATCACCAGAAAACCAGAAGTGGCACTGTGGCTCAAAGGGTAAGGGCAGTAGCCTTGAGCTGAAGAGCTCAAGGACAACACCCAGACCCAGAGTTCAAGCCCCATGACTGACAAAAATGAAATAAAATAAAATAAAATATATAAACTGTGTTGCCAGGCGTTGGTGGCTCATGCCTGATCCTAGCTACTGAGGAGGCTGAGATCTGAGGATCGTGGTTCAAAGCCACCCTGGGCACAAAAGTCCTTGAGACTCTTATCTCCAATTAACCAGTAGAAAACCAAAAGTAGTGTTGTGACTCAAAGGATAGGGCAGTAGCCTTGAGCTGAAGGGCTCAGGGACAGCACCCAGGCCCAGAGTTCAAGCCCCACGACTGACAATAAATTTACATTTATATATGTATATATAACTATATATATAGATTTATAGATATTATATAACTGTGCATTCCATTTCTTTTTTTTGCCAGTCCTGGGCTTGAGCTCAGGGCCTGAGCACTGTCCTTGGACTTTCTCAGGGGTAGAGCTCTACCACTTGAGCCTCAGCAACACTTCTGGCTTTTTTCTATGTATGTACCAAGGAATCGAACCTGGGTCTTCGTGCATGCTAGGCAAGCACTCAACCACTAGGCCAAACTCCCGGCCCCTCCATTTCTTTTCTTTTTCCTTTCAGGTAGCGATGTTAATGATAAAGTGAGATGGAGAGGAATAGGAACTTGGGTGTGTACACATACACACCAGTCCTGGGTGCTGTCCCTGAGTTTTTATGCTCAAGGCTAGTTTTTTTTTTTGTCATTTTGTTTTGTTTTATCACTTGAGCCACAGTTCTACTTCCAGCTTTTTAGTGTTTCATTGGTGATGAGTCTCATACCTAGACTGGCCTCAAACTGCAATTCTCAGATCTCAGCCTCCCAAAGGAGCTAGGATTATAGGCACGAGCCATGGGAATCCAGCTGACACAGAAAAATTCGAATCTGCAAAATAGATCTGTCATTCCCCAAAGCAGAGTTGACTTTTCCCTTAGAACATATCAAATTTTCTTAGACTTCATAGTTTCAAAGCAAGCTTTATTACATTTCTTTTCAGAAAGCATTTCTTCATATGATAAGAGAAGTTAAACGTTTTAGGGGGAAAAAAAACTCTAGCTCTGTATCTAAAATAGAATATCTCAACCAGTGCACAGACCTGTGACAATATCTGAAATGAAATTATGCTCTTAGGTAGCATTGAATGAGCAGGCCCCCCCCCCACTTAGCAGTCATCATCCACTATAGTCTATCTGCTTAGAAAGCACAGTCTTTTATATCATCGCTTGGGGGCTTCATGAATAGTTGAAATGCAATCTTTGTGAATGTCTTTTCAAGCTTTACTGAAAGATCTCTCATATTTATTTAAATGCACTTGTCCAGGAGGAGAGATGGAGTTGATAATATCATTTGTTGCAAGTATATTTGGCTTTAACATACTCCCGACCCAATGACTTTCAACTTAGCCTCAAGACCTGCCTCCATCAGTGAAACAGGAGACTGGATGACAAAGAACTGAGCTGAAGAACACTCGAGAACCGTGGCATGGCTCTGCTGATGGGTTTTTATTTCTCGGCCATGAAAACAGCCTTCCCCAAATGGTGACTGCTGCCTCAACTTGGGTCCCACAAAGAATGTCTCAGTTTGTTTAGGCTGCTAGAACAAATTGCCCTTGACAGAGAATTCGAACAGCCATTTATTTCTCATAGTTCTGGAGGCTGCACTGTCCTAAATCAAAATGTCAACAGACGGGTGGCTGAAGAGGCCTCACCGCATCCTGGCTCGGAGGCAGATGATCCATCATGGTTGTTCTGCTGTGTCCTCACTGGGCAGGAAGGCAAGGGAGCTCTCCCAGGTCTTTTACGGAGGCAATAATCCCATTTGGGTGGGGGTTTTTCTCTGTACGTTACCTTCTTAAGGCTGCCACTTTCACTCTGGGTACTGGGGATGAAAAAGTCAATTTTGTGGAAAAGGCACCAACTTTCAGTGTATGGCAATGAAGAGGTACATGGAGCCAAACTGAGTACAGACAAGTGGAGGTCAATACATGTTGTTTGAACACTAAGATGTGGAGCTGGCTTCCCTCCTCTTTTTTTTTTTTTTTGGCGGGGGGGTGGGGGGGTAATAAAACCTAGAGACAGCTGACTCCTATGAAGGGCAGTCACTAAAACGCTGTTCATCAATGCCTTCCCACAATTTTGAAATCAAAAGCTGCAGATCTTTCAGGAAATGTGGTTGTGATGTAATCTAACCTCAAGAGTTTAAAAGGGGTAAAGGAGAAACTTAGACAATTCAGATGCTGTTTCACTGATACCTGAATAACTTGAAGTGACTCGACCCAGAACCCTCACTTACTGATCTTCCTAAAAATTAACGCTAAGTTAATTTGTTCTTTGCTTCAATGAAATGCTCACAAATAACTAAAATGGTCAACATGTATGAAATCATCTTTCAGCATTAACTGAATGAGAATGTTATCTCTGCCAGCCAACCCATGGTTGATTTGTCCAGTGGTAATGCTTGATTTGCTAATCAAAAAGCTCATCCACATTCTCCTCTTGTGTTCCAACTACCAATTAGCAACCATGTGACCAGACATGAGTTCTTGTTTAGGGATGGTCTCTGGACAGAGCGAGTTCAACTGCATTGAGACTGACCCGTAAACTCAGCCTCATTAGCGGCTTGCCCTCACTAACTGTCCTAAAAGAACACTCAGATTAATTCTGCTTTATGAGTGAGTAAACAATCTGATCTCATGCTTTAAGATTAATTTTGCAGTCCTATGAAACAGGCTTGAAGACAATTGGGAGACTGTAGGAACAAATTCATTGCAATTTCAAGGAAAGGGAAGTGACCACCTGCTGAGAGCAGGAAGAGAGGGACACTTCCTGAACTCTGCTTTCCTCTTCTTTGTGTCACCTGCCTTAATCAAAAGACTCAGAAGGTGCTGAACAAGTGACATAGACTGTGTCCCTCTAAGAACAGTATGAAGTCAGTGATGAGTCTTTTGTCTTAAATTTAAGGAAATTATTGCCAAAGTGCAAGTGGAAAATAAACTAATGTGATATTAATGTCAATCAATGGGAAACTAATAAGTGAAATTTCCCTCAAATTTCCCAAAATTTCCCTACAGCCCTAATGCACTCTCCTCCATGGGAGTCAGCCTGGGTCCAGCTCAGAGCACAGATTCCAGATCCTAACCACCAAGTTCAAGTCCCCGACTCACACCGCTCCCTCATGTACGGCACAGGGCAAGTTCATAAATCCCAGTGCCTCTGGTTTATCAGCTGTAAAAGGGATTTAATGACTGAATTCTACATGAGAAGGTGAGACTAATGCTCATAAAATCAGCACTGAGAAATTTTTACCCTACATAGTCCTGTTGAGAAGGGAGAAACGATTAAATGTTTCTTCTTACAATTCCTAACATCAAAATGAAGAGGATGCTCGGGAAAGGTTTGTGGTGCAATTTAGAGCTCCTGATTGCCTGCATTCCCAACTGAGAACTTGTGAACATTGCCGGTTCCTAGTACTGAGTGTATATGCACTAACAACACATGGATGGACTTAAAGGCTACAGCTTACGAGAGCATGCTCTCTCTCTAATGTACACTGAAGTCTGAGATATACCAGTGGACTGTTTGTCTGTACAATGGGGATGATTATAGTAGGACCTCTCTTAAGGAGTCTTCTTAAGAATTAAATGGAACACATTGTGTAACTATACATATATATGTGTGTATATGTATATATACATATCCATCTACATATGTATATGTACCCACACACACATTTATATATATATACTATATACAAATATATTGTCATTTTATCATTTGATGATCATTATTTATTTGATGGAACCACAGGATGTATTTTGCACACAAGGCGATAAGTGTGAGAAAGAATGCTGCATCTGGTTTCGGGAAGTTAAAGTCAAGTTAAAAAGAAAATTTTAGGTGAGAAAGTATCTCAACTATGCTAGGTATGCAGGTATGTAGGCATACCTACAGTCCCAGCCCTTGGGGGGCCAAGGATGATGACCCCAGCTTCAGAGTCTTGACTTAATGCAAGAATTCAAGTCCAGACTGGGCTGTAAAGTGAGACCTGGTCAATAAAGAAATAAGTGAATAAATGCGTGTATTTGGAGGTTAGAAAGGTGATAGTGTCATGAGTTGCGAATAGACAGATCAAGGCAAATAAAGATCTGTCTGTTTAAAAGAAAAACTGAACAAAAGTGTAGGACTGTGAGTTCAGTGGGGGGACAGGAAAAAAGAGCGAAGGGGGACACAGGCCAGGATGCTTTACACACATATATCCCCACCGAACTGAAGTCTTTCTGTAGGACTGCTTAATGACAATAATTTAAAATGAACACATCACAACAAGGCTTCATGTTTACTTTTCCAGGCTATTAAAATACTGTGCTAGAATGTAAATTTAGAAATTATAATCGATTTATTTAGAACTTATCCATGAAATCGCCCTTTCAAAGAAGGAGAAAGCAAAATCTGGAAGCGCCATCATCCATCCATCCATCAATGATAATGGATCATTGCAAACTGTAGCAGACTCCAGGGACTTTTAATGCATTTGTATTAAAATAGCAAAATATTCTGCTACGTGACATGCCACAGTGCCACTATACTTTCAGTTTATTTCTCATATCTTCTCTCCCTTTTCCTCCCACCTGCATATCTTGCACAATACCTCTGTTCTCCACTTCAGAGGACTGGGGAGCCCACTTCAAGCTTCCAAGAGAATAAGTAACACCTTTTGGAAAAAATACATTTCTGAACAATAGTCCTGCATATGTGTGTGTTGTACATATTTCTTTTTTTCATATATTTTTATTGTAATTAATAGAAGGGTTACATGATATTTGCCAGATAGAAGGTGCATTAATTCACATACATACCCTTTCACATGTTTTGGTCCCCATTTCCCTCCTCCCACCCCCACCCCTCATCTTGTTTTCCCCCCTTCCCTAACCAATTTCTATGTTCATTTGTTTCAAGTTTTACTTGGCTTTTCTGCACTTGCTTTGGCCATCTCTCCATAACATTTACTCAATCTCTGATACATAGTCAGCTGTAAAAACTACAAGAACAACCTCTCTGCTGTAGCTACATAAACTGGCTCCGCTGACACAAACCTGGGAGTGAGCGCCAAGTTGTCTTGTTCAACAGCAGCTGCTCTAGGCTGTGCCTTATTGATATTCAGACTCAACAGACACAAATCACATGGCCCCTCTGACAAGCGCACTCTCTCTGTGTCTTCCTGCAACGCATATCCAAAGCTACTGTCCTTCGTGGCCACCCAGCGGTGGCTACTTGGTCCCATTGGATTTCCCGTCCTGCTGAACAGCTGACAAGACTGTCCCACAAACACTGGCGACACTTTGTGGCAAACCCTATCTTCATTTATGAGACAGTAGCATATGACAACGAATGTCCATTCCGCTGGCAAAAGAGATACTTTGGGAATCATTGAGACTCTCCTTTGATTGTGCCTGCAAAGGCTGAAATGCAGAATTCTGTCGAAGTGAAGACAAATATGAGGTGGGAATAAAATGCAAACCGCCTATGAAGAGCTTCCTTTCAAAGGCTAGCAACTGTTAGGTATTAAATCTGTTTTCTGGAAGCACACACTCACAAACACAACAAAATGCCTTCTTTCCACAGAGCTATTTTGTCCACTTGCTCATCTCTAAATGAGTGGAGAAACAAGTTTCCAAACTTAAATACTTGTTGAAATCAAACAGGCTTCCACATCGACTAAAGTCACAGAATTTTAATACAGGGCGCTTGCTGACACCAAAACAAGTAATTACTTCATAGAACATATGACATTCGGAACTAGTCATGTAAAATATCATTAAGTCAAGAAAAGTAGGAAGAGTTCAATGGGCATGAAAGGCTTACTCTTTATGGAGAGGAGCAGGAAGAAACTGAGGTAGAAGACAAGAAGGGAGTTGATTTCCAGAAGTGCCGTGGTCTTGCTGAGAGAACATTCTCGATGTAGTCCTAGCGCTCCAGTCTGGCTCTCAGCTCAGAACAGGTGTCTCACCAACCCCAACCCGGAGGCCATCTCTTTCCACCCATCCCAACTCCCTTACACACTTATCCTGAAGGCAGTTTGTGCTCTTTGCCTCTTACAGGGGAAGATGAGGTGATCTTTCAAATCTGGAACAGATTTTTCTGGACTGGACTGGATTCATCCCTCACCCAGAGGCCTTGTGTACTTGACAAAGCATCTCAGAAGGACTTATGCTCGGGTTGGATAAGATAATTCAAAAAAGATGATTAGGAAGCTAGTTACTCCGATAAACCAGTGTTCTAGAGATTAGAGGATTGTTTCCTCCCATAAAATCACAGCCATTGTCAACCCCTATGCATGACAGTACCTCTTCTAGAAGCTTCCACATTTTTGCCTTATCATAATTGGTCAACACAAATGTTCACTTATTTCAAAATTGCAATGACTTTAATAGGAACTATTTTTTCCAGATTAAATTGTTGGAGTCCTAAAGATTACAATATTCTTGGAACTTTGTGGAAATTTCTAATAATTAAAATCAGACTGTTTTATTCTCTGATTGGTATTAGAGCTGTCACATGGTCTCTTCGTATTATAAAAACATGGCTCTGAATATAATTTATCTGACTGATTTTATTTATATTTAAACATACACATATTTATATGATAACCTGCATACGTGTGTGTGTGTGTGTGTGTGTGTGTGTGTGTGTGTGTGTGTGTGTTCAGGAGTCTGGCGCTCATGAGAGAAATTGAGATTAGAAATATAAATCTCTGGAAATGGAGCTGTGGCTCATGTGACAGAGTGCTAGTCTTAAATAACTACCCAGGCCTTGAGTTCAAGCCCCAGAACTGGCACAAAGGAAAAAGAAAAAATACAAATCTGGACTAGATATGTTACACAATGTCAGATGCTTACCTAGCACATTAGTGTGTGTATGTGTATATATGTGTGTGTGTGTGTGTGTGTGTGCGTGTGTGTGTTCATACAATTCTATACAAAGATTAAAATGAGAGATATAGTACATATATCATGGAAATTACATCTACTGTATATAATTTGTGCTGTTTCAGCACAAACACAGTCAAATCTACAAGACTGAACCTGCGGTGGGCAGTTTCTTTGTGACCATAGCTGGAAGGAAGTAGCTGATTGACAGACAAAGGAATCCAAGTTCCTCCCAAATCCAGCAATCAAGATGCACTGGACTATGGATGCCTTCTTATAATCACTAAGGTTCATTTTCCACTAAGGAAAAGTATTGACACTAAATGCGTATTTTCTTTGGCAGGATTCACATCAAAGTAAAGTAACAGATTCCTGTCAGAAAATATGCATTGTAAGGTTATTTAACACCTCATGGGATGCAGAGGAGAACCAAGAAGAACAGTGGGACTAGAATGGAACCGTGGCTGTACCCAGTTAGGATAGTAACAAGAATGCACAATTTCAATGAGATAATTCCACTCAGGAGAGTTCATTCTGGTATGTCTCCTAGGTTTCTTCAGAGGGTGTCAGATTAGCCATGCTGGTTTGTAATGCAGTCCCTCACCTTTCCACAAAACTGCTCAAATGCAAAAATATAAGTCTCCAAAAGGACTAATGGGGTGAGATACAGGTAACCAAGGGGAGCAGATGCCCATCATGGATCTCTAAGGATAATAATTAAAAATCTATGACTCAAGGTGATGGTAGCTTATGTTTATAGAGATCTAGAAGACTGCGTTTTGAGGCAAATCTGAGCAAAAAAAAAGTTTATGATCCTCCATCTCCAATTAACCAGTGAAAGTTGAAGAGCTATTCCAAAGAACAGTGAGTAAAAGCTGGAGTTTTATGTCACCAATTCTGGATGATAAACCTAGCTGTGTAACTTCACTAATTGAATACATAATTAAGGACTATCAACTACCTGTCAGGTGATTACAGGCAGTTTCCAAGCTACAGGGATTGGATTTCTGACTTGTTACTTTCTGGTGTAATGAGAGTGACAGGCCCACAGGAGAAACCATACTTTAAATTTTTATCTTTTCCTGATCTAGCAGTAGTGAGAATGATACTTTTGTCATTCTGCTGGGCAGTGAAAGCCTCACCCTCTGCACAGCTCCACTGTGTGCCATGTTGCTAAGCTACCCCACTCTGAAACTTAGATGCAGTCATTTCTGACTTGGGATAGTTTCAGTTATTGTGGGTCCATCAGGACATGGATTCCTTCTAAGTCAACCAGCACATGCACATGAGATTGTGCAAGCTTAGCATCTCTCTTTCTTAGGCAGGAATTGTTATAGATATGTTTAAGGGATCTTGTGTTGGTAGAAGAAGTTACTGAGTCAGGAAAATAAGATTCATAGGACGCAAGCACAAGACCTGGCACCACAGCAGAGGTGCTTAGCCCTGCTCTTGCTGTCGTTCCACTTGCACCAATATGGGGCTGGGAACAGGCTTTTGGAGGTGAGTGGGACTTTTTGGTGATTGGCTACATCTCTTTTTGTAGGTCCTTCTGACTGTCTATGTCCTAGCCCATAATGCAAGTATCATTTATGCAAGAAGGGCTGGAGGGCTGGATTTTCCTTTCTACCTTCTATCTGGCCCATTTCCCAGGTTTAACAGGCTTCTTCATTCCCCTTGGCCCTATTTGCAGCAGTCCAGCTGGATATTTGTGTTTCTGTTGGCCATGTCCCCTTAAGCAAGGCCCCTCCACAAGGACTTTATTGGTTTCCTGTGATTCTAAACAACCACCACTGTGATGAGAAGGATGAGAAAAATAGACAGAAATGGTCTATCATGTCTATTCCATGCACAAAGTGCTCTAAGCACTCATATTAATTCACATAAGATTCCACATTCATCTAACCTTCTAAAGAGGAGGGGACCAAAGTCCAGGGGAGCTGAGCAAACCACACCAAGTTCCAGATGTGGCTTGGAGTAAGCTTGTGTGTCCAGTTCACAAAGAAAAAAGGAAATAAGGACAGCAGTGTTTCACCTGTGGCCTGAATTTTCTACAAATGGTCGAAGTAACTACACTTGATGAAAATTATTTAAAAGCTTGAGTTAGAGGTGAGGGTCATGGGGTAATTACTTCACTGCATGTCAGTGGTGGCCAAGGGGAATTGGACGAGAGAAAAAAGCCATACCACACACAAAACACACACGCAGTAAAGAAGGAGGACTCTTCCTTTCAGAGAGGCTGCTCAGCTCTGCTGCTCCCCTTGGAACTTACGTCAAGCCGCACATGACAACGATGGAGGTTGGGTTTAAGTGTAAATCAGCCGGGCATCAGTAGATCTTGCCTGAAATCCTAGCTACACAGGAGGCTGAGCCCTGAGGATCACAGTTCAAAGCCAGCCCAGACAGAGTCCATGAGACTCTAATCTCCAATGAGACAAGAAAAATCCCAAAGTGGAGCTGTGGTTCAAGTGGTAGAGCACTAGTCTTAAGCAATAAAGCTCAGAGACAAGGCCCAGACCCTGTGTTTAAGCCCAAGGACTGGCACAAAACAAAAGTAGTAGATTAGGCAGGAAAACTATTGTTGGTATGATAATATCACCAAATACCACACTAAGTAAAGAAAATATCCCCTTGCTATGAATATACAGGTCCTGTCTCTATACAGTAACATGCTAAATGGTTGAAACAAACTCCCCAGTAAGGGAAAACCTGGAAGGAATGTTTTAACTTTGAATCATGAAGGCTTAGGAATTATAAGGAAATTTTATTAGATAATAATGACTTAAGTGAAAGGAACATTCATCAATCTTTGGGAATCTCACAATTGACAGGTATGCAGATAATGCTAACTGAATTAACATTCAATCCTTACCTAATGTCTTCCTTAGTTATTCTAACATCATTTTCAAAAATCTTAATACAGAAACCAATAATTTAATTATAATAATTGCAATAAATTACAATATTTAAGTCCTAACCCAAGTCTCTACCCCACTAGGATTACCTGCCTCATTGGTTTTCTCCTCTTTGGGTTTATAACTGAACTATTTACTAAACAACTTGGACTAAAAATAACCATTTAACAGTATATGTACATTAGGAAGAATTCAATCAATACTATAGTTTGAACTCAGGGCCTTGTTCCTTCTAGTGTTCTTTCATTTTTTTCTTTTTTCTGTTGTGTCAGTACAGGGGCTTGAACTCAGGGCCTAGGTGTTATTTCTGGGCTTTTATTTTATTTTGGTGGGGTGGGGGAGCTTTCGTTACTCAAGGCTAGCCCTCTACCACTTGAGTCATAGCTCAATTATTATGGAGATGACTCTCACAGACTTTCCTGCCTGAGCAGGCTTTGAACCACAGTCCTCAGATCTCAGCCTTCTGAGTGTGCCAAACTCAGTGTTCTCTCAAGAGTCCCCCTAGGTCTCCTTTCTTTTTTGCCAGTTCTGGGCTTGAGCTCAGGGCCTGAGCACTGTCCTTGTGCTTTCTCAAGGCTAGAACTTTATCACTTAAGCCACAGCACCGCTTCTGGCTTTTTCTACATATGTGGTACTGAGGAATCAAACTCAGTCTTCATGCATGCTAGGCAAGCACTCTACCACTAGGCCAAACTCCTGGCCCCATAAGTTCTGTTTTACAAAGCTGTTAACTGAGACCCAATCACTGGATAAATAATTAAGAAGATTTAAAATCAGATTTTCCTGACTCCAGACTTCATGCAGGTAAATTTTGTGTTAGATAATTTCTAACGGATTCATGAACTTTTTAACATTTTATAATGAATTAGTTGTAAGTCCTTTGCAGGTGAAAAAATAGTCAGGGCCCATTTTTGTCCTTCACAGAATCACACATAATTCTGTGAATTTAACCATCACTTACAAGATGCATTTACAAGATGAGAGCAAATTCTGTCAAAAAGCTATCGCTTGGGAAAACCACCATTAAATACACATTTTAATGGAAATATGAAAAGGCCCTTCCAGATTTATAACATGCAATCTTGATTGATATAATCCTATAATTAGCACTTCAGTGTCGTCCTATTTTAAACTGGGAATATTTACAAGAGTTTATATTGTTTTTTTAAGGTCCAGATATTTTAAAAAGAGTATCCTTTCCTGCTTACAGATTTAATATTGCCCGGAGCACCTACTCAGGGCCAATTACATCATTTTAGACACCGAGTCAGATGACAGTGGCTGTTCCAGAGCACCTAAGTTTAAACTTTCTTTAACATGCAAAGGTCCCCTGAGAATTTTCTATTTTACAGACCAAACAAACTGATTTGGGTAAGATGCTGGCTCCCCTCGGGGGAGCTCTAGGAAGCAATGGTGTGTGATGCGGCTCTGCTTCCTTTTGATGAATTCCTCCATGGAGAACATGTTTTTTTTCTGCCTTGCCTGTGGTTGATACCACGGGGGAGCAATTCCACTGTCACTGATGAATGCTGGCTAGGTCAGACCTTGTCACAGCAAATGCAAGTCTTGTGATTAGTATTCTGTACCTTCTTACTAATGAACCTTCTAATCAGGAAATCTGTCTGTACTTACAAGCGTCTTCTAATTGTTAAATGCCCTTGAAAGTTTACTTAAGCTGGAAATAAGAACATTTTTTTCTTTGCTCTTCACATTATACTCTCCAGATTCAGTTTGAGACTTGCTGTTTATGACTCCCGGGAAAGATCAGGATTGGTCAACCTTATGACTCTGAAAACTTTCGTTGTGCTGCCATTCTGACATGCAAACACAAGTGGCAAAATATGCAAAAACATTTAGAATCAAAATATTAGAGATTTTCAAAACAGTCATTTCTTTAGGAACACTGTGACAGTAGAAAGTAAAAACAAGTATTGGTAGCAGATTTTCTGGGAAAAAAATTAATTGGAGAAAGTACTAAGGAAAAAGTGTCTGTAGTAACCAAAAATTTAAAAGAAGAGTAACACTGAAGCTGGTGTTTAAACAGTTATCCCACACATTGGAGAAGTTTCTAGTTACCCTAAACACTGTGCATATTTTTAACTGTAAGAGGGTTTATTTATTGCTTCTCTACATCAGGTATATATTTATTGAATCTAAGCCATTATTAATTTTAAAGTACATTGTTATTTTGTATATCACAAAGAAAAGGAGGGAGAGAAAGAGACAGAAATGAAGGGAAGAAGGGAGAGGGGAGGGAGGGAGGGAGGGAGGGAGGGAGGGAGAGAAATGCTGCAGTTAAAACTGTGACAGTTTCCTGACTAGAGGTCACCCATGTTAAAAAAAAAAGTAGGAACTATACCAAAAATGATGAAATGGTATTAGCTGGACACAAGAAGATGTTAGGATATAAAATGGCTATTGTCAGAATTTATGAAATGTGGATTGTAAAAATATAGCTGTTAGGTAATAGTGGTACAGTGAACCTTCTCTGATAATGTCATTTTTCCCAAACAACATTTCAACCAAATCTATTATCCTTAGAGCCTGAAACAGAATACACCTATGTAGACAAATATACTTCCTTCTAGTTATAACTGATAAGTACATGCTAATAGCTTTACAATGTGCAAAAACTGTGATGTTATTTTTGGATGCATCAAAAAGGAATTATCCACTAGGCACCTGGCAGTGGTGGAACACTCAGATTTTAAGCAAAAACTTGGCCAGGAAAGTCTATGAAACTCTTATCATGGACTTACCATCTTATCCACCATGAAGCGAGAAGTAGAGCTCTGGCTCAAAAAATAGTAGAGTGCTAGTCTTGAGGGAAAAAGCTCAGGGATAGTACCCAGGTCCTGAGTTCAAGCTCCAAGACTGGGGTACACACACACAAATAAAAATATTCTGGAGGCACACACACACACAAAATAAAGACATACAAAAAATAATCAAGTGACCCAGTGGAAGAAAGAAAAAAGAAAATTAAGAGAAAACAAGATATTAAATGGCAGACTTATATTCCAGTTTCTCAAGAATTATATTAAACATAAATGGATAGCATATACCAAGCAAAAGACATAGATTTGGAAAAAAATCTTAAAGACTATTTCCCAAGATGAGGAACAAGTCAAGACTTTCTGCCCTCATCTCTATTTTCATTATAGTGAAATTTTTTGGCCTATGCAAAAGGGTTAAAAAAAAGGAAATAAGAGCCACACAGATGACAATATGTGAAGACCCAGTGTATATGGCAAAAATCACACAGCCTGTTTCTAAATGGAATGTTTGAATGGCTTATGCTAGACCTTGAAAGAGCCTAGGCATGAGGTAAGATTAAGAGTTCCATCTTTGGCCAAAGCTAGAATCAGGTGAATGATAATACAAAGTAATGAAGCCTAATGTAAAACACACAAAGAGATGCTGCAGAGCCCTCTCTGGTCTAAGTCATGTCACCAGAAAGCCATTGTGGTCGATGAGATTTGATTCAAAAGCCCTAGTAATTCATAAAGGATGCACATTTTATTTTTTATGATTTTTTAAATGTCCCATAACTAATGTGATGAATACAACCTAAAGAGTTTGGTTTTATTTTCTGCCCCACACTGTCATCCCAGAAATGGATAGGGAAGAGGACCCAGAGGCTCTGTGTTCAGCGGGGTGCTTAATTCCTGAGTACAACGGAGCAGAGCATGAGGTAGAAAGGAACTCATCGTGGCTTTGTGCTTCTCAGATTTCTTTAGTATCAGAACTTTCTCCCAAGAATACCCTACTATAAAAAAGATTCATTCCGGGCTGGAAGTTTGGCCTAGTGGTAGAGTGCTTGCCTTGCATGCATGAAGGCCTGGGTTTGATTCCTCGGTACCACATATATAGAAAAGGTTGTAACTGGTGCTGAGGCTCAAGTGGTAGAGCTCTAGTCTTAGAAAGTCCAAAGACAGTGCTCAGGCCCTGAGCTTAAGCCCAGGACTGGCAAAAAAAAAATCCATTCCACATTGAGCAGGCAACCAAGGGCCTCAGTGCACAGAATTTGCAGGTAGTAGGATCAGCTGATAAACCAAAACCTGCTTGACAAGGAAAGGTGGAGAAGAAGAGGTGGAACAGGAGACTGCCAAAAAAATAAAATGAAGTAAGAAGGATAAAAGAATGAGAAAATGGGGATGGAGTAGTAAATCATAGCCTGACAGGAAACAAAGTCATCCAACTCTCACTATTTAACCCAAGGCCAAGACTGGGTGAAGAGGGAGATAGTGCAAGATGGGTAATTTGGGCTGTATGCTCCTGGCATACATATGCCATGTGTTTGCTTTCTCTGACATATTTCTTTTCTAATAAACATCATTATCATGTTTATTTCCTATTTATGTGTTGCCTGAATTCTTCCTTTTCCAGATGCAACAACCAAGCTTGTTTAGCTGCTGTAAACTTTCTGGTAATATTTTTGTCTGGGAAATTAGGCATTGAGTAAGTATTTTTATTACTTGGGCTCAAGGGTTAAGGAAACATCTGGAAAACAACACATGAATTTGGCGTGGCCAGCAGTGGGCAACTATCTGCATTGGCACATGTTCCAAATTTGAGCAGTTCTGAGTGACTGTTCAGTCCTGAGCTCCCCAAGAGCACTGGGGAAACATTTAATTTAACATCATTATTCCTTCCCAAAGACGTTTTCTGATTCCCTTGATCTTTGCAGTTCTAGCGTGAGATTGTAGCACTTTGAATGTGCATGTGGCATATAGCTTGACTAAAAGAAACAATTCGTTGTTTATTCTCAGTACCTAGCATGGGTTGTTGCAAAGAAGGTATGAAATAAATGTCTGCTAAAAGAGGGGCCGAATCAACCAGAAAGATGCAGTTGTGAGAGGATAGGATCTAGGGGAAGCGACTTGTAGAAACATTGGGGATAGGTAATGGGTAGAACGCAGAGAGATGCTTAGTGGAACACAGAATGCTTCACTCTAATTGCACTCCTGGCCACTGTCCTTGCGTTTCCATTTCTCAAAATGGTCCTTGGTGTTCAGAAACTGAGTCATGAGCGAATGAGAATTTTTTTTTTAAAGCAGAAAATTAACTCAACAGATCAAATCAACTTTGGAGGAAAGTTGAAGAGGGATGACCTGAGGAGAGGCAGGAGACATGAGGCATGACACAGTGGCAGCAGAGATGGACGGGCTGAAGTAGAGTTAGGGTTGGGGAGCGGGGTCACAGGGAGCTTGGGTTCAAATGGTGAGGGGCAGTATCACAGGCAGATGAGGAGTCAAAGCATTTGGCCAAGTTTATGGTGCAGGTCTGGCAGGTCGGGCACCTGTTTAAGTCCCCTACCCCATCTGCTTCTAGAAATTCAGGTGCCCATCACCTGGGAGTGGGGTGGGAAAGTGCGGCGCCCGGCACCCCTGACCAGCAGGGAAGAACGGACACCACACGAGGATCCTTCTCGATCACGCTTTATTAATGAAGAGCAACTCGTTTGAAGGGAAGGCTTGAAGCAGAGGGGCGCGGGGCAGGGAAGTGCAGCTGCTTATATACAATCAAAGAACGCGGGACTTTTTCCATTGGCTGCTGTGCTGCTAAGGTCTTTTTAAAACTCGGGATTGGTCAGGCCTCTGACGTCATACGCGCAGACGTCATACGCGCAGACGCAGCGGAGCGAGCAAAGGCTCTGCACTCACACACCCACTAAGGGGAACTAAGAAATTTGTATACAATGAGCGAGGCAGGGGACAGGCGCCGTCTTGGCTACTCCGGCTCCCCACATCTCCCCCTTTCTGTTTTAACGCAGCAGGCCAACATACCTGTTGTGAAGAGAGTAGAGGTGCTGTCCTCCAAAGTAAAACTTGAGGTCCTACTCTAGAGGAGTGACCCAGGCGGCCAACCCTGGATCCCTCCCCTCCAGGTCCTCTTTTCCCTTTGTGGAGATGGGCTAGGGGCGCAGACCCATATGCTGACGCACATGCTCTCCCTGACCTGTTAGGGTCAGGAGTGGTACTTTGTCCATCATTTCACAACTCTTGGCTGCCTATACTCCTATTCCTCGTGCAATAGACTAAGGTCTCGAGGGTGCAAAGGCAGTACAGGGCACTTTTAGTTGGCCTTTAAAGCTGCAAGCCAAATTTTGGGGGATTGTCCCTGCTCCAAGGCAGTGAGTGCATGAACAAGCATCGCTCTCTCTCTCTTATTGCGAGACCTCATTCAGCAGAGCAACCAAAGGCTAAAGACACAAAACCCAAAACAAACTGCAACAAACATTCACAGGAACTGGAACAAATGTAGGCAACGGCTCCAGCATTGACTCAATTTACACTCTATGGCAGAACAATTTAAAATAATCAGAGCGACCCAATTTTTGAGAAACCAGCCTAACACAGAAGGACAGATTTTTTTGACAGGGTAAGGCATAGGGAACCTTGCAGTGAAGTTGCAAGGAAGAATTCGTGGCACAAAGGGGAAAATGGAAGAAGCATTAGTCACAGGCATTGGTAATGGAAAGGTCTTCATCACTGCCCACATCGTCCTTTCTTTGTTGCTTTTTCCCTTCTGTCTCTTCATCCAAAGTCGTGGCAGCAGAAGAATTATTAACAGGATTGTTCCCAGGATTTTGTTTCGCATCATCCTCTTTAGGCGTTTGATTTTCCTCCAATATCCTTACGAGGCGCTGCGGCACCCAATGGGGGGATTCCTGTCCCTGTGGAAAAACACAAACAGCTCCCCTGGATCTCTGAATTACAGGATCCGGTCCATACCATTTGTTATCGATAACATTTTTCCACATTACTTTTTGTGTGGGTGGTATTGCCATTTTTCCAGCATGCCGATCAGCAGCTGATTGTCCATTGTCATCCACTGTTACATAATTTAAGGTAAACAGTGCAATGGCCAGCCTTTCTCTGGGTGAGGCATCTCGGCCTATTCCCTCCTTTTGTTTAAATAAAAGTTGTTTAAGTGTTCTATTGGCGCGTTCCACAATTCCCTGACCCTGGGGATTGTAGGGAAGGCCAGTAGAATGAACTACCTGCATTTGAGTGCAAAAAGAGCGAAATCCGGCAGAGGCATAAGCAGGGCCATTATCTGTTTTCAATTTTAATGGTTTTCCCCATGCTGCCCATGCTTCCAAGCAATGAACTTTAACATTGGACACCCTTTCCCCTGTAAGGGCCGTGGCATGCATTATGCCAGAGAAAGTGTCCACTGAAACATGAACATATTTTGTCCTGCCAAACTCAGGCACGTGAGTAACATCCATTTGCCATAAGGCATTAGAGCAAAGTCCTCTAGGATTAACTCCAATTATGAAAGAGGGATGATATACTACACAAGATTGACAAGCTTTAACAATTTCTCTAGCCTGTTGGCGTGAAATGGAAAACTTATAACGAAGGGTTTTTGCAGAAACATGATAAAGTTGATGAAAATCTCGTGCTAATTGAACAGAATTATGGGAAAGGCCCACCAGGGCTCTGGCAGTCAAATCCACTAAGGCATTGGCCTCTGACATGGGACCAGGCAAGCCAGTATGTGCCCGAATATGACCAATGAAAAAAGGATTTTTCCTTTGTAAAATTAAACTCTGAAGTTGGGATAATATATTTGAAACTGTACTGCTACCTTTTATGGAGGCTGCGACTTCCAGGGATGCCACTGCATTAACTACATATTGTGAATCAGAATATAGGTTAAAAGGCTCAGGAAATTTCCTGAATACTTCTAAAACTGTTAGACATTCAACTACTTGTGGAGTTTCTGGTTGAAAATTTAAAGTTACTGGCTCTTTTCCTTGAACTACATAGGCACCTCGGCCTGTTTTTGACCCATCTGTAAATATAATTAGGGCATTACTCAGAGGCAGTTTTTTTGTAACTTTGGGGAAATACACCCAATCTTCACGCACAAAATTCAGCAGTGGATGTTTGGGATAATGATTGTCAATTATATTTGGAAAGGAGCACACCAAAACTGCCCACCAGTCAACAGAGGCAGCCAATATTTGTACTTGTTGCCGGGTATAAGGAATAATTAATTTGTCAGGAAATTTTGCAAAGTGAGTCAAACACGCCTTGCAACCTGTAAGAGCTAATAAAGCAACTAATTCTGGAAAATACTGAATAGTTTTTAAGCCATAAGAATTTCCATGCAACCATAACAATGGGCCTTCTTGCCATAATACTCCTGTAGGATAATTTTTTGTTTTAAATATGCACAATAAGATTGGCGCTGATGGATTTACACGCAAGAGTTGTGCATTTTCTATGGCCTGTTCAAGACGCTGAATGGAACTCTTAGCCTGAACAGTCAATTTTCTAGGTGAAGTAACATCCGGATCTCCCTCCAATAAGGAAAAGAGGGGCAACAATTCAGAGCGAGGGACATTAAGAAAATTTCGGACCCAATTTACGTCCCCCATTAATTTTTGAAAATCATGAAGGGTATGCAAATGCTTTGTTTTTAATACCACCTTTTGAGGTGTAACAACTGTGGGAGAAATTATGGAACCTAAAAACTGAACCTTTTCTGAAAATTGCACCTTTTCTGGTGCCAAGTTTAAGCCTGCCTTTGCAAGAAGTTTAGACAATTTACTAAATACTTGAAAAAGGATATTCTGCTCAGGGGCAGCTATTAGAATATCATCCATATAATGAAGAATTCTAACAATGGGAAATTGCTGTCTCACAGGGAAAAGAACTGTGTCAACATATAGTTGGCATATTGTAGGGCTATTAGCCATCCCTTGTGGAAGAACCCTCCACTGAAATCGCGCATCAGGTTGTTCATGATTAACAGAAGGCAGGGTAAAGGCAAAACGTTCTCTATCCCTGGGATGCAAAGGAATAGAAAAGAAACAGTCCTTAATATCAATAGATATAATGGGCCATCTTTGGGGCAAAGCAGAAAGCAGTGGGAGGCCACGTTGGACTGACCCTAATATTTGCATTTGAGCATTAATGGCTCTGAGATCATGTAATAGTCTCCACTTGCCTGAGGCCTTTTTAATAACAAAAATAGGGGTATTCCATGGAGAAACAGAAGGCTCCACATGTCCCAACCTTAGTTGTTCCTGTACCAATTGAGTTATAGCCTCCAGTTTTTCTTGGGACAGGGGCCACTGAGGCACCCACACCGCTTTATTTGTTAACCAGGGTATGGGTGTTGGACTGGCAGAGGCTAAATTTTCAGTGACCCCCAAGAAAAACCCAAACCTTGCTTATCTCTATTGGCTACTGGCTCCACAGGGGCATGCCGGCCCTGTAAATATTTTCCTAACCCACCAGTAGGGACAAAGCCCTGATTTTTCAATATAGTCTGTGCCGTTGAAGAATAATCAGTAGTTAGAATTAAACCCATTTGCTGTTGGATATCCCGGCCCCACAAATTAACTGGGACCTGGAGGACAAACGGCTGAAATTTTCCTTTCTGACCCTCCTTTGTGGACCAGGTCAACTGTTTTGCGCTGACCCGAGGAGTATCTGCATAACCTAAACCTTGCAGGGTTTGTGAAGAGAATTGTAGGGGCCATGTCTTTGGCCACTGAGTTATTTGGACGATACTCCGGTCCGCTCCCATGTCCACCAGACCATTAAAGGTCCTTCCTTCAATTGTTAATGTTAACATGGGACGGTTATTTAAGGCCATGGACAAGCAGACAAGGTCTGCTCCTGAGGTACTTAAACTTCTTTCCTTTTCTTGCACCGGGGAAACTTGATGATGGGAAGGCACTAAGATTAATTGAGCAACTCGATCTCCAGGAGCCACTGAAATGACCCCTCGAGAGACTGAACAGAGGACTTGGATGGCTCCCCTGTAATTAGGGTCAACAACTCCAGGGAACACTACAAGGCCTTTCATAGTATTGGAAGCACGTCCCAACACTATTCCCACCATATTTTCAGGGAGGGGGCCCATTAGGTCAGTAGTTATGAGTTGAGCCCCCATGTCCTCCGTTATGACCACTCCTGCGGTGGCACGGAGGTCCAGCCCTGCAGATCCTGCGGTTGCTCTGCGGGAACAAATGGCTGTTGGAGATGAGGTGAAAGCCTCTGATAAGTTTCCTGGCACCGAATCCCCTGATTTTGCGGGCCCTGGGGCAGCGGGCCCCTCCACCCGTTTTTTTGCTCCAAGGCCTGAGGTTGTGGGATAGGCTGTCCATTCACATCTTTAACTGATCTGCACTCATTTGCCCAATGTTTTCCTTTTTTACATCGTGGACAAAGTCCCGGTTCGCGAGGGGGGCCTCTGCTTTGAATATTTTAAATTGGGACATTGCTTCTTAAAATGTCCTGGCTTTTGACAGTTGAAGCATAGTCCTGAATTAATTCTAGTGGTCTCAGCTACTGCAGCAACAATTTTATCCAAGCTCACAGGGGCTCCCACCTCCCGGCAGGCCCTAATCCAATCTTGTAAGGGCTTATCTCTTATAGGAATAATAGCCTTTTGGCATTCAGGGAGGCTTTGTTCAAAAATAATTTGTTGGATAAAAAGCATGTGATCCTCTAGGTCCCCAAATAATTTATCTGCGGTCTCTAGGACTCGCCCAACAAAGTCTGTAAAAGGCTCGGTAGGTTTTTGAACAACTTTAGTAAGGTTACCACGGCGCTCCCCCCGACTGGCAAGGGACTTCCAAGCCCTGTAAAAAATATTATTAATTTGTTGATAGACTTCGTTAGGATACCCAGTCTGGTCCGCTGCATAAGGGCCTTTTCCTAATAACATTTCAGCTGACCAGTGAGGACAGCCCGCCAGTACATTCTCCCTATGTCTGGCAGCGGCCAAATCTGCTGCGGAAGCACAATAATCAAGGTACTGGCCATGCGTCAGGCAAGAACGTCCAACCTCATACCAGTCCGTTGGAGTCATGCTGGTGGTCTGCAATGACGAACCAGTGCAATGGTGTAATTTGCAGAATGACCATAATTTTGTACAGCGGCCATGAGATCCTTTAAAGCTTTATAAGAAACTGGCTCATAAACTCTCTGTCCCGTAATGGGATTTTCAAAAACAGGAAAAGCAGAGGCCAACCGAGACCAGGTGCGGGCTTTGATAAAGGAACTTCCCTTTTTTGGGATGTAGGGAGGCGGGGCAGAAGGGGCAGGTCGAGCCTGGCCATTGTCTGCACCAAATCCTCCCCTGGGGCTGTATCTGTCAGCCTCATACCTGGCAGCCTGTTCCTGTAACTCCTCCTCCTCCACTGAACTTTGTTCCTCCGGGGGCCCTTCCCCCTCATTATCTGTGCTTTGATCTGACTCTCCTGCATCCTGATAGAGGGAACTCCTTGGTCCCTCCTGTTTTTTCTTTTCTCTTCTCTCCTCCTCCTGCACTGTACTTTGTGAGGGCTGCAGTCCCTCAATTCCATTCTTTTGTTTTCTCTTACATTTTACCCCACTCTTGGTGGTCCCTCCTTCCTTGTACGATGACTCCGAGAGACTATCCTGGTGCTTAATTAATACCTTCCTCCCTTCTTTAATAATCTCAGTATTTCTGCCCTCCTCCAAACAAGCACGCACCATTCTCCATATGGGCAACGTGGCACGGGAGACCCCTCCCTTTTCTAGAGCTCTATTCAGGTCCTCGCCTAATATATCCCAACAGGCTAGTGAGAGATCTCCAGACTCCGCAAACCATGGGGCGTGTATCTCAATATCTGTTAACACTCTATGTATTGTGCCGCGGGAAATTCTCAGCCCACGCTGTTTAAGAAGGGCCTGTAAAGGGGCACAGAAGTCCCTTATACGGCACACACTTCCTAAAGAGTTACCCATACTGATGTTTAAAGACCGAGTTAACACAAACCACAGAGGAAGAACGATAACAAGCACCCAGACAAAAACTTCTCAGAACAACATACCTAGAAGGAGTCCTCTTCACGTGTCAAGTTCTGGATCCTCTTCGGCCCCTCCGCAGGTCCCGGGTTTCGGCACCCCTGACCAGCAGGGAAGAACGGACACCACACGAGGATCCTTCTCGATCACGCTTTATTAATGAAGAGCAACTCGTTTGAAGGGAAGGCTTGAAGCAGAGGGGCGTGGGGCAGGGAAGTGCAGCTGCTTATATACAATCAAAGAACGCGGGACTTTTTCCATTGGCTGCTGTGCTGCTAAGGTCTTTTTAAAACTCGGGATTGGTCAGGCCTCTGACGTCATACGCGCAGACGTCATACGCGCAGACGCAGCGGAGCGAGCAAAGGCTCTGCACTCACACACCCACTAAGGGGAACTAAGAAATTTGTATACAATGAGCGAGGCAGGGGACAGGCGCCGTCTTGGCTACTCCGGCTCCCCACAGGAAAGTGGAATTTTGCATTTAGAGTGAGATTCTGGGCTGGAGATGGAGCTGAAAAATTTGGGAAAGGGTAGTCAGTGGGCCAAATTATGAGTGCAGTACTGAGTTGTGAGAGGTTTTCCCAGAGAAAGAGGCCCTCCACAGTCCTGAGAAACCACTCTTGGATTGATGGGAAGTAGATACACACCAGCAGGCCAGATGGGGCCTACAAGTCCCGCCTCTTGAAATAGAAATGCTAGTCATGGAAGAGATGCCAAAAAGGCCCTCATGCTCAGATGCCTCAAGTACCCCCCTATCATCTGAACCTACCTCTCCTAGGACTTAGACCCCCTCTCCCATGTCTTTGTCCAGAACTCTGGCTCCTGGTGAGGCTCTTGACATCATGATCATCAAATAATTCCTCTTAAGGTGCTTATGTCACCAGGGCCCCCTTGGCAAGTCAGGGTTCATCTCCCAAAGGCTGTAGAGTTCTCTGCTTCGAAGACAGTGATGTATCTCCAGAACTCCAAAGATCTGTAATTTGATTCTTAAAATGGAAAACCAATTCTCCATCCTGACTTTTCACACTGCACCCCACAGACACATAACGGAAGAATCTGGCATCAAGGAACTGAAAGTGTAGCCTAGTGGTAGAGTGTTCGCCTAGCATCCACAAAACCCTGGGTTCAATCCCTCGGCACCACATACTCAGAAAAGGCCAGAAGTAGTGCTGAGGCTCAAGTGGCAGAGTGCTAGCCTTGAGCAAAAAGTGTCCAAGGACAGTTCCCAGGCCCTGAGTTCAAGTCCCAGGATTGGCAAGAAAAGATAATAATCTGGCATCCATTAAAGTATTTTAGTAATTGAAAAGTTATTGTGGCACAGGCTGTTGCTACTTACAAAACACCTGTGCAATTAATTTGTGCTAGAGGTAGACATGATCTTTAAGAAATTGTAGAACAAATAATAAGCAGACATATCTTAATTGCTTAAAACATTCAAAACTAATATAGCCTGCAAGAATATTTAATGACCCCATGTCATAGGCACATCTACAAGGGAAAGATGGAGGTCTCCTGCTAACACCGAAAGGTTACAAAAATGAACGTTAAACCCTGTCAAAATCTGTTTTAGTACCAAAAATAAATCCTCCTTCTATGCCTAAAATATAAAAATAAAAGCAGTAGCAGTGTTGCATAACTAAAAATGTAACAGAGTTACTAAGTGGTTGTAATATCTGGGCCCCAGAGCCAGGCATCTTGGGTGGAGTCCTGGTACTAACGCTGACTCTGTCAAGACACTCAGAACTTTTCACTCTTCTCTGTGAAGTGGAGAAAAATGTTGAGGTGGTAGTGAGGATATGGACATTAAAAACTGGAAAGCTTATAAAGATAGAGCTGTTAGCACAGCTAAGGACTAGCACAGGTAATATTTAAAGATAAAATTAATACTGGCTATTATGGTTAAATGTAAGGAACATTTCTAATAATTTTAATAAATATGAGATATGCAACCAAAGCAGCTACACGTCAATATTAGTAGACAAGAACCCTGTTACTTAAGCCATATTCTTCTAGATTTTAGTTTGCTTTTTTGTTGTTGTTTGTATTTTGTTTTTCCCAGTTCTGAAGCTTGAACTCTTCTTTTGTTCAAGGCCAGCACTCTACCACTTGAGCCACAGTGACACTTCTGGCCTTTTCCGTGTATGTGATACTGAGGATTTGAACCCAGGGCTTCATGCTTGCTACCATCTCAAGCACTCTACCACTAAGCCACATTCCCAGCCGGGTCTCTCACTTTTGTCCAGGCTGTCCTTAGACAAATGATTCTTCTACTCTTTTTTTCCTTGAAGGGCTGGAACTAAAGATGCGAACCACTAGGCTACCCAAATATATCAGTTTGATGTTTACTAAATTTGCATTTAGGCTACACAACATTACGGAGTGTAAAGTCTAATAAATGAAAAGCAGTTTATATTTATATACCAATTTAAGTGAATGCAGAGTGCTGGAAAATAATTGTAAACATTGTAATAGAAAAGATGGAACTGTATTTTCTTTCATCATGAATCATTGTATATACTTTTACAGTATGTACCCATAAAGGTACAACAAAATAATATGATTTTGTTTAGTTTATAAATCACTTGTTCCTAATTAAATCATAAAAAGTTTGTGCAGTAATGCTCAAATTCTTATTGGTACCATTTATTTTAAAGTTTATGAAGTCTGCTCACTATTCTTTATTAGTATTTTAGAAATAATCAGGTCTGTGATATTTTTAAAAACTATACTTATTGAAAGAACTGCAAAATATTAATATGCTGTCAAATTGCACCCTCCAGTGGAAAAATGTTTATCCATAAAAATTTAGAGTATATTTGTCTACACATTTGAAGTGTTGATACAGCCAAATGTGTTTTTGCCCAAAAGTCTCAAAAATGTATTCTATGTTATAACACAAAGAAATGTATATCAGTCTATTAGATATAACCAGTAATACTTGCTGGGTCCCCAGGGTGTTGTTCTGAGTTTTCATCTTTATTATGTTAATATGACATTTACTGTTGGAGAGGTAAAAGAGCTTCAAAAAATCAAGTCATACTATAGGTACATGTTTATAACTAATTTTTTTCTAAAAGAACATCCTTAACTATGCACTTAATAAAAATGGTTTTACATATAATATACACCTTTTGATGTTAAAGATGTTGAATTTTCATATGAATAATTTCTATTTCTATTCTTTAGGTTGAAGATTTGTATTGTAGATATCTAAAGTGGCTCAATATTGGAACAAAAATTTTTAGAAATAGTTAAACTGCAGTGACATGTATTAATCTCATAAACTGAAGAATACATGAACAGAGAAAGGAAAATAAATAGATCTGAACCTAGAACCAGATATCAGGATCGACTCTTGGTGCTTGCTTACATGAACTGCTGTTTCCTTCCCTTATTTTTTCTATAGTGATCAGCCAATACAATCTCATATACGCTCTCAATTAAAAATAAAAAAACAAACAAACCAAAAATTCTACCTGGTGATGAAGGAAACCAATGTAGACTACAAGAAATATGAAGACAGAGTCTTCATCAAGTGACCATGGCTGGAAATGTCTATTTAAAAGTTACCCTCAGGGGTGGCAGGAGTTTGGCCTACTGGTAGAGTGCTTGCCTAACATGCAGGAAGACCGGGATTCAATTCCTTGGTGCCACGTATGTAGAAAAAAATAATCTGGAAGTGGTGCTAAGGCTCAAGTGGTAGAGCTCTAGCCTTGAGAAAGCCCAAGGACCGTGCTCAGGCCCTGAGTTCAAGCCCCAGGACTGGCAAAAAAAAAAAAAGTTACCATCAGGCAATCAGATGTGGTAATCCATACCTGTAATCCCAGCACTCAGGAGGCTGAGACAGCAAGACGGCAAGATCCAGGTTCACTCGGACCACGTAAAGAAACTAAATTTTTTTTTTCAAAATCAAGCAAATGTTTACTTACACCTCAAAATAAGACTATTTGTGATAGTTCAGGGTAAAAACTGTTAATGATCATTGGTACAGTTTTTATTTTCCAAAACGAGCTGCACATGTCCACATGTGTTTTCCAGTGCAGTCTGACAAGTGTGGAAGCTGACACTGACCTGAATTTGCCCTATACTGTGGGCATTGGAGTCAATAACTTCTGCCTTCCCTTTCTTATGATGCAATGCCATACCATCAAACTCAAGCCCATGTAGAACTGGAGCCTTCTCTAAGTCTCCTCTCTCCTAGAAATTCTTCCCTTTGGCTTCTTTCTACTTCAATACAGACCCTAGATATCTCTTTTCTTCTAAGTATAACTCTAAGCTGTCCCTTTCCTCACCTTCTTCACTCCAGGCCAAAGCTAAGTGTGACAGTACAACTATAGCTAAATTATTTTTATCTTCAGCATCTCTTGAGGGGATTCACAGGTCTCTTCCTTCTAGAGAATTTGCTAAGAAATAAATATTTCTCCCTATAGGAGACCTTTGCAAAATATTCACTGTCCCTGACAAGTTAAACTAGTTCTTTTATTTTTAAAAATGTGAACACATTATTTACTTTGGTTTCCTAAAGTTCTTGTAGCCATGGCCTAATTTTGACACACTTTGGTAGTCTTCTTTGATTCCGTCTGGAGGAAGGGCCAGCTCCATGAATATCCAGGCAAGCAATATTTGTTTTTGCCTCTCTTGAACATCTTCTCCATCCAAATTCAATGTTTAGTGTTACTGGTTCCATGTTTTAATTTCACTTCTAAGTTTCTTACTCTTAATACTGCCATTAGTTTTTATTGGTTTATCATCCTTTTTTACTTACTTCTAATTAAAAATTCTAAAAGAACACAGAGGAGGCACCTTAAATCTGTGGAGACCATTTCCACTTTACTCCGATTTAGAAGTTGGTGTTTTATTATAGCACTCTTGAGTTGTTTTGTGTAGCTGTTTTTCAGGCAAATCTTGCTATGTAATCTCGGATGAACTGTTCAAGTTGGCCTCGAACTTATGATGCTTCCACCTCAGCGTCTTGGGTTCTGGGCTTACCTGTGAGCATCACCACCCTTGACTATTACCAGTCTGATCTGATCTGGTGTGTGTGTGTACACGCGCGCACACATGCTGTGACTGGGCCTTGAACTCAGTGACTTGACTGAGCTTTTCCACTCAATACTGGTGCTCTGTCACTTGAGCCACACCACCACACCAGCTTTTTGGTGGTCAGTTGGAGATGGTCTCACCAATCTTTTCTGCACACTGGCTTGAAGCCTAGGACCCTCCAGTTTTAGCATTCCGTGTAGCTAAGATGACGAACACGAGTCACCAGAGCCCAGCTTTCCAACTTCTACGTTCGTATTTTGTATTTGCAATGTTATTGAGCACAACATGTGGACGGTTAATCTTATTTACATGGTCACATTCATGGTACAAAGTAGTTGTTTTTTTTTTTTTCACGGATATCCAAGTAAATCAATGGAGAACACTTCCTCCTCTTTCCTCGCCTGCCTCTTTCCTCTCTGCTACTTCTCTAGCAAACGCCTGTGGCTTTTTCCTGGTGTGGATGGATATCCCAGTGTTCGTGCACCGTGATTGGGGCAGGCAGGCAGTCCTCGATGCTTACTCTTTTCTAACAGCTGGTGCGTTATTCGGCTCTCCACAGAAATGGATCATCACAAGGAGAGGACACGAAGACAGACGTGGATGGAGGGGCGAAAACGCCCCTGGGCTGGAAGCCCGGGCGGGGTCCCGGGCGCCGGCTCCCGCGCGGCCCTCTCGGGCTGCTCCTCGGCGCTGGCTCCCTTCCCTCTTTTTCCGTATTACGAGCTATACACCTGGACGTCACTTTTCTGCTTTCTGTGCCTACGTTTCTCAAAAGTGGATAAAGAATGTTAGCGGCCTCGGCACGCGCGCGCGCGGCGTTCGGACCCGAAGGAGGGCGGCTGGGCTGGGCTGGGCTGGGCTCGGCCCGGCTCGCTTCGGCTCGGCTCGGCCCGGCTCGGCTCGGCCCGCCTCGGCTGGGCTCGGCTGGGCTCGGCTGGGCCCGGCTCGGCCCGGCTCGCTTCGGCTCGGCTGGGCTCGGCTCGGCCCGCCTCGGCCCGGCTCGCTTCGGCTCGGCTCGGCTGGTCTCCGCCCGGCTCGGCTGGGCTCGGCTGGGCTCGGCTCGGTTCGGCTCGGCCCGGCTCGGTTCTGCTCGGCCCGGCTCAGCTGGTCTCCGCCCGGCTCGGCCCGGCCCGGCTCGGCTCGGCTCGGCTCGGCTGGTCTCCGCCCGGCTCGGCTCGGCTCGGGTCGGCCCGGCTCGGCCCGGCTCGGCTCGGCTGGGCTCGGCTGGTCTCCGCCCGGCTCGGCTGGGCTGGGCTGGGCTGGGCCCGGCTCGGCTCGGCTCGGTTCGGCTCGGCCCGGCTCGGCTCGGCTCGGCTGGGCCGGGCCCGCCCCGCCTCCTCCGCCTCCCGCAGGGCGCTGCAGAGGACCGCGCGTCCCCGGCACACCCGTGGCTTCGAGACCCTCGTGTGCCGGAGCCCCGGCCCGCTGCCTCTCAGTCTCGTCGCAGCCACCGTCGCCATTTCTCCCGCCCTCCTCCTAGCACCTCGGCCTCCTCCACCCTGGACCACCGGGAAAACCAGGAGGCACGGATGCGAGGAGTAGCAAGGATTCCCCGGGAGAGAGGGAAACCGCGCATGCGTGAGGAAGACGCACACGTACACACGCACACGCATCTACACCCACGCGTGCGCGTCTTGGGTAGGGCTGCCAGAGCGCGCGACGGGTTCTCTGGAGGACACCCGCGCGCGCAGTACGCATGCGCCGGGTGTTTCTAAAGCGTCCGCGAGGCCGGCGGCGGCGCGCGCGGGTGACGTAGTTGGTTGCCGCGGGGGCGACGGGACTCCGTCAAAGGCTGGAGCGCCGGGGCGGGCGGTGAGGCGGGGCCGAACCCGGAAGTGGAGAGCGCCGGGGCGGGCGCGCCGGGAGCGGAGCTCGGCGGCCGGGAGCCAGCGGGGGAGCCCTGCCTGGGGCCCCGGTAATGGGCGCGAGGGCCGACTACCTGGGGAAGCTGGGCGGGAAAGGGTGGCGGGTCGGGGGCCGGAGAGCGCGGCGTCCGCCCGGCTGCGGCCTGGGGAGGCCGTGGCGCCGCCTTCGGGGCGCTGCTCGGGCCGGGCGCCCCTCCAGGGCCGCCCCCCGCCGGGGCCTGCGGTGCCGGGGCGTGCGGGGCGTCCCCGCCGAGCGCGCCTCGCCCGCCTTAGGAAGGCGTGTGTCCGGGGGGCCGCGGGCGTCCGGGCCGCCGGCGGCCTCATTGTCACAGTCCCAGCGCCCCCAGATCGCGGCCGCGGCCCCCCTCGAGATGCATGGCGCGCAGCCCTCCCTTCCCGTGTCGGTGTGGTCCCGCCCCGCCGGCTCCTCCGTGGGCCCACAGGGTGGGTGTGCTCACCGCTTCCTTTAGAATTATTCTTTTGTTGGCTGTCCTCCCCCTCCCACACACACACACACCCTTGGCCCTCCTTTTTCTCCGCCCTAAAAAATCTGAGCCACGAATGGGTGCGAGCTGGGGCTTTATCCTAATTTCCTTACACATTTAGAAAAGATGAGTTGACGAATGGGCCTTTGGTTCCCCACGATGATTGCTTGGTCCCGTGGAGTTATTTTGATGTGATTCTCACTCATTTGCAGACCATGAAACCGTCGGGCACGCCCCTCCAGCAGCTGTGGTCGAAGACAATCTAGCTGTCCTGCAGAAATCTCTTGAGACACTTATGAAGTTTTCTTGTTCGAGGATTGCTGTACTGCAATGAAGAAGAGGAGAAAGGTTGCTTCCAGTCTTGACGAGAAGATCCATCTGGGCTATCATAAAGAGTCTCCAGAGGGAAATGTCACAGTGCAGTGTGACCAAGTGACCTGTCCTTACTCCACGGAAAGACCAGCTCCTGAAGCTCTTCACCGTTACCAGGAGCTTCCTCCCTCTCCAGATCAGAGAACTCTGCTGAGTTCCTTGCAGTATAATAAGAATTTGTTGAAATATTTAAATGATGATAGGCAAAAGCAGCCGTCTTTCTGCGACTTACTTATCGTAGTAGAAGGGAAAGAATTTAGTGCCCATAAAGTAGTAGTTGCCGTTGGCAGTAGCTATTTTCATGCTTGCTTGAGCAAAAATCCCAGCACTGATGTTGTCACCCTGGATCACGTAACACATTCAGTGTTTCAGCATTTGCTTGAATTCCTTTACACATCCGAGTTTTTTGTGTACAAATATGAAATACCTCTTGTTTTAGAGGCTGCAAAGTTTCTGGATATTATCGATGCAGTTAAACTGCTAAATAATGAAAATGTTGCGGCTTTTCAGGCAGAACTAACAGAAAAGTCATCGCCAGAAGAGACACTAAATGAATTAACTGGAAGACTGTCAAATAACCATCAGTGCAAATTCTGTAGTAGACATTTTTGTTATAAAAAGTCTTTAGAGAATCATTTGACTAAAGCTCATAGGTCCCTTTTGTTAGGGAAGAAACATGGGTTAAAAATGCTGGAGAGAAGTTTTTCGGCAAGAAGGTCCAAAAGGAATCGTAAGTGTCCTGTGAAGTTTGATGACTCGAGTGAGGATGAACCAGAAAGTGCAGATGGGTCAGACAGTTTGAATCAAGAGAGCTTTGATAAGGAAAAGTCAGACAGAAACGATTCTGAGGATGCTGGAAGTGAATATAATGCTGAAGAAGATGAGCTAGAGGAGGAAATGTCTGATGAATACTCTGACATTGAAGAACAGAGTGACCGAGATCATGAGGCAGAAGAGGAACCCGAGGCAGGAGATTCTGTAGGAAACATTCATGAGGGGTTAACACCAGTAATCATTCAGAACAGTAACAAGAAAATATTGCAGTGTCCTAAGTGTGATAAGACATTTGACCGAATAGGTAAGAAAAGAAAGCTTTTTTATCTCTAATTACTCATTTTTCATGGATGTTTTAAAGGGGATAATTAAAAGCTAAATTTTGAAAGTAACTTTCAAAAAGAGCATTTAGAATGGAATATAAATTTGGCTTTTGGTACAAGTTTATTCTATTGTAAATTGTTGGAACCTCAGCAGTGCAGTGGAGTTTGTTTTGTTTTGTTTTGTTTTTGCCAGTCTTGGTCTTGAGCTCAGGGTCTGAACGCTGTCCTTGGACTTTCTCAAGGCTAGAGCTCTACCATTTGAGCCTCAGCAACACTTCCGGCTTTTTTCTATGTATGCGGTACCGAGGAATGGAACCTGGGTCTTCGTGCATGCTAAGCAAGCACTCTGCCACTAGGCCAAACTCCCAGCCCCTGTTGTTGTTTTTTATATGGTATTACCCTGTGTTTGCCCTTTTGTAGTTTTTATTTTAGTGCTCACACTAGATCTTGAACTCAGGGTCTGGGTGCTGTCTCTGAGCTTTTTTTTGCTCAAGGAGAGTGCTCTACCACTTAAGCCACAGTTACACTTTCTACTTTTTAGTGATTAATTGTAGATAAGAGTCTCGTGAACATCCCTAGCTGGGTTGGTTTCAAATCCTGAAGTAGGTAGGATTACAGACATGAGCCACCGGTGTCCAGCTTACTCTTCAGGTCCTAATAGATAATTAGTATTGTGTTTGGATGAAAGACACCTGAGTGTCAGTAAGTATATACAGTTTTGCTTCATACATCAATTTGTTTCAGAAGTGATAATTTTGTGCCATTATGAAAATGTAACTTGTCTAGTATTTTATTTTCATATGACAACATGTGAGTTATATATACATTCATGTTCCCAATATCCAGAAGCATCTACAATTGGAATATTTTAGGTTCTACATTAGACTAGTGAGTAAATCACTTTTACTCATTAGAAAAGAGTATGTTGGTATTCTGAAGTTTTGTCACTGCGTATTTAATTTTGAGATGTTTAAAATTTGCTAGTAAAATAATTCGGGGAAATACCTTGAATAAATTAATGTGTATTAATTTTAATTACAGTAGTAAGCTATTTACATATATATTGAGACTATGAAGATGAAATATTTACATATATAATGATAAAAGCCTAATCTGATCTAACTTACACAGTTTAAATTCAACCCCATATGTCTTGTATTGTTGATTACTTTTGTTATTGGTAAAAGTTGAAATTAGTTTTAAGGTATAGCTGCACTATGGTATTATAATAACTTCATTTTGTTTTTAAAATCATGCCTTTTTAGTATATTCTCTGAATTAGAATACACTGGACTATCCAGCTCAATAATTTTTAATACTTTTTACTCTGAGACTTTGTACAGAGATGAGTAAAATAACTTACTGAGTAACTCAGGCAGTTGGAAGAGCTTATATGTAAAAGAAACTTGTTAGAGTTGGGCTCCTTAAGTCTATTGTAAGAGCTGTCAGCAAATCTCTAAGGTACACTGAGAGAAATGCTTTTTTGATACCTGGGAGTGTTTTATCTTCTCAGTACATCTTCTGACTTTGTACTATTAGCATGTGCTTCCCTTCCTGTATTCTGCTTTTATCGACCTAATTTGACTTGGAGATGAGTGAGCAGGAGTCAGTTCAGAACATACAGTGCAGGTCCAGAGCATAGATCTCAAGCTATCCCATTGAACACTACACCTCTGACAGACTTTATGAGAGAAGAGGATTTGGGTCCCACTAAGATGGGGGACACTGGGCTTTAAAATTTATAGGGCCTATGTTAACTCTATCACATTCTGTAATTATACAAATCTGTTCATTTTACTTCACCCAGAAGTACTTTAGAGTACTTCTTTTAATGTTCCAGGAAGCTGGAGTTTTATTACACAAATCGGGAGAACACTGAGGAACATTAAGGTTCTGACCTACAACTAGAAAGGCAGCAAAGTGTCTTTTGGTAGTTGTGGAAATCAGTAGTTCACATTACAGGGTTGTTTCTAACCAATCTTCGGAATGCATTATACAGTATACTCTTTTACTTCTTTCCCTTATACAGATTAGGGCTTCTGATTTTCTCACTAGTTTTTCTCATCTCCATTACATAGTACGTCTGTCTGTCTTGTCTCCTGTTTTTCTCTATTTTCTAAAGATGAAAAACATGAGCTAAACTAATGTCAGAATGTCAGTTATTTACTGTGTGTGCTTTTGTTTCTTCCTAAGTAAAATGAAATATGCTAACAGTTCCTTCCTATGGAAGGGCATGAATAATACTAAGTGACAGAGAACCATTTAAGATACTACACAAAATTAAAGTGTTCAAGAAATTCACTGCTCTTTGCTATTCATTAATCAGACATACTTTTTGTGTCTAATCTGCCACACTCCTCTGTCCTTACAAATATTACCACTCAGTGAGTCCATGCAAAAAGCAATCATAGTGCAATATAGAGATGAATATGGAGACCTAAGGGAGACAGGGGAGGTTTCACAAAGCAAGTCTTTCTTGAGCTGAGTGTAGAAAGATAAAAGGAATTTCCAAGAATCATCATGCAGAAAGACGGTGAAAATGGTGGGTCAGGCTTGGCAAGTCATTGGCTTGCTTGTGTGCTATACAGAATAATTTAGATTTTATCCAGTGAAAACTTGTTCAGAGAAATTCACAAAGAAGATGACAGGCTGGGATTTATAGGCAGATTATATTGGCACCAGAGTGGAAAATGAAATTGGAAAGGGATGAGAAAACCAGGGAGATAGGAGGAGCTGTAGCAAAGGAGTAGACTCAGGACTACCTGGATGCTGAGATCTGGACCATGAGGGCACTTGAATGAAGGCAGAGTGTTAGGCTAAATGTAGACAAAGTAGATGGTGGTAGGTGGAATAAAAGAATATGTAGAATATGTATCATATAAATGTCCTGCCTTATCTCAAAATCAATTCAGTAACTACCTTTCAGCTCTTCTCATATCACAACTCATTCCTTTCATGGGATTTCTGGTAGATTCATTCTACCTCATTTTTAGAGGGGAGTTTTAACAATGATATAATTCTCAGTTCTGAGGTTAAATGCTTTAGTTACATCCTCAGTGTGTGCTGTGAATGGATTCAAGGCATGGTTTAAGGTTGATCAATAAGCTCCACGTCAGTATTTGAAAATAGTAATTTTTGCATAACCAATGTGAGGGAATGCAATCTGAAACACAGGTCATTCTTGTTCTTGGATCTGGGCATGCCCCTACATGCCCTTTGCACTGCTCCCTGGCTCTCCTGAGTCCTATTCTTCAGAAACCCAAATCTGTGGAGATAATAAACCCTGCAGTGCAAATGTACACAAATTTTGAAATAATAGCGTATAAGAGGTTTATTACTGTCCTACAGATCAGCTACTTAGGAGGTGGAGATCTAGGACCTCTATTCAGTGTCAGCCTGGCAAGAAAAGTCTCTTAAGACTCTTATCTCCAAGTAACCACCAGAAAACCGAACGTGGTATTGTGGCTCAAAGAGGAACAGTGCTAACCTTGAGCAAAAAAGCTTAGGACAGTGTACAGGGTGTGGGTTCAAGCTCCATGGGAAAAAACACTCCTAATTTGTATGCACTTTTTTCCCCTGTGGGTTTGTGTTGTATAATTTTAAAAAGAAAATGAAATGGTGAAAGCTTGCTTACTCATGGAAAACTTTTGTTAAAATTCTACATAGAGACTTCTGCACTTTATTGTCCAGTATTAGATCTGATCTCTTGCAGACAGTGGAAATGGTGAAAGTATTTATGTGCCTGTGGATATGGGAGGATGTCAAAGGCCTCTAGGTTCTAGGCAGTGGTAGATGGGAAAGCATAAGATATATCCAGATATGAATTTAAGATAATCCTATAGATCTACACTGACAGGTAATCCATATGTTAATAATTATAATGACTAAGACTTATTAGTACTAGAAGATATTTACATGCTTTATCAGTATAAGTTCATTTACTTCTTACAGTCCTATAATGCCAGTAATTTAGATATAGAGAGAAGAAATTATTGGCTTAATTAAGATCACATAGCTAGCCAGGGATTGTGTATGTTTTTGGCTATGTGCTTGGAAAAAAATACATAAACCATTATCTATATAGTCAGTTTTTAAATACTTAATAGACTTTTATCATGCTTTTGTTTTTCTTTATCTTTGATGATTTTTTTTTTTTTTTTTTTTTTTTTTTTTTGCCAGTCCTGGGCTTGAGCTCAGGGCCTGAGCACTTGGACTTTCTCAAGGCTAGAGCTCTGCCACTTGAGCCTCAGCACCACTTCTGGGTTTTTTTTTCTATGTATGTGGTACCGAGGAATTGAACCTGGGTCTTCGTGCATGCTAGGCAAGTACTCAACCTCTAGGCCAAACTCCCAGCCTCTTTATCTTTGATTTTTATCCTGCCTCATACCCTGATTTCTTTTCCTTGGCTTATATGATACACAGCATACATAATTAATGTATGGATGACATAGTAATACCTGCTTAAATTCAGTCCTATATAAGTAAATCTAAGAAATTGGTGAAACTATTTTATTCTGCCCCGCAATATAGAGATTTGTATTTTCAAAATGGTCTGAGAGAATTTTATTTGAAATAGAAATTAAACCAAAATGTATCTTTTAATTTCATTTACAGTTGCGTTTTCTTTTTGAAAACTCTTATTAGAATTATTTTTTATTATGTCTCTTGGAAATGCCTAATAGTATCTATTTTGAAGGTACTTAAGACTTAGAAATAGATTCAGATTGTAATGCAAAGGTTCTACAGTCTAGATGTTTATCAGTTTCATCTTCTTTGTGCTTCATACTAAACTGTAAAAGCCATTATGGACAGGTCTCTCAGATTTGTCTGCCAGGGCTGGCTTCAACCTGGTCCTCAGACCTAAGCCTCATGGCACCTGGCCAGCCTGCTTTTGAGGGGACGTTTTCTGTGAAGACTAAGCAGTAAGTAAGTCTTTGAGGTTAGTGCAAGTTGGCAATTTAGGTAAGGTTTTTCTTGCTTTGAATTTGGTATGTATAGTCACTTTACTAAATCATGATGTTTTATTCCATGGTCAGATTTTAATGTCAGTGTAGTAAATACACTGAATTTAATTTTGTTTTCTTTCTTTCTCTAGGGAAATATGAAAGCCACACCCGTGTACATACAGGTGAGAAGCCCTTTGAGTGTGATATCTGTCACCAACGCTATTCTACAAAGTCTAACCTTACCGTCCACAGAAAGAAGCACAGTAATGAAACCGAGTTCCATAAAAAGGAGCACAAGTGCCCTTATTGTAACAAACTCCATGCCAGCAAGAAGACTTTAGCCAAGCATGTCAAGAGGCAAGTAGTGGCTTGTTTCAAGTGCATTATGCCTTCTGATGGGGACAGGTAGCAATGAAGAATGTCTCTGGAATGCCCATTTGCAATTCTTTCATTTTCATTTTCTGAACTTTGTTGGTAGTGGTGGTGGTGGTAGTTGAGGGACTTGTACTCTGGGCCTGGGCATTTTCCCTGAGCTCTTCAGCTCAGGCTACTGCCCTGAGCCCTTAAGCCACAGTGCCACTTCCGGTTTCCTGGTAGTTAATTGGAGAGTCTCACAGACTTTACTGCCTGGGATGGCTTTGAACCGTGATCCTCAGATCTGAGCCTCCAGAATAGCTAGGATTACAGGCATGAGCCATCATGCCCATCCTCTTTCTTATTTTTTATTTTTTTGTCAGTAGTAGGGCTTGAACTCAGACCCCTGAGCACCCATTCTGGAATTTTTTTTTTTTTCTCAGAACTTGCATTCTATCATTTTCAGCCATAGCTCCACTTCCAGTTTTCAGGTAGTTAATTGGAGAGATAAGAGTCTCACAGAGAGTCTTGCCTGGGCTGGCTTCAAAGCACAATTCTTAGCTCTCAGCCTCCTGAGTAGCTAGGATTACAGGCATAAGCCACTGGTATCTGGCATTTTCTGAACTTTTTAACTTATAACTCTTGTAACTTACCTTGAGAAGGTTTTGATATTGAAACAATAATATGGTCTGTAAACATTGAATATAGAGCATTTTGGTTATCTGTTTTCTGTATTGGGTTTTGGCAAGTATGTCTTCAGAAATACATCATTTTAGACCTCTAGCAAATGTATTTTTTTTTTACAATTTAAGTTTCGTTATATTTTATAAAGATGTAAATGTTTATGAATATATATGTTATGAATAATATTAATACTAAATTTTCTGAAATCTGGAATTAATAAATTATCTTGCAGATACCTGTTGCTAAACTACTCTGTTGCAATTAACTTGCTAATTAGACTCCTGACTGCTTAAATGTGATTAGAATAATTGTATCTGCATACACATTTACATTTATCCAAATGATATTGATAACTATATTCTTAGCTCATCAGTGCCTGGTTTTTCTTTTTCTTTTTGTTTTGAGGCAGAGGTTCACTGTGTAGCCCAAGTTCTTCGTGAATTCACAACTGTCTTGCCTCAGCTTCTTAAGTGCTAGAGTTATAGTTGTGCCACCAAGCCCAGCTAACACCTGGATCTGGGAATCATTGTTAACAGATTCATATGGGCTATTGACAATACTACTTGTCTTAATAATCTTTTTCCTTTTCTCTAATAGATTTCATCCTGAAAATGCACAAGAATTTATTTCCATCAAGAAGACTAAGAGTGAAAGTTGGAAGTGTGATGTAAGTGTTTTTTATTTAGATTAGAAAGCCAAAGCGAATATAATGTTACTTAGGAGAAGAAACATAACTTAGTTTGTTTCACCTCTAGATTCTGTTATATAAATTTTTCTCTAATGTTTTGTGAGGGAGGCAGATTTAGAGGCTAGTTTATTTTTCAATAGGAAAAATTAGAAAGAATTTATAAATTTCTTTATTCTTCAAGCCCCTAATGTGGTTTTTTTCAATATTTAGGTTAATGTTCTTCATCATTTGTACCTTCTTTATTATAGTAATTTAAGTTAATGTTTTATTTTTACTTTATTTTCTAGTACTGAACATTGAACCAGAGCTTCATGCTTGCTAGTCAAGTGCTCTATCACTTGAGCTACAATCTAGTCCTCTTAGTTTTATTTACTTACCTACTTGGTACCCAGGTACCAGTTAGAACCCAGGTCCTTGTGCTTTTTAGGTGTAGGTATACTGTTACTTGAGCCACTCTGCCAGCCTTAAAGTTAACTATTATTCGGATTTACATAAAATAATGTCTTTCCCTTTGCTAAATTTCATTATCCTCTGGTATGATGTTGTTTGTAATTACACCTATTTTGTAATATCATTGTAAGAATTGAGCAAAATAATCTGTTTATCACTTAACATTGTGCCTGATTTATAATCTGTGTTTTTGTTACCGTAGCTTCTCTCTTATAGATTGTGGTATGTGTCACTTTCTTTAAAAACCACATTTTTTTTTTAAGTTGGACATTCATAGTTTTCTCACTTGTATTCCTAGTTACTCATGAGACTCAGGAGAATAGTGTGGTTCTAAGCCAACTCTGGGCAGAGAGCTACACAACTTTGATCTCCAAATCAGCAAAAAAAAAAAAAAAAAAAAAAAAGCTGGACTAGATGGAGGTTTTGCTCAAGTGGTAGACCGTCAGTGGTGTACTCGAAAGCTAAATGATTGTGAAGCTTTGAGTTCAAGCCCTCTTATTCTCTGTCCCCTCTACTCCCTGCTCCATAGAGTTTCATTTCTTTCTTCCAGCCAGTGATTTTTCTGTGATTTCTTATTCTTCTTCCTAACCAAATGTATAGCAACAATGATGCACACACAAAAAATGTTATTCCTGACATATAATTTGCGAATATACATTCCATGAATTTGGAAATTGCTATTTAGAACTGAGCTCGTAAGATTATTCTGTAGCTCTATATATAAGGAATTGTAATTCAGCTGCTATCTGCATCAATTAATACAAGTCTTGCATTATAGTTTGATTTTGATTTTCTGAAAATTATAATTTGGCAAGTTACAATTTTTTAATTTATTTTTGGCCAGTCCTGGGGCTTGAACTCAGGGCCTAAGCACTGTTCTTGGGCTTTCTTAAGGCCACAGCTCTACCACTTGAGTCACAGTGCCACTTCTGGCCTTTTCGGTGTATGTGTTGCCAAAGAATTGAACCCAGGGCTTTGTGCATGCTAGGCCTCATTGTGAATGTTGTACTTTAATTCAGTTTCTCTTTTACCTATTTTTCCACTTAGATTTGTAAGAAATCTTTTACTCGAAGACCACACTTGGAGGAGCATATGATTCTCCATTCTCAAGACAAACCTTTCAAGTGTACCTATTGTGAAGAACATTTCAAGTCTCGGTTTGCACGGTTGAAGCATCAGGAGAAGTTCCATCTGGGTGAGCAGACTATGTTTTGTTAAAGAAATCATAGCAATTATTTAGTCCATCATGCTAGAGAACCTACTACTATTAACCTTTACTTTTTCTTTTAAAAGTTGTTAATATTTTTTTTGCCAGTCCTAGGGCTTCAACTAAGAGCCTGAGCACTGTGCTTAGGCTTTCTCAGTGTTAGCGCTCTACCTACCACTTGAGCCTCAGCACCACTTCCGGCTTTTCTATGTATGTGGTGCCTAGGAATTAAACCAGGGTCTTCGTGCATGCTAGGCAAGCACTCTACCACTAGGCCAAACTTCTGGTCCCCAAAGTTAATGTTTTTAAAAGTGTTTCAGGTTGTCAACAATATTCACATCCTACCTTCATTGTGCATGTCATCCCTGCTACCCACACCTCCCACCACATGGGACATTGGTGGAAATGGAAATGCTTGTAGCTCTTGCTGGAATAATATTGCTAGAATTATTTGTGTGCAAGTTTTGTTTATTTTTTAAATGGATGAATGTGTTCAACTTCTTCAAGTAAATATCTAGGAGCTTAAAGACTATATTGGATGTATATTTTGTTTGTAAGAAGATGTCATGTTGTCTTTTCAAAACTGGCTGGACCCCTCTGCATTCCCACTAGCAGTGAATGACAGCACCTCTATCCTTTCCAACAACCATGTAGTATTGTGGCCCTTATAATATGGTCTAGTGGTATCACATTGTTTAATTGTGCATTTCCCTGATTGCATGTGATGGGGATCATCTTTTTGTGTACTTGTCATTTATATGTCTTCTGTGGTTTGGTGTCTTCTGTCTTCAGCCAGTTTTCTTAGCTTGTTGTTCATTGTGTTTTTGTTGAGTTTTTTTGAGAGTTCTTTGTATTTGTTGGGTCTGCTCAGAAGGAGAGCTATAGGTCATGTGATAGAGCCCCCACCTTGACCTAAAAAGCTAAGGAATGGTGTTTAGCCCTGAGTTCAGTTAGATCCTAAATTCTAGCCTGTTTAGAGAGTTAGTATGAAGACCTGAATGAGTATTAGTTTTAAGTTTGGTTTCATACATGAGAAGTTCAGAGAGACTTGACTGCATACAAAATTGAATGTGCAGTGTAGGAACAACCCTTTTTTCTTCCTTCCCACTCCCAAACCCACAAAACATAGGTTTTTTTTATTGTTGTTGTTGAAGGACCATAATAAGTAACTGAACCTTAAGAGAAGACTTTATTTATCTTTCTATCCAGCTGAATCCTTCAAATAAGTAGAGATAGTAATTCAGAAGAAGTTTTGTGAGTAGGATTCTGTTAAGTCAATGCTGTTATGAGACATCTGGCATCATTTTGTAAAATTAAACAGAAATATGCCACAAAATTTTCAGTTTGTACTGTTAACATCTTGTTATTAAACTTGTGGTTTAGAAATATCAGGAGTCCTCTTCCTATCCTTTCACAGTTTCTCTTTACCACTTTTTCACAGAAATTTAGTATGCAGTATTTTTTACTTTGTTTTCATCTGAAAGGAGAAATTGGTCATTTCAATTTATTTTGTGTCTTTTAGATGCCATGCCTTGTACTTGACCCTAGGGATGTGGCAGTGAGTGTCACCTGATATGCTGGAATCAGCAATCTAGGAGGGAACAGAAAAATAAACGATTTTAGTGTATTACAGTTTCTGCTTCTACTGCCACCAAGAGTGGTAGGCTTTACTTATGATACAGCTATTAAATTGAACTTAGTATGTACTTGCAAACTCTAAAGCATGTCATTCTTTTTTAATTTTAGGTCCTTTTCCATGTGACATTTGTGGCCGCCAGTTCAATGACACAGGGAATTTGAAACGTCATATCGAATGTACTCATGGTGGGAAGAGAAAATGGACTTGCTTTATTTGTGGCAAATCAGTGAGAGAAAGGTGAAATGATCTGAAAAACCCAGAAAAGTTTAGTGCTTTTACGTAGAATTATAAATATGGCCTGGGAGGGGTGGGACAGACTGAGTAATCCAGGAGACAAAATACTTGATATGCTTTGTTTAAAATGTCTGAAGAAGAAATTCCAAAAAATGTTATAGAAGTGATGTAGAATCAAGATTTGTAGGTTTTCTTGGTTGATTTTGCTTACGTATCACATTATCCTTTTCTGAAACTCCACTAAAAATACATTGAAGATAAGCCACAAAATAGTGAACATAGAATAGTGTTCAGGATGACCTGGGTCCTGAAACTTTGCAGCAGGTGAATCTGTGGTAACTCAGTTAGCAGATAGAAGAGAGACATATCCCAGAGTGGCATGCTGGAGGATGTCAAGAACCTCGTTTATATCACAGTATGGGAACTGGCGGTGTCGGGTACCACTGAACTCCAGCAAAGAGGGGGCACTGCAAGGAGCAGCCGAGGGAAGCAGGAAGTTCTGCTGACCACATGTGTCCTGGCTGCTGGATACCTGCCCCTATCAGCAGAGGATCACTGGACTGAATTTTATTATACTGTTATATTTGTTGAATGCTAGAAGTAGTGCCTTATCCCTGCCAAAATTTTGACTTTAGATATTTCTCCACAAGCAGCATATTGGAAAGCTGTTCCCTAAAACTATCCTGACAGAAACTTACTCCTAATGAGTAGTATTTCCAAATCACCTGCAGTGAAGCACAGAGTCAGCAAGGCCTACCATGTTCTTTCACTATCCCGTCTACCTATTAGTCTGAGCAATCATGAGCAAATAGTTGAATAAGACTGAGGAAAGATTTTATGATGGGAGATAGAGTGCAACACAACTAGGGGGAAAGGAATTTTAAGGAAGTTGGGTATTGTGGTACTGAAGTCGCAGCACTCAGGAGAGAGAAAGGATGATTAAGAGTTCAAGGCTAGCTTGGACCAGTAGTGAGTCCCTCAACCAAAAAAAAAAAAGAAAAATTAAAAAAATAAGCAAATCACTAACTTTTCTAAGTCAGTGTGATACAGGATGCACTAAATAGAGCAAGATTTTGAATGAAAATGATCCTTCAAGTAATAAATCAGAGATCCCAGAATGCCAACATTAGACAAACTTTATTTATTTATTTTCCTAACACAGAACTACTTTGAAAGAACACTTAAGAATCCACAGTGGAGAAAAGCCTCATCTTTGTAGTATTTGTGGGCAAAGCTTTCGTCATGGAAGCTCATACAGGTAAAAGCTATTTTTCCTTTGGGTTAAGTAAGATAAAGTTACATTTCTTTCTTATTTTAGTTCTGTTGTAATTGCTATAGTTAGTTAACTATTTTTTTTTTCTTGTGGTACTGTGGCTGACCTTGAACTTTAAATCCTCCTGCTTCTGCCTCCTATATGGCTGACATTATAGGCAGTCACCACTCTACCTGTCTTGCTCTAGTTGTTGTTTCAATTAAAACATTTGTTAGTCCATATGATAGGTAAAGTTGTATAGAAACCTTACTAAATTTATTTTTCCCTACAACATTTGAGGTTACCCATCCTACGTCTGGGTTTATTAAATGTTTATTCATTACCAAGTTTACTGAAGCTTCTATGGGATTGTCATTTCAATATTTTGTCTTGCATGTGTGAAAATTTATTAAAACTCTGGTGTTATGAACTTTTGGTGTATTTCTTCATTCTTATTTTTGCTTCTGGGTCAGAACCAGGACTTGAACTCAGGGCCTTCTGTCCTCAAATGGCCTTATTATCCAATGCTAGTGTGTGTGCTCTACTACTTGAACCTTACCACTGATGCACCTCTTCACTTTTTCTCCTTATCCTTTTATTTTTCCCCTTTCCTTTCCCTTTTCTTCTCTCCTTTCCTCTTTTCCTTTTTCTTTCCTTTTCCTTTCCTGTCTCTTCTGTCCTTGTCAGTCCTGTGCACTTTTTTTTCCTGGGCTGCTTTGAAACTGCTATCCTCAGATCTTAGCCTCTTGCGTAGATAGGCTTACAGGTGTGAGACACCAGAACCCAACTTTGTTCCTGGTTGTAGAAAAAAATACCTTTAGCATAAAAATATGGTAAGATTAAACACTCTAAATTTTCAAAAGTCTTTTCTGTCTTGTTGGCTGTTTGTTTTCTGACTGAATTGTCTACCATATTTTCAGTAAAAGAAAAGCTGATCTTCCTAAATTAATGGGTAACTTATTATAAAGTATGGCTACAGGTTTAATTTTTACTAATGCTGTCTAGAATTTTAATCTTAGGCTTTAATATTTACACTGCCATTTGTTGTTGACTGTTTTAGTTTAAACAGAATAATTAAACTTCAGATGTTGTCTAGTTCCAGTGTCATTTTACTCATTTTGGCTATTATAGAATGGCACTTGTTTTGGCAACTTTGATATTCGAACTTCGACATTTCTGGGATTTGACTGCTCAGTTATTTAACAATCCCAGGCATTTGGCAGAGTTAGCAAAGTAGATTTAATACATAAGATTTAAGTTGGAAGAACTCTCTTCCAGAAATGGTTTGAGCATGTGTAAATGGTGACTGCTGGGAGTACTGGGCTCAGCTGGTAAGGACTGGGAAATGCCCTGGAAGTCACAGAGACAAGGCAAACATGGGGTGGTTGAATAGAGAGCACAGTTTTCATGGCTTGCTCATTATCACGCATGTTCCTGCGGCTTCACCAGTTTCATCGTCTCCACTATCTTTCTTTGCAGACTTCACTTACGAGTACATCATGATGATAAAAGATATGAATGTGATGAATGCGGGAAGACATTCATTCGTCATGACCACCTTACAAAGCACAAAAAAATACATTCAGGTAAAAATGATTTGTTTCTATTTCCAAGGTAATTTCTATGAAGTACCCTTTGAGAGTACAGAACCGCATCCTGTTTACATTGGCTGCTATTTTAATAGTTCACGAAGTAAATCATCCTTTGTAACTCTGGCTCTAAAAGCTTTTCTGAGAAAGCATCTGAAAGGGAAATTTTGTAACATGTGTGCTGAATTTTTGATGTTCTATTCTCTATGAATCAGATTCTCAAATTTGCAATATCTCTGTGATGATGTGTGCAGGCATTGTTACTGATGCTTTCTTAAAAAGGGAAACCTCGTTCTCATTTTGATTAAAATTGAAAAAAATGAAATTTTGGTCTGAAGGCATATGACTGTAATAGAATGCTACCATGAGTTTCTGTTCTAGTGAGTTTTGCAGTCTTTACAAAAGAGCGCCATAATAATCCTGCCTAATTTCAGATCTTCATATACTAACATAATCTCTATATTTCAGAATTTGTCTCATGTTTTTCTCTCAGATTGATGTTCAGGAAGTGCTGGGAGGTGCGGGGCAGGGCATCCTTCTGCCATGTTCTCAGTAGTTTATCAGTGATGATGAAGTTCGTAAGCATAGATTCAGTATACAGTGGTGCTGACCCTGCTACGTAATCTCAGTGAGATAACTGAAGAAAGGGATCATAAAGGTTGAATGGATGTTGGTGGATTTATACATTTCTATTTCTAGGATTATTTTTCTAAATCTAGAGGGATTCTAGAAGTCATGTGCAGTTACAGTAATTGCATCTGGTTACAGATTGTGCGTGTGTGTGTGTGTGTGTGTGTGTGTTGGTATTGATGTTTGGACTTGGAACCTCATTCTCTTTACCATTTGAGCCACACCTCCACTTTTGACCTTTGGTGGGCTTTAAATCAGGGTCCTCAGATTTTAACTTCCTGAGTGCATAGGATGACAGGTATGAGCCATCAGTGCCCAATTTTTAAAAACCAGACCTTGCAAGTAGATGTAAGAATAGAATCATCTACTAGAATTTGCATTGTATTTCTATCTTGGCTTTGTACAAATGTAAGAATGTAGGAGGATCATTTTCAAATGTTCAAGTCCTTTTATAAACAGAAAGGTAGTGTCATTGTCACATAAAGGTTTTAGTATTCAGGCATATATTCCTAAAAGAATATTCTGAAATTTGACTTACTTTTTTTTTTTTTTTTTTTTTCTATTGCCAGTCCTGGGCTTGGGCTCAGGGCCTGAGCACTGTCCTTGGACTTTCTCAAGGCTAGAGCTCTACCACTTGAGCCTCAGCACCACTTCCAGCTTTTTTCAATGTACGTGGTACCGAGGAATCGAACCTGAGTCTTTGTGCATGCTAGGCAAGCACTCTACCACTAGGCCAAACTCCCGGCCCTTGACTTACTTTTTTCTTGAACTCAGACCTATTGAAAGGTAAGGCTTGAAGTCTGTAGCCATAGGATGCTGATTTCTTTTTTTCTCCATGGGGGAAAATAGGATACACCCATGAGATAAACCTAAGAGTCTTTGAGGAATCACACTTAAGTAAGAAATACAAAGGAAATAACCAGATCTTACCTGCTCTTTTCACCATGTCATCTTAGTGTTTGGTCTTTATTTCTGGAGAAAAGCAAAATAAAACTAAAATGCAAATGCATATTCTGATGAAGAGCTCTGGGTCTTTATTTCTAGGTGAAAAGGCTCACCAATGTGAAGAGTGTGGAAAGTGCTTTGGTCGTAGAGATCATCTCACCGTTCATTACAAAAGTGTGCACCTTGGAGAGAAAGTGTGGCAAAAGTGAGTAAGCATGCACAACTCATCATCATTGCCAGAATAGCTAATTTGAGAAAAGTTATAACTGTTTTATTTGTCTTGCTTAATTGGGGATAGGCTAATTGGCTCTTTTTCTTTAGTTTACCCAACTTCTCAACAGTCCTAAATGCATTGAATGCAGTGTATTTCCCCCCTACACCTTTCCTGTTTTTTCTCAATCCTAAGGCCAGGAGGTTTTAGATTTACTTAAGTGCTATGTGTTTCAAAAGTGCCTTGATCCTCACAAATTTTGAATTTGAGATTAACTTGAAAATACTTCAAAGATACCTGTGTTGTTTACTGAGTCTAACTTAGGGCAATTTACAGGGGTTTGGGTTTTGTTCCCCCCCCCCTCCCTACCCCCAGTACTCAAGTTTGAACTCAGGGCTTTGTGTTAGGGAAGATAGATGTTCTTGTAACTCCCAACACTTTGGCTTTAGTTGTTTTTTACCCGATTAGGGTCTTGTACCTGTGCCTTATCTGTGTTGAGGTCTTAATGATTCTTCTCCTGAGTAGCTAGGATTTCAGGTGTTGATCACGTGTTTGGCCCCAATCTCAGTTTTTTTGATGCCTGCAGGTTTTGAGATTGCTTCAGTTTCTCTGTTTCTTTTATTCAGTTTAATTTATATAAAATGAAATTCCGTCTTTTTAGTGTGTAGTTCTGTGAGTCGTGTGCTTATCAAAATCATCAAAACAGAGAATAATTCCATCACTACAAAATTTCTGCTGTTTCTTTACAGCCAGCCATTCTTTTTCCCTTTAGACCACACTAATCTATTTTAGTTCATGTAATTTTTCCTGCATATAATTAATAGCTAAAAAGAACACAATAGTGCAAAACCTAGATACCTGAGGCCATATAGGATGAGGCTCAAGTGAAAGGATCTCCAGGATATGGAACAACAGCTGTATCTTATGTGATTGTTGTTCTTAATGTACTATGTTATTTCTCTTCTCTTTTGTTACTCTTTGGTTAATCTCATATTGTTACAATATCTGACTTTGTTAGCTGGCATATTGTATGTAAGTTTATTTATTTGAAATAGGAAAGGGAAGGAGAGAAAACAAGGATTGGGAGGGGGGTAAGGGGTGGGAAATAGGGACAAAAACATGAGAAGGGGTATCAGTGTGTGAGAAGTAATACAGCTGTAACCCCTCCATACATTACAATAAATTTTTTTTAATTTAAAAAAAGAATACAAGTGAGTAATTTAAAGCAGTTTTCAAGATCTCCTTTATAGACTTATTTTGAGGAAGAACCAATATTTCAATATCATCCATGTTCCTTGAGACCTCTGTGCTTTCTGAATGCACAGTTGCTTGTGGTTTCTTTATTTTTGCTAGTACCAGGTTTGACCTCAGGGCCTCGCACTCTCTCTTGCCTCGCTTGCTCATGGCTGGTGCTCTACCAGAACCATGTCTCCAGTCTAGGATTTTGCTGGTTAATTAAATCCTGAACTATTATGCTTGTGCTACTCTTAAGTTTAGTCTTCTATGTCTCAGCCTTCTGGGCAGCTAGGATTATAGATATGAACCCCAGCCCTGGCTAAACATGTTTTGTTTCGTACAGTTATAAAATTATAACTGATTTTCGTTTTTTTCTCGGCATTACAAGGAAAGAACTCAAACTTCTCTATTTTCTAGATATAAAGCAACATTTCATCAATGCGATGTTTGTAAGAAAATTTTTAAAGGGAAATCAAGCCTGGAAATGCATTTTCGGACACATTCAGGTAAAACTTAATGAACAATTTACACACGAAGCCTATTATGTGTATATATAATTGCTTTGCTTTACATTCAGTTTTTGTTCTGGAAGGGAAAAATTGATTTCATAAATGTCGTAATGGGAAGTAACTGCATTTGGGCAACTTAACTAAGAAGGAATTGGCAGTAAGGAATTTTTAACTGATGGAGTGCCATTGCTAAAAACAAAATTGTACTCTTCCAAAAGAAAAGGTTGTAATTTAGGGGTACATACATACGAGTATAAAAATGAAACTATGTCAATGCTATCTTTCATATCAGTTATAAATGAAAACTTATTAGGAGTGCTACTTGAAAGTCAGTGAACTTAAGGGAAGTTAATATGACACTATTAGTAATTTACATGTACAGAACTATTTATTGTAAAAGAATCGTACGGTACTGTCAGAAAAGTTGCATTAACGTTTTTGAAAACCTTCATTTATGGTAACTGATTTTTGGCCACTGACAGCATAGAACTGTCCATTTCTTACTTCATTGGAATCAGAGACCAGCTTCTTTGCCCTTTGAGAGTTGAGGAAATGAATTCTAGTATTCAACAACATGGAATGAGGGAGAAACAGTATCAAGTGCAGGTCAGGTAATACATAGTGGGGTAGGGCAGACCAGATTGGCCATTGTAGACACTTACCTCTGCTGCCATAGCAGGAGACCACCCTCAGACACTGTACAAAGTAATGTGATTCTTGTACAAAGCTGTAAAGACAGGCAGTGAACTGCATTTGTTTTATACCTTGTAGTTTTCCAGGGTATAAATGACCAGCAGGATTCTTAGACAAAGACATATCATTTCTGCTCTAAGATCCAGTGACCATGTTTCTTAGTCCTTCTCTGAAATGTATAGATTCACATTCAATTTATTTTTATTTTATTTTTATTTTTGCCAGTTGTGGGGCTTGAACTTGGCCAGAGTACTGTCCTTGGGCTTTCTCAAGGCTAGAGCTCTACCACTTGAGCCACAGCCCCACTTCCAGCTTTTTTCTATGTGTGTGGTATTGAGGACTCAAATCTGAACCTTTGTGCATGCTAGGCAAGCACTCTACCACTAGGCCAAACTCATAGATCCTCACAGACTCAATTTTATCAGTGTATTTTGTGTACTTCACAATAACCACTGCATATATCTTAGGCAAGATGTCAGCTTTCTAGATTTCCATCTAGTGAAAGAGATGTGGGTAGGTGCCTTTATCCAGGAAGCAGAGTGGCTAAATGTATTTTTTTCCCCTTTTTGGCACTCCTGGGGCTTGAGCTTAGTGCTTAGACACTGTTCTTGGGCTTTCCCAAAGCTAATGCTTTACCTCTTGAGCCGCAGCACCACTTCTGGCTTTTTTCTGTGTACGTGGTACTGAGAAATCAAACGCAGGGCTTCGTGCATGCTAGGCAATACTGTAGTGTTAGGCCATGCTTCCAGCTGGTACTAAATGTATTAATCAAAGAAAACTGCAAAAGTTAGATACAGAGTAAAATTAAGTAGCTATTTTATAGCATGTTTATTTAAGAAACAGTCCATCTTTGTCTTCACAGCAGTGTGCCTTTGGCGACTACAGTTTTGTTCTCTATATTTGTTTCCTGTAGTTAGCCTTATTTTAGCATATTATTGGCTTTTGTAATCCTCTTTAGATTTTTCTCTTCTGTGAATATATCCTTACTTCATGAAGGGTACAGTGAGTAGATAAACTTAATTTTGCAAGTCCATACATTTAAGCAATACTTTAAATAATAAATGTAGTCAGTTCATAGCCTTTGGCTTGCAAAAAAAAAAATACATGATCTCAAGTATTTGTTGATGGGGCCGGGAGTTTGGCCTAGTAGTTAAAGTGCTTGCCTAGCATGCATGAAGACCCGGGTTCGATTCCTCGGTACCACATACATAGAAAAAAGCCGGCAGTGGTGCTGAGGCTCAAGTGGTAGAGCTCTAGCCTTGAGAAAGTCCAAGGACAGTGCTCAGGCCCTGAGCTCAAGCCCAGGACTGGCAAAAAAAAAAAAAAAGAGTCTCAAGTATTTGTTGAACGGAAGTATCCACCTTATTTTCCTATTACTACCTTCTAATCTCTATTTTAAGCTACACAGAGAAATTTGTTGGAAAGTTTATAAGATTTTCTTCAATTGGCTTATTATCATCTATGAATTTTGCTTGTGTAATTCTCAGAGTAATATCTATATTTTAGTAGTTTTCCCTCCCTCATCCCTTCCTCCCTTCTTTCTTTCTCCTGGAGCTTGAACTCTGGGCCTAGGTGTTGTTCATGAGCTCTTCAGCTCAAGGCTAGAGCCCTACCCCTGGAGCCACAGCATCACTTTCTCCCTTTTCTAGTGATTAGTTGGAGATAAGAATCTCAGGTTCTTTGGTGCCTGGGTTGGCTTTGAACCACAATTCTCAGATCTCAACCTTCTGAGTAGCTAGACAGGAGCCACTGTGCCCGGCCCTCAGTTTTCTTATTGAAGCATAATGCGTTAGTTAAAATTGATGTAAAGTTGACAGTGTAGTACTGGATTTTAGTTTTGCTGACTTTATTAATGAATAACTCAGTGAAGTTTTTCTATGACTGTCTCAGGGTAGCCACCATTCACATAGACACAGCAAATGACCAAGGCTCCAGAAGCACCCTCCACAGCCCCTCCTCGTCTGTAACCACCTTGCACAGATGATGACTACGTAAACTTAGATCACTTCTGTTGCTTAACATCATCAGAACTTCAGATAGATGCAGTCCCATAGTATTCATTGAGCAGGAGGAGGGGACATTTGGCTTTTTTCACTCAATAATAGTATGTCTGATTCTACTGTGGCGATATTTTAATTTTGCCATATGAATACACTGTACTTTACCCACGCACTTGACAGACTCTGATTTGTATTTATGAGCTACTGCTCTGAGTAAAGCTGCTGTTCATGTTCTTGTCCATGTCTTTCCATGCACACAGATTACTTTGTCTTTCATTATCTTTACAGTATTGAATCATCCAAATCACCAGTATTCCTTATGTCTTCACTAAACTGTTTTAGATTCTTTTCTTAGTGATTTCTTATGGTTATATATCTTCCATATCTTTCATTACATTTATGCATATGCATTTCATGTTTTTCATGCTTTTAACAATCTGACCTGCATTTTAATGTTCATTCCTATTTTTGCCATAGAAATGAGGTTACATTTGCATACTGACTTGTCCAGTGATATTGCTAATACTTATTATTCTGATAGTTTTAATTTTCTAAACATACCCCACTAGATCATCTATGAATGACAATTTTTTTCTCCCCAGCCTGTTTTTTTTTTTTTTTAAAGTGAAGTATATATTGCTTTGCTTACATTTCCAGTAGTGTACAAATAGAAATACTTGAGAGTGGATATCCTTGTTTCAGTCTCAAAATGAAAGGGAAAGCTTTTAATACTTTGTATTTCCATTTAGAGTGCTTTTCATGAATAGATGTTGAATTTTATCATATATGTTCTGCATTTTATTGAATTATCATATATGTATATGCATATATATTATACACACACACACACACACACACACAAGTGTTGTTGCTATTGAGGTTTGAACTCGCTTTACTCAGTTTGCTTGCACTTCTGACACTACCACTTGAGCCATCCCTGTAACCCTGCTTTTTTGCTAGTTTTTCTGGAGATGGAGTCTTGCAGATTTTCTACCCAAGCTGCCTTCAGACAGATCCTACATATTCCTGAGTAGGTAGGATTACAATCATGAGCTACAGGCATCCAGCCATATTTTAGAAATTGTAATAATATGGTCAGTTCCATTGATGTTTGAATATTAAAGTTTGCATCTCCAAAATAAATGAAGATTGATTCCTAATGTATCCCATTCATCCTGTCATGTTCTGTCAGGATTCTGTTCACCTCCAAGCTGGTTAATAAAAGGGGTATCTAGAATTAAACTGATAATATGTCTGTCTGTCTGTCTATCCATCTATCAATCCATCCATCCACCTATCTATCTATCTACTTTATTTTTGCCAGTCCTGGGGCTTGAGCTCAGGGCCTGAGCACTGTCCTTGGGCTTTCTCAAGGCTATACTTCTATACTTTGAGCCATAGCACCACTTTCGGCTTTTTCTATATATGTGGTTACTAAGGAATCCAACCCTGGTCTTTATGCATGCTATGCAAGCACTCTTACCACTAGGTCAAACTCTTGGTCCACTAAACTGATATCTTTTTATTTTGAACTCATTCTCTTTATGAGTTTACTGTCTCCATTTTGTAATAGCATAAGATGTTTTTCCTCTTAGTAAGTTTGCATGTGTAAATTTTGCTGCTTAAATTAACAAGTAGGTATATTTTACATTAAATTTCATTTTTGTTCATTTAGGTGAAAAACCATACAAGTGTCAAATTTGCAATCAGTCTTTTAGAATTAAGAAAACTTTAACCAAACACCTGGTAATTCACTCTGATGCCCGACCTTTCAATTGTCAGCACTGTAATGCAACATTTAAGCGGAAAGACAAGCTGAAATACCATATCGACCATGTTCATGGGATAAAATCTCCCGATGATCCACTCGGGACTTCTGAGGAAAAGCTGGTGTCCTTGCCTGTAGAGTACTCCTCTGATGATAAAATCTTTCAGACAGAAACCAAACAGTATCTAGACCAGCCCAAAGCTTATCAATCAGAAGCCAAGACCCTGCTACAGAATGTATCTGCCGAAGTGTGTGTTCCCGTTACCTTGGTTCCGGTGCAGGTGCCTGACGCTCCCAGTGACATGGTGCAGCACACTACCACACTTCCGCCATCCTCCCATGAGATCCTACCACCCCAAACACAATCCACTGATTACCCACGTGCAGCCGACTTAGCTTTTCTGGAAAAGTACACTCTGACTCCTCAACCGGCAAATCTAGTTCATCCTGTCCGGCCTGAACAAATGCTTGATCCTAGAGAGCAGTCTTACCTGGGAACATTACTGGGCCTTGATAACACAGCTGCTGTCCAGAACATCTCCAGTGGGGATCATCACTCCTGAGGGAAACATTCCTCAGACTTTCTGATCGAACATGGAAGGGTAGCTAGAGCTGGTGGCATTTGAATTCATGAGCTGCTGCTGTTTTCACTTTCTCTAAGTTTCTCAAGTCCTCGGTTTCAAATCAAATCAAGAAAACCATGTTTCTGTTGATTGACCATGACGCTATTTGGACACATTTTGGCATAGCATTTAATGTAAACTTTTTTGTATTTTTAAAGATTAGTGTTCATTTTAATGGATTCTGAAACCTTTCAGAATTTTTTAGTTGCTAACATTATGGGGACAATTTTTTTAATCAGTCTAGATTTTTATTCTTTAGTCCCATCCCTCTTTTCTCCCTTTCTTTTCTTATAAACAAGTTTAAGGATGTGTAGCCTTTAAAAGGAAGTTGATAATCATAATTCTTTCTTACCTTAAGGTTTATTATTATTTTATCCAAACTTTTAAAATATCAATTAAGGTTTTGAATATATGAGAAAATCTTGGATGTCTCTGTGTTGTCTTGCTACCTACCCATAATTTTAGTTTATCATTAATTGGATTTCTGACATATGCCGGGCCAAAAGCTAATTAATGAATGTTAAGTGAAATTTAATATTGAAATGACTATCCAGATAATCTGGTTTTATGTATATTCCAGTTATTATAAATAACAAATACAAACATAGGTAATCATTAAATTACCAGGTTGAACATGAGTTAAAAATATGTGCGCTTTTAACTAGATATCTTCAAGGTAAATTCACCTTTGTCATTAGCAATATCATAGCATCTGTCTTCTTGTTATCAAGGAAGGGACAGTTACTAACTCAAGATTCTACTTCGTGTTTCATTTACTTTGGCTAACTGAAAGTTGGAGACAGAACCTAGATATTTCATGTAGGATTGTCAGAAAAGGCACTGAACATATTTCAGCATGTTCATGCTGAATTTCATGTTGTCTTAATTGAATGGAACTTGTGTACAGATTACATACAATCCAGATCTTTATTTTTTTGCTTTCATACAAGCCTGATGTCTGTAATTATCTTTGTTTCTTATTTTTGTAGGAGACAAAAGTTGGGGACTTGGTGAAAGGGATTAAGTAATTACAGCAAAAACCTCACTGTTTTTAAGTTTGAGGAAAAACTCATAAAATGTCTTTATAAAGATGTGCACTTTCCAATTTTCCAAGTCAATTTAAACTAGGATATTTTCCTAGTGAGATTGCTTAAGAGTTAGATTAGGCAGGGTGCAGGGTCGATTTATTGTTAACATGCCATTTGTATGTAAACTACTGGAAAAATAACAGTTTTAAAAGTTTTCTAATTCAGTTTTGTTTACACTCCTAATTGCTTTAAGCACTTTGTGTGCGTGTGTGTGTGTGTGTGTGTGTGTGTGTGTGTGTGTGTGTGTGTTTTGTGTGTAAGTAAACTAAAGTCTGGCCTGGCCCATGTGAAAAAAAAAAAAACACAAACTAATAAGCTTTTAGTGAAGTTTAACCAGTTAGCAGTGGAGGAAACAGTTTGCTGAAGCACTTAAGAAGAAAAAAATGAAGGTACTTTATAGGAACATTTGCTGTATTGTTGATGATTACATGAAATAATAACGTGGGTAACTGAGGCTGTTAACCAAAGTAACTCTTATAAATAACAAAACCAACCAGAGTTTTGCCTCATTATTAAGGTTTGGTTGTAATTATCTTAGGACCAGTAGACATAATGAATGAGTTATTTGTGAATTTTAAAGCATTCTTACTTTATGTGGAAATGCTATATCTGGGTACTTACACAATTGAGCTTGACTATGAGTGGTACTGTAAGTCTTATTGGTCTTTCAAATTGACTGTTGCGATATTTATCATAAAGACTGGCAAGATTATAGTAAGACAAAATCTTAACACTATGATGAAAACAGAGCTTATGTAAAAAAATTCTACTTTATGTGTAAGCTAATGTAAAAACTTTAGACTTATAATAAGACGAGTGGTATATCTGTATGTATATGGCATCATGTATATTTGGTGGCAGGAAAAGAGGATTTGCATTTTCACACTGAAAAGAATACCTTGCTTTTGGAAGGTATTTAGGATTCTTTTAATAATGATGTTCTAATGCTTTAAATACATGACTTAATTGTAATGCTGGATTTACACAGAACTTCTGGAATATAGCTCTGAAGTAAAGTGAATAATTGGGTTTTGTTCTTACTGTAGATAACTTGAACTTGAATAGTGGTTTACTGTTTTCTAAACTACATTCACATGCTATCTCACTGGACCCTCGCAATCCACTCCAAATGGAAGCAATATGATGCATTTCTCTTTGTAGAGAGAGCTTCCAAGGCTAGGATGGAAGAACTGGTGTGGCCTCCTGTGGCTAGTATGGCTAGTACGTGGTCAGCTGCTGGCAGATGAAGAGGAAGGTGGTGCTGACAGACACCCACTGTGCTCAGGCGCTCCATCCTTCTCACAGGAAGGCTGAACGATCCTCACGTAAAAAAGACAAACAACACCCACAAGAAAACAAATCTGCTGCCTCTAATTTCCAAACATAGAAGGAAAAAAGTTACTTGGGACAAATCTTCGTGGATTTGGGCAAAATTGAATGTATATAAATTTTTGAAGTTGGCATAGAAAGTATAAAATGAGGCCTACGTTTTTTAGTTGACTTTTCTGTAACTCCTAAAATCCCTTTATTTTGTAACTATACTTAAAACGTTGAGTCTCACAACTAAGTTTAGTCTCAGTGAGAATTTTTATTTCGTGGTATAATTTATTGTTTTAAATTAATATTTAGCTGATAGCAGTTAGCACTTAATATGTAAATTGAATAATTTATCGAGTGCAGAACTCTGTTAACCTGATCGGTTTTGACTTTAATGCACCAAAGATTTTTAGTAGGTATAGTTTTTAAGAATTTACATTCTCTGTTGTTTGAATAAATGTTGTCCAAAGAAGCACAGTTGAAGTCTTAGGATAATGGATTTTTTTTAAGAAAAAATATCATTAGTTTGAATACTGAGATTAAGTATTAAATATTTGCGTTTATATGTATAGAACTAAGAGCAGAAGAAAATACTCTGGGAATAGTCGTACTGACAAACCAATTGCAAGTACAGTTTTCCTCAGTTTAATTGAATGTTTTTAATGAACACTGTTATATGCTGAATAGTAGCTTATTTTTTACACTACATTATCAAAATAATTTTTGCCTTAGATTTCTTTTGAAGATCAAATTGAGGTTATTTTTATAAGAAACCTCCACCTGTTTTTTTTTAAATAACACTTAAATTTAGGGTCAGCTCCTTTTATCAGCAGGATACCTACAACCAACAACTATAGAGGTGGTAAGCTTTGCATACTTTTAGTAATTTAAACATACATTACTAGAGAAAAAAAAAGTAGAAAAATACGATTTTAAACTGGTGCTTTGTGACTACACTGACTGTTAAGTGATGGTTGGTAATGAAATAAGTACACTAACAATTTTCTCCAAATCTTAAGAAGTGTTCAGTCATCCTTACAGAGTGACTGAAAAGTATTAAGGGCTAATAAGTAATTAAATATTCTTCATTTCTTTTTTACCATAATTGACACAAAATTGAACACTAGTTAAGAGTTATGCATATAGCCTGAGTTAGCTGAACACTTTTAATTTATTATGGATGAAGAGTTACATTTTTAACCTTTCATCTTTTCATCTTTTCTGGATTGAATACTTTGTGCCTTTTCAAAGTGTTGTAATAGCTTCCAGTTGATTCTGCTGGTTAGATTGTGGGTTAATGATTGATTTGTTTGGTTTTTATTAGGGGGTCTTATGTTTGTGCTGCCTGCTGGTTGGGCAATGATTTATTTTTAGGTTGCTTTATGTTTATGTATGAATATTGATATTAAGTACATATTAACATTTATTTTTATGATTTGCCTCTTTTTAATATGTATGGTGGCCTTTATTATTACTGTGAAGCCACTCCTGGGACTGTCTCTAGATCCTTAATTGGGAGAATCTAAAAAAGCAGATGAGTAGCCACATCACATCAGTCTCTCTTCCTCTCTCTTTCTGTGTATCTGTCATTGTCTCTGTTCCTCTCTCATTCTTTCCTAAATAATTTTTCCTTACCACCTCTCTCTGTACTTAAGTGACTTCTTGTTTCACTTTGCCTAACCCTCGCAGGGGTGCTAGTTTGAGATGAGTTTCTCATTAGGAGAGGCAACCTCTTAACCCATGTGTAAATTGAGTTGATGAACTCAGGAAAAATTAGGACTTTTAAACAAAGTTATATCTGGATATACTAAGATTTAGTGCCAAATTTTAAATGACGGAAATGTATTTTTAGTAAAGAACAAGTAGCATTTCAGAAAACTTGTAAGAAGTATTATGATGAATGTTACTTGTTATTTGAGTAAATAGTGAATAATGTGGGAATAATTTTCTAAATCATTTCTGGGAACTAGACAATTATTGTATGGAGCCTACCCTTTTCTTTTGTACATTTTCCTCAGCACAGCTGCTAGTGTTTTTGAAAGGGAAGGTCACCTTTGTTTTTTGTAAAGTTACTTTGACTTGGGATACTTTTCTCTGATAACAGTGGCATGTGTTCTGCTCTCTCTTTGAAAGTAGCATTAGTAACATAGAAGTAATAGCATGAGAGAGATTTTGGTAAAGAGAAAATGCTTACGTTTTCCTTCTTTTCACGTTTCAACTTTTTGAGTATTGTGGCTTAATTCCAAAAGAATTCAAATTCAATCACTGCAGTTATTTAGATGCAGAGAAATTAGGAATTATATTCAGATCATTGAGGTTATATGAAGATTGAAAATAACCTTATATTTTTCAAATTCTTAGGTAAGGAAAGGTAATTTCAGTGCTTGCATTACTGCTATTGATTCTAAAACATTACTTTGAATGAAGAGCATGAGCGTATCATTGTATAACTGTGCCTCTGATATTCCTGCTTGCAGAAAGTCTGACAGTGTACTGTGGTGTAATGACACATTTTTTATTCCTCCCAACAACCAGACTCCTCTGATTCTAGAAATAAAAATTGTGCTACAGTGGATGAGTGTAGAGCATGAAGCTGGAAGCTGGGGGTTGAGCTGCTCCATCTTGTGTAGTGACTGTCTGGTAAAGGAGAATTACGATGTACATTGATTAGAAATGTTTTTGAACTTGTTTTCAGTCTCAAGTCATAACCTTTTGTTTTTTTAATAAAGGACACTTGAAAGCAATTACAAAAGAAAATCTAAAATATCAAAAAAGTCACTGTCAACTGTGTGTAAAGTATCTTGTGAATTTTAATGTTCCTTACGGATAAATGTCTCTATAGAAAACGTCAGTTATTTGTGAAGAATAGGAAGTGTCTTGTACATTGAATTAGTTCTTTGTGTTATTTTGATATTTAAAATAAATAGAAAGTCCTTTGGTCCTAATAAAATATGTCTAAGTTTTATTGAATTCCTTATTCATAGCATGAGAACAGTATTCTGTAAGCTCTGTAAAACTGGAATACAAAAACATTGAACAAATGGAAAGCTTAGGGCCGGGAGTTTGGCCTAGTGGTTAAAGTGCTTGCCTAGCATGTATGAAGACCCAGGTTCGATTCCTCAGTACCACATACATAGAAAAAAGCCAGAAGTGGTGCTGAGGCTCAAGTGGTAGAGCTCTAGCCTTGAGAAAGTCCAAGGACAGTGCTCAGGCCCTGAGCTCAAGCCCAGGGCTGGCAAAAAAAAAAAAAAAAATGGAAAGCTTAGTATCATGGGGACATTTGTGTTTGCTGGGTCTGGGGCTTGAACTTAGGGCCTGGATATTATCCCTAAGCTCTTGGGGAGCTTATAAAGCACATAATACTTGACAATATGTGTATGTTGAGTGTGTAAGCCATTAAACTAATGCTGAACCATTGAATATAAATTTAAATATTAAAGATAAGTTTTTCTTGTGCCCATCCTGGGGCTTGAAATCAGGTCTGGATGCTTTCCAATGAGCTTTTGTGCTCAAGGCTAGTTAGTGCTCTACTTAAGCTGTTATTACACGTGCAACTCTGGGTAGTTTAGTAGAGATAAGAGTCATACAGACTTTCCTGCCAGACTGTCTTCAAACCATGATCCTTAGATCTCAGCATCCTGAGTGGCTAGAATAAGAGGTGAGTAACCAGTGCTTGGGTTAGTATTTTGCTTGAAGAAATCAGAGATCTGCTAATGAGATTGGTTATTCTATGTGATTAGAATGGCACTCTTACCTCATTGTCAGAGCAGTACATTCTGGCTGTGGAAAAATGATCACTGGTTTTAGCGCATAAATGGTGTTCAGGGCCGGGAGTTCTGCCTAGTGGTTAAAGTGTTTGCCTAGCATGCATGAAGACCCGGGTTTGAATCCTCGGTACCACATATAGGAAAAAGCCGGAAGTGGTGCTGAGGCTCAAGTGGTAGAGCTCTAGCCTTGAGAAAGTCCAAGGACAGTGCTCAGGCCCTGAGCTCAAGCCCAGGACTGACAAAAAAAAAAAAAAATGGTGTTCAGTTGGTCTGTGCACAAGTCTAACTTCCTCATTGTCAGAGCAGTACATTCTGGCTGTGGGAGAAATCACTGGTTTTAGCACATAAATGGTGTTCAGGTGGTCTGTGCAAAAGTCTTGATATTTCTCCATCTTGTCCACAACAGAGTCTTCTGTAGACAATTACATATTCTATCAAGTCACTGTTTCCATGAGAAGACCAGTAAACTGTGTCCAGGGGCCTATTTCTGCAGAATATATACTCTGACACATATGGTATATAATACTGCTAATATCCAACAAGTCAGACCAAATTTAACAATATTACCTCAAAGAATGTGAGTCTACAGTTTGAGTAGTTTAGCTGGGTGGATCTGGTTCAGTCTTTCATGCGGTTGGAGTCAAATGTTAATCAGCAAAGCAATCTCTGGGGAATGCTTTACTTCCAAAGTCAATCTCATGTGAGCATTGGCCTGTCTGTACCATAAGGCCTTTCTTTTGGACTCTACATGATACAGCAGCTCTCTCTCATCCTACATTCTCCTCTTGCCCACCAGAAAGAACAAACCCGGATCTAAGTTCAATCTTAGCCTCACATTGAAGTAATATTCCACCATTGCCGCCATATTAGGAGTTACTAACCAGTTCACATGAAAGAAACGTAAGTTACCTGTTGGAAGAAAGAAAAGGCAAAGAATTTTTGACATTTGGAAAACATAGATTCACTGGTTAAAGGCAGAGCTTTCTGTAAATCCTGTACTAATATATACTGTATACTCATACATAACTGTACTATGTGCTTTTTATCCCACAAAGGCAAAATAATGTCAATCATAAGACAGGAAAATTGGATGGGATAGTGTGTTACAAGTGGTTTGTTGGTGCCACAGGGTGGAGGTTTAGCATTGGCTTCTGTTGGAAGGTTAGCAGTCAGCCATTGCTAAGGAAAGTACCTCTTTGAGGGGCTGGGAGTTTGGCCTAGTGGTAAAGTGCTTGCCTAGCATGCATGAAGACCCGGGTTCGATTCCTCGGTACCACATACATAGCAAAAAGCTGGAAGTGTGCTGAGGCTCAAGTGGTAGAGTGCTAGCCTTGAGAAAGTCCAAGGACTGGCATCTACAAATAGCCTCGTTAGTAAAAAGGCTGACTCATGTGCTGTACACAACACACATACACTCCATTACTCCATAATACACACATTCCTGAGACATGCTTTACCACCAGCTGCTTCCTAAAGCACGGCGGCTTCCTCTTTCTTCAGAAGGGACTATCTCTCAGACCACCTCACTGATGTGGTGACTTTGACCTCATCGCCTGCCATTGGACTTGTCTTATTACTGGCATCTAAAGTGCGTCCTACTTTAAAGAGACACAATTCATCACAGCCCCTGAACAGGCTTTCAAGATTTTTGCCAAAAATGCAAAGTTATGACTGATCTTCTCAGGGTATTCCTGAAGAATGCTATGATGGCTGTGCATACTGCTGTTCAAAAGTCGAATTTTCATCTCAGTGCTCATCTCATGCAACACATTTGCCCTACGGGCAGGCAGCCAGCCGGCAGAGGTGTTCTGTATTGCCCCAGGAGACAGGGCAAATCCATGGGAGTGGATCCTAGACGTTTTCGTTTTTTTTGTTTTTTGGGGGTTTTTTTGTTTTTTGTTTTTTTTTTTGCATAATGAAGTCATTTGTCTCTGACTCAGGGCTGTGATATCTTGTGCCAATGTTTAGGAAACTACCCTGCAAGTAGGATGACTTTTCAGATGAATCACAGTTCTGTATGTTGATCTGGCTTCTTTTTTCAGTCATGGCACTTGAACTCTGGGCCTGGGTGTTGTTCCTGAGCTCTTCAGCTCAAGGCTACCATCATACCCCTTTGTGCCACAGCCCCACTTCTCGTTTTCTAGTGATTAATTGGAAATAAGAGTCTCACATTCTTTAGTTCTTTAGTGCCCAGGGCTGGCTTTGAACCATGATCCTCAGATCTCAGCCTCTGGAGTAGCTAGGATTTCAGGTAGGATTACAGGCATGAGCCACCATAGGCATAAGCCACCACTACCATGCCAGCTGAACTGGCAAATCTTATCAACAGGATAGAACAGTCTGATATTTTGAGAACTACCAAGAAGATACAGGTCCTGCAGACAAGATTATACTAGAGGAAAGGCAGCTTGGCTGAGTAGGCTGTACAGATTTTCTCCCATCTTTTGGACTATAAAGCACTATTGACTTTAGCCTTTAACGAATGGACCTAGCAAGCTATTAAAGACATTCCCATTAAAGCCATTGATTCAATGTATTGATTGGGTAAGGTGTACCCACAACAAATTTGACGTGATTGTTTCTCAAGACTAGCTCCTTTGGTCCAACCTCATTATAATCCACTTTAGACTGTCAAAGTCTCATAACTCTTCTGGTCTGTAGTGTAGGCTTTCCTCCCATGGTATGTCCTTCCCTTGTTCTTCTGTCCAGATTTTATTTTTTTGGAACCTGGGCTAGTGACAATTCATGAGGGTTGAGAGAAGGTGGAAACTGAGGAAGATTTGGAATGAGTCCTTGTTAACTGGTGTGGTTATCAAAGACTAGGGAATCAGGTTTGAGGGACCATGCCTCTCAAATTGGGACCAGGGAAGGGGACTCAGGGAAGTCTCTGGAAATATAGATTTCAGTGATCTTCCTTGTCAGTCTTGTCCAAATGTCACTGGGCTAGTTTTCTATATAACTAAGAGAGATACCTGTGATAATCAGCTTACGAAGGGAGCGGTTTGGGCTCGCACCTTTAAAGGCTTCACTTGATGACTGGTCAGGCCTGAGGCCACCCACAGTAGTGGGGGAGAGAGGGCAGAGTGCACTAGGGAGCAAAAGAGAGAGGAAGGACGAGGGTCCGATTCTCCTCTTCACATGACTTTTCACTTGTGCTCCACAGCTGCTTTGGCTGAATCCTTACTTGGATGCACAAACCACTAAAACCCAGGATAAACTCGAAGCATTTGTCCCTCCATACCATACCTATGTCATTTTTCCTAAGCCAGACACTTTGCTGCCATCTTGGAATCCAGAAAGAACAAGCCCACTTTGCAGTTACAAATGGCTCATCATATAATCTGGCTCTACCTAACCCATCTTGGGACAAAGTGCTTCCAGACAACCTGTCACGTTACCTGCCATCCAAGCTCGCCATAACCCACCTGTGACTTCTCACAGCCCATCCATGTTCTTGCTATTTAAGCCTGAAGCAAATGAGTGTCCAGGAAAGAGGGGATGAAGTGCTTTTTCCTCACAGCTGCCTCATAAACTCTCTTTCTTTACCCTTCACCCTTACTCATCTTTTGATGTACAGGTGCAAGTGACTAGATTCCACCTGTGAATCCTGGGAGTTTGGGATTAGGTCTAAAATCTCCTAGGACATCTTCAGTGACATCATTGAGAGCTAAGGCTTCACTGCATGGACCTTTGGGGAACATTCCAGATCCAAACTCCTTCCCCCATTACATCTGTTCAAAGACCAGCCTAAAAGAACTAGCATCAGTGGGCCATTTAAATCGTATTGCTCCCGACATCAGACCCTGAAGTTTCCTTTCAGATATCTGGGTTTAATCCTGGACCATCCTCTTCCTAAAACGACAAAAATTGAGGGATGTCTTCGAAGCTTTATGGATGGCTTCTGGTTCTCAGAAAATAACCTTATTTATTTGTTTCAACCATTTTCATTTTTCCTCCTCTATATGTTGTCTGGCATAGTCAAGCAAAACTGGGTTACACTATAATCTTTATAAATCTGTTAGCATAGCACTTGAGTCCTGGAGCCTCTTGGTCTTTGAATAAATTGCTCTCCAGGTACACATCACCAGCAGGAGTAATTCAAGTAGTCACAGTGGTACCACGTGGCTCCTCCATAGCATGAGTTTATGCCTGTGCTTTCTTAAATAGAATCGCCTCTATTCGAGAATATTTACTCCTCCTTTACTTCCCCCTCCCTGCCTCCTCTTCCTCCTTCTTGTTTGGTAGTACTGGGGTTTGAAACGACTGGGCCTTGTCCTAGGCAGGCACACCTTCAGTCCTTTCTATTCTGGAATTCTATATTAATAGGCAATTCCCTAAGGATACTGTTCTGTCAGACAGGGTCACAAGGTTAATTGTTGTCTCACTTCTATTTAGTCTAATAGAGGGTATGTTAATAAATGGACTGTAAAGATGTGGCATGATGTGAGGCAACCATCAATAGCAGTAGACTAGTAAGGACCTGGTATTCTGACCCTGAGGTGGAAAGGGGTAAAGACAGGGCCCCTCAGGGAGGACACCGACCTCTACAGCTATGTGTGACGTGGGTAGCAGTGGGAGATGAGTACTTTTACCCCTTCCTCTGTCATGGCCTCCTCTTTTAGAGAAAAGACAATCACAAAGGAAGAAAACCATTGTCATAGCCAACACAGAGTAGCATCTCACAGCAAAGAGCAGGTTCATAAACAGTGGAAAGTAGGAGTGGAAAGCAAGTAAAAACTATGAGCACGGGTCATTCTAATTCATCAAAACCATGTTAGTCAACAACAACTATGAAGATCAAAAGCAAATGTAAATGAAACTATTAAGTCTCTATATTATATTTCACTATATAATTATACATAATCACTATAGATTACAAATAGGATCACTAACTAATTGGAATATTAAGTGTTCCGACAATGTGTTTTAGCCAATGTTAATCTGATACATAAGTAGTAAATCTAAACTAAGTGTTTTTGAAAATAGTTGTAATTCATATTTACAGTTTTACTAAAATGTGTATGAATCATGAAGGACTAGGAATAATTCTGTATGAAAAACTTTGTTTAAATATTGGTAGGGTAACTCAGTTTAGTAAGTCAGTTTCTCAAATTGGGTGACACTGAATATGATACCTAGTTCTTCTTCATTTTGTTTTTCCACTTGGATTTTTCTTTCTCTACAAGAAACGACATGTACACCTGTATTCTGTTGTCTGGGTGCCTGTCCTTTCAAAGTATCTCATAGGTTCCAGTTTGGAATAAACAACACAGTTCTATGCGAATGTACAATCCTCAAAACAAAAATCAGTGAGTTGTCAATGGCACTATAGAACCATCACTTCGGAATTCCCGGGAATTTCGGGTTTCATCTATCCAGCTGTGCTTCCAGTAGTCTAGGTTTCTAGGGTGGGAAACCGTTTGTAAACTGGACACCAGTGGCCCAAGCCTTTAGCCTGGGGCTACTCAGGAGGCTGGAATCTGAGGATCTGAGTTCGAAGCCAGCCTGGACAGAAAAGTCCACCAGGCTCTTCTATCCAACGGTCATCAAAGAGTTGGTAGTGAGGCTTGTGACTGAAGCGGTGGAACGCTGGCCTTGAGTGAGAAGGGTAAGGGGCAGCGTCCAGGGAGCACCCAGATCCTGAGCTCAAACCCCAGTCCTGGCAGAGGCAGGGAGCGGGAAGCGGGGACAGAGAGTGAAGAGCAGAGAAAGGAGGGAGAGGAGAGGGAGGGGAGGAAGAGGGCGGAGGCGGGAGGGAGTGGAGGGGTGGGAGGAGAGGTTGGGCGGGGACAGCCACGACGACAGCCGCCCCTTCTCCGGGCGGCACCCCCGCTCACCAGCTCCGAGCCCGCTGTGCACCCGCAGCCAGGCCTCTGACTCACGGGGCGCGGAGAGTCCAGGTCCCAGCTGGGAACCTCTGCGAGCGGCTTTGTCATTCAAACAAGGCGCTGCCTCCTGATTGGCCGGCGGCCGCTGCTTCCTGATTGGCTGCGTGGCGACGTGGGCGGAGCCCGAAGGCGCCCATTGGTGGAGACGAGCAGTTTAAACGCAGGCAATAAAACACCGGGCCGGAGCTGCCGGGACTCCGCGGGCGTCGTTCGCCTCGCTCTGGGGGGCCGTGAGGAGCCGAGGCGGCCGATTTGCCTCGAGGTCCCCGCGCCCACCTCGGAGTGAGTGGACCGGGCCATGGCGACCCAGCGGGCGGCGCGCAGCCGCGACGGAGCGGAGCGGCGGCCCCCGGCGGCCGCGGCGGCGGAGGCGGAGGCGGCCTCCCCGCCAGTCCTGTCGCTCAGCCACTTCTGCCGCTCGCCCTTCGTCTCCTTCGGCGACGTCCGCGTGGGGGCGACGCGGACGCGGCCGCTGCTGCTGCTCAACCCGCACGACGAGGTGGTCGAGGTGCAGGTCCGCGGCCCCGCCGCCGACCTGGGCTTCCGCGTGGAGCCGCGCCGCTGCGAGCTGCGGGTAGGAGGCCCCGAGGCGGGCGGGGGGGGGGCGGGTGGGGTCAGCCGGGGCGGGCGGGGGGGGGGCTCCGCCGGGCGGGCCGGGGTCGTAGCCGCTCCCTCCCCCTCCCCCCGCCCTTCTGCACACACCTGGGTGGGCTGCACCGGGTCCGGGGGGAGAACGCGGGCCCGGGGCCAGTGCGCATGCGCACAGCATCCTCGACGGCATCCCTAGACTCTGCTCTCTGGGCACTTTCTGTTGAATAGACTGCAAATAAGTAAATAATAAATAAATAAAACAAACACTTCATCGTTGCTGCACACGAATAGGCGATGGTGGTGTTGGACTTTTTATCTAAATTCTTTGATATTGTCGTCACCGAACGCAGTAGGAAGAAAGGTGAAGAATCCTGCTACTCTTGCAGGAAATAAGCGCTAACAACTCGTTTTCTTAGCTTTAAATCGTACGGGGGGGGGTGGGGGGTGGTTCCGTGGAGCATGTCAGTGTGTCTTGATCGGTGTCACCCCTTCCGAGATGGTGCTCTGCAATAATACCGAATTCGTTTGTAAGATCATTCTGTCATCCATCCATCCATCCATCCGTTTATTTAAATTGCCTCCTGTCTTAGGCGTACATTTCATTCCCATCTTCCGATGGGGCAACTGCGTCTTCTGATGAAGTGGTGAACCTGGTTTCGCCTGCACAGACACAGCAGACAGACTTCCTCAGGGTTGTTTTTCATACATATAACATGTGTGGAGTGTTTGCACACCCTTCTTGGATCTGGATGCAGTTTTCAAGTTCAGTTTCATGAATTTCCAAAAAACTGCATTAAGAAAAAATAACGTTACATTGCATTGCCTGGAGCAATAGTCTAATTTTTTTTTTCACCAAAATCCACATGGTATTGTTCTTCTGTGGCTACTTTGTCCTTTTTGAGTAGGACCTGGGAAAGTATAAAACCCAATGTTGGAAGTGGGTTGAGCTTCTTGACTAATAACACTTCTTAAGGTAAATAAGGAGAAACTAAGGAGTAAGGAAGGAGAGGCTAAGTGCAGCTGCCACTTGAGGGCCACTAGGCTTTCTATACTTCAGAACCTGTCCACTTCCCTTTTGTTCCATGAACAGCTAATGGCAGTTAGCTGTTGTTTTGTGTGAAAAGATACATTGCTTTCTTATCTACATAATGCTTTTACTCTTCTCTATTTTGTTGTAATGAACAAGTAAGTTACTTTATTGTTTCTAGACTGCGATTATAGAGTAAAATTCAAATTATCTCTGGATGTGAGTGGCTCATGTGTATGAGGAGCCTCCTGGCTCCTCGGGAGGTTTAGATCTGAGAATCGTGAGCCAAAGCCAGCCAGGGCAAGAAAGTCTAAGAGACTCAGTGTTAGTCTTGAGCAAAAATGCTCAGGGACAGCACCCAGACCTTCGGTCCAAGCCCCAGACTGACAGAGAAACAAACAACAATAAAGTTATATAATTATTTTTATTTTAATCATGCTTTAATTATTCTCCTCCCAAACAGAAATGTATCTTTTTCCCTAGGATTTAAGTTTGTCATTTCAAGGTTTTGCGTTTGACAGATTCTCTGTGCCAGGCTGTGTGGTACTGATGTTAAAGTCTGAACTCTGAATCAGAGGCCAGGCTGTCTGGACAGCTTCACCTGTAAAACATGTGTCACCCTAGACCCTGTTTCCTGAAGAGGGGAGCATTGAATGAATGAATTAAAGGAGATACCTGTTCTCATGTCTGGAACCTAGTTGCTTAGCAAATATTTGTATTAAGATGTGGATGGTAAAGATGTTTGTGGGGAAGAGTGAAAGTAGTTGGTCCAACTTATATTTCATTTTGCATAGAGTATAATACAGGGTCACTGTATATGGCATAGAAGTACTAGTCATAGCAAAGAAATAGAAATATACAGTTGTTTTTAAACCAGAAGGGTACACACTTGAAAACCAGACCCTACAATGAACTTTTTAAAAACCAATTAAAATGATGTGGAAGCTAATCTGTTCATATAATGAGATTTTATTTCATTTTGTATAAACCCTTCTACTTAGTGACTTCCCCTCTTATCTTGAAATAATTAGGAAAATGAGAGTATATTTGACTTATTAAATGCAGTGGACTGTTGACAAGTAACCATTATTCCCTATTCTAATTTAGATACAGTGTGTCTTGATTGTTACGTAATTATTATTATTGTAATTATTTCAAATTTATTCTTTTGATTATAGCCTAAAGAAAAGATTGTTATTTCTATTAACTGGACACCAGTGAAGGAGGGCCGAGTAAGAGAGATTGTGACATTTGTTGTCAATGATATTCTGAAACACCAAGCTATATTACTAGGGAATGCTGAAGAACAAAAAAAGAAAAAGGTAATTCTCTTTTTTGTGGTCTTTATTATTTCATATGAAGTAAATTAGCATGAAAGGTAATATTTTTGTCATATGATATACTCTAGGGAAATGTTCAGTAATATATAAGAATTATTTTGTTGATAAATGAAGTAACATATATAATATTTCTTATTTATAAGTAATATTTTTGTACAATAACTTAAACAAAAAAAAATTAGTAAAATAAATAGCCAGGCACTGGTGGTGCAAACCTATCATCCTACCTCCTCAGGAAGCTGAGATAGGTTTGTGGTTCAAAGCCGGCTCAGACAGCAAAGTCCATGAGACTCTTACCTCTCTAAGCATCACAAAGCAGAAGTGGTGCTTTGGCTCAGGTGTTAGAGCACTAGCTTAGAGAAAAAAAAGCTCAGGGACAGTACCCAAGCTCTGAGTTCAAGCTCCAGAACTTGCACTAAATAAATAAAATAAAAAATGAGCTAGCACTGGTGGCTCACGCCTGTAATCCTAGCTACTTCGGAGGCTGGGATCTGAGAATCATGGTTCAAAGCCAGCCCGGGCACAAAAGTCCATGAGACTCTTATCTCCAATTAACCACCAGAAAACCAGAAGTGGTGCTGTGGCTCAAGGGGTAGAGCACTGGCCTTATGCTGAAGAGCTCAAGGACAGAGCTGTGCCCCAAGTTCAAAAAAAAAAAAAAAGAAAGAAAGAAAGAAAATAACATTCAACATCTTGCAACTTGATCAGCATATTCGCTTATTATTACAGAGGAGTCTTTGGGACACCATTAACAAGAAGAAAATGCCAGTCTCTTCATCTCATTACAGAAAGATTTCAAATACTCAAACCATCAATGAAACATTTAACATTTCTCAAAACGGAGCCAGAGTTAGGAGCCCCCTGCAGGCTTGTGAAAATCTTGCTATGAATGAGAACTGTTCCCCAACTAAAAGCAATTCTTTTCCTCTCGAAGAAAATAAGATACCAATATCACCCATTAGCCCTGCTTTCAAAGAGTGCGATGGTGAAACATGCTTGCCACTTTTTCTACGTCGGTCTACTGCCTACTCATCTCTTCCTGCCTCTGAAAATGGAAAACAAGTAGAAGGAGCTGGTAATTCAAAAGACTTTCATTTCAATGAGGGAGTCATAACCAAAACTTCCTTTAATTTCATTAATATTCATGGTTCAAGTGAAGAGAATAGTAAGCTTACTTGTACCCCAAATCATTCTTCAAGTTTGAACTTTATGCAAAGCCAAGGACATTTTTTGAGTCCAGATTCTTTTGTAAAAAACAGCCAGACAACTAATAATGAATCAGGATTAATGACACATATCTCAGCAAACATGTTTATGAAGGACAATTTGAAGCCTGTGTGTTTGGAATCCATAACCATACCTGATATTTGCCAAACAATTTTAAGTCCAGATTCTTTTGTAAAGGATAATTATGATCTAAATCAGGATCCACAATTGGGATCCATTCGTCCTATTTTATCCCCAAGTCAATTTGTAAAAGATAACATGGTACAAGTATGTGTATCTCAGCAAACAGGTAAAGCATTAGCAAATGGAACTTCTCAGTTCCTACAATGTTCTCAGGATTGGGAAGAAAATGAAGTTTTACTATCTGTTCCTGAACAGCATTCAAAAACTCCCAAGGAGATTTTTGAGGAATTAAAACCTGTAGAAGAAAAGTCAAACTGTTACAGTTGTACAGAACAGACTCATCCTGCATTTTATGCTGTTGATGTTCCTAAGCAAGGTCACGACAAACAACCTAAGAAACGCCCGATACTCTCTGCCACTGTTGTTAAAAGGAAGCCCACCTGTGCCAGGGAAAACCAAACTGATATGCCCAAGCCACAAGCAAGAAGATGTCTCCACAGTGTGGTAGGTGAATGTGAAAAGGTGATAGGTAATCGAAGAGAGACAGAGATGCTTCCCCGTCTTCCAGTGATTGATCCTGGCCTAAGGAAATCCAAGAGTTACACACACGAAGTCACTCCTCTGGCTGCTCGTAAGCGGAAGAGTGATGGAGGCATGGGAGAGCCACTTGAGAAGGATGTCCTTACGGAACATTCAGAAGTGTGTGAAATTAAAAGAATCCATTTTTCTCCCTTGGAATCTAAAACATCAGCTGTTAGAAGAAACAAAACCCCTGTCTCCAAACATATTTGCAGCAAGGAGAAGTTAAGCCTGAAGAAGAAATCTGGTGAGTTTTGTTAAAGTCTTTAGTGAAAGTATACTCATAAGGGGCATATTTCTTGTGTTGGTTTAGTAAATCTCTTTCTTTTGGCTTATTTCCTGTGTTGGTTTAGTAAATCTCTTTCTTTTGGCTTAATCTCTTACTGTCACTAGTGTTAACTGATATTGTTACCAATTTGCGTAGAGAAATATAGAGTAAATGACATAGTAGTATAGAACTAAATTATGAAATAGTGGTGATCCTGTTCAATAGGAAATCTTGAGATTTTGCTCCTGAAATGGCTGTGTTCATTCTGAATTTTTAAAAGATTACTCCTCAGATTTTCAGTCTGGTTTATGATCCTGTTTCCCAAACTACTCTAACATGATTTCCAAACCCTTATAATAAGGAGAGTCTTTTAATAACTTGGCATGTGGTTGGTACTTCCTAACCATCTCTCTGATTTCAGCTTTTCCTCTACAGGTGCACACTAGCATTTTTCATACCCTTCAACACTTGCAGTTCCTTGATCCATTATTTCTACCTTCTTCACCTCTGACATACCCATCCTTTCCTTACAGCTTGAATTCAACAATTCATCCCCCCTTCACTCATCCATCTTTCTCTTCCTTGTCTTTGCCCAGCAAATTCCAGCTCCAGTCTACTGCCTGAATGTGAACAGCTACTAACCAATTAAGCCAGCTCTTTTTTGCCTATATGTTCCTGGCTTATTAATCTTATCACTTTGCTATAATTTGTCTCATCTCTCCCTTTCTCCTGAGACTTTTCCTTTTTCTCTCAGGCCTAATAATAGTAGCTAACATTTACGGAAAACTTTGTTTACAATTGTGAGTGCTTTACTGTTGCTTTCTTTAATCTTTCTTTACAGTGTTCTTATGAAATAAATGTCTTTATCTGAAGTACAGTACTATGAATGCAGAAGTATTTGAATTATAAAACTTAGTCCTTTTCCACAAGTTCACATAATTAGTAAGTGATGTAGCTGAGGTTTTAGCACACTCTGGTCTTAAGACTAATGATCTTCCTGTTGGATTTGAGAAAATAGCAGTACGGATGCTCCTTTTCTTATAATGGCATTCTGGCCTGATTAACCCATGGCCATTGACCTTGATAAGAAAAGTTCCAGGAATGGAGTCAGACTGATTGGAGAGAAGAGGAATGGGCAACAGCCAACATAAGTGTCATTCCAGTTGAGATTTTACTTCAAAAAATACCTTTTCCCTCAAATATAATCTGTACACAGAAAAGTATACCAATAAGTATCTCGCAGTGAACTATCAGAAAGAGAATATCAGTTCTTTTAAGTGTTGTTTAAAACTGAAGAATAGAGTATGTAAATCCAGTGATTATGTTTGCCCTTCTTGAATTGTTAGAAACCTTGAATTGTTAGAAACGGTTTGGAACTCTGAGCCTTCTTAGAATACTATCATGTCATCCTCTCCCAGTTCTCTTTCTTCATGGCTGGGAGGCTCCTGCAGTTTTCTTTGTGGGAAGCTTCTTGTTAACCCTAACCCTTGACCTTCGGGAACACTTTAGACTCTTATTTCATCCTATATGGTAGCCTATAGTTTGCTGACTGCCCACACTTCTCTTTTGCTTTCTTTAGTAGTTGTGCTGGAGTGAAACCTACTTTTGACCAGATTCTGTGGGTTTGTGTTGGAGTTTGACCTCAAACATGTATCCTTCCACTTGAGCCAAGTCCTCAGTCCTGTACTTTTCCTTCCTAATCCACTGCCATTGTGTTACCTGAGCTGTATACCTGGCAATGAGCCTCTTACGCTTTTATCAATTGCTTCATTAGGTGGCACTTCATCTTGTTGCTTTTGTGATTGAAATAACTCATATAATTTGTCTCCTTGCCTTTGTATTGTTTCTTCCTTTTTTTTTTTTGTGGGTCATGGGGCTTGACACTCTGGGCCTGGACATTGTCCTTGAGCTCTTCAGCTTAAGGCTCCTGCCCTACCCCTGGCCTTGGGTGTTGTCCCTGAGCTCTTCAGCTCAAGGCTACTGCCCTACCCCTGGAGCCAAAGTCCCACTTACCTATTTTCTAGAGATTAATTGGAGATAAGAGTCTGTGATCTTTTGTGCCCAGGGTGGCTTTGAACAGGGATCCTCAGATCTCAATCTATAGAGTAGTTAGGATTACAGGCTTACAGGTGTGAGCCACCAGCCTGGCCTGCTTTGTTTCTTGGTATCTAACTTGGCTCACTGATTACTGCCTTGTGCTTTGTGATCTTTACCCCATCTAGTCCTTTTCTGTTTTCTGAAATGTAAACGGTGTTGCTTCCTGGATTAAAATCCCTCCCTGGCATAGTGGAAGCATCAGTGGTTTGTAGTACAAACCCTGTAGCTCAATACAGTCCAGTTTTAAATTCTGCTACTCTCTACCTTGTATGGGCTTCACCACAGGTGGCTTAATTGCTCTAAGCCCCAGTACCCAAATTATGAAAATTATGGGTAATAATCATACTCATGGATTTGCTATGATAATTATATAAGTAAAAGACCAATATTTAATGGTAGATAGATAGCACAGAATATTCAGATATTAGCTACCACCACTGTTGATGTTGCTGCCTCTTTCATCCCCTTTTATGCTATATCTCGCCTCTGTTTTTTGCCGTTCTTACTGTAGTTTTGTCACCAGGCCATACTCCTTATGCCAAATTTTCATCTTACGAGTCAGCCTTAGAGCCTTCCCATGGCTGAGGGCCTTTGCACCTCTTCTAAACTTCTTCTATACCAGCCTGAAAGACTTGCCCTCAAGGACTGGGACCACCTTTCATTTCTGCATTTTCCCTGCACTTCACACAGAGTCTGGAATACATGATTGAATCTGGATTGTAGTGCTTGAGACAAAACTACATGGTGGTTCATGTTCTATGATGTGCAGGTGCTGGTGTTTCTGACCACTGAGTTCATGACAGTAGGACCTGGTAAACAGTAGTTACCGAGTATTTGCTTAAATGAATATTGTGAAGATCTCAAATTTAGCTTTTAAGTCAGTTGACTGGGGAGCTTATTTTTGTGATGCTATTCTATGTGTGTTGTTTTTTTTTTAATTTTAGATTCAACAGCACTTAAAACACCTATCTCTAAAACAAGCAAAAGGAGAAAACGAATTATTGCTGTGGCACAATCTAATCTGACCTTCATCAAGCCATTAAAAACAGGTAAGTGTTTATTGTATTTAAGGCATTTGAGTAAGTGACATGGAATGAAACATAAATTGTATTAAAAGTGGAAATGAGTCAATTTTTTCTTGAAGAATGTTTTTTTTTTTTTTTTTTTTTTTTTTTTTTTTTTTTTGCCAGTCCTGGGCTTAAGCTCAGGGCCTGAGCACTGTCCTTGGACTTTCTCAAGGCTAGAGCTCTACCACTTGAGCCTCAGCACCACTTCCGGCTTTTTTCTATGTATGTGGTACCGAGGAATCGAACCCGGGTCTTCATGCATGCTAGGCAAACACTTTAACCACTAGGCCAAACTCCCGGCCCCTTGAAGAATGTTTTAAGTATGTATTCAAGTTATGATTCGGGTATTCTTTCAGACTTGACTCAAATTGACCCCTGATGGCATAGGGTTTTTAGATATTCAAGAAATATTGCCTTAACTTTTCCATTTTTTTACTCTGAATGTATTTCATAAACAAAATACTTTTCGTTCCTTCTAGCAAGTCATGAAAAGCAAGTATGATTCAGAGTTTTAAAGATGGGCTTGCTGGTGTAATAAATACAATAATTTAAAGGAAGTCTTGTAATACAATAATTTCCCTGCATTGTTAGCTATGCCTAGGCACCCAATGCCATTTGCTGCCAAAAACATGTTTTATGATGAACGCTGGAAGGAAAAGCAGGAACAGGGCTTCACCTGGTGGCTGAATTATATATTGACTCCAGATGATTTCACGGTCAAAACAAGCGTTTCTGAAGGTAAATATTAAATGTCTGTTCAAATTTAATAGTACTCTCAGCAGGTCACTTGTCATTCTTTAATTATGAATTACTGTACCGTATACTTAATGGCACGAGTCACTGAGTCCTTGTGCTAAATGTGGGTAATAATTTTACCTACATAGGTTTTCTGCACTGATGGTATTAGGATTTATTTTCTCTTGGTGCTTTTCATTCCCTGGCCATCCAGTGCAGTCTGGGATGTGATCGTTGGGAGTGTATTGACTCTATTGTTAGACATCTTAAAGAAGTGTGTAGGAAAGGAGCCATATTCTGAGGAGACTGAAAGTCAGTTCACTGAGGAATTCTTAAGATGTTCTGGTGTTTATTCCAGGAGAGAGGATAGGGGTGTGGGATGAATGTGGACACCATGGAAACACATAGTGTTTCCTTTTTTAAATTATTTTTTATGTCAGGGTAATGTATAGAAGGGTTACAGTTACATTCACCAGTTAGTAGGTACATTACTTCTTACACATTGATACCCCTTCTCATGCTTTTGTCCCCAGTTCTCTCCCCCAATCCCATGCCAATCATCTTATTCTCCCCCCTTTCCTATTTCAAATAAATAAACATATATACAATATACCAGGTAACAGAGTCAGATACTGTAACCATATGAGATTAACCAAAGGGCAAAAAAAGAGAAGAGAAATAACATCACACAAGAACAACAGTCACACAAGATAAAGCTCTTGTTTCCATATCCTGGAGACCCTTTCATTTAGTCTCATCCTATATGGCCTTATGTACCTAGGTCAAATAGCATTTTCTTTTGAAAGAGGAGGCCAGTGAGCTCTGGCGCAGCTCTTGCGTCAGTGTTTCACCATCAGAGTCAGTGACAGCTCCTTAGGTGGCTGTCAAATCATTGAGGAGACAGTCTGGCACAACAGCGGTTTCTTTTGTGGTTTTGCAGCTCTTGTTGTAGCTTGTATTTCTTAGGGAAGTGGCATAGAATTTCTATATCAAAGGAGTCCTTGGATTAACTCTCGAATGACTTTATTTTTTCCCAACAGGAAATAAAGTCCAGTATTTAGTTCTTGTTTTAAGTTAAATGCTTGACTACACATGCTTGTGGAGTTTGAACTCGGGACCCTGTGCTTTCACTCAGCTTCTTTTCACTCATGGCTGACACTCTACACTTGAGCCTTACTTCCAGTTCTAGCTTTTTGCTTGTTAATTGAAGAAAAGTTCCTTAGATCTGTCTTCCTAGACCAGCTTTTAGCCACAATCTCTTTCCTGAGTAGCTAGGGATTTATCTACTTGAAAGGCTGAGTGAAACTGGGAGGGTCTTGGTTCCACACAACACATACAGAAGAAGCTGAACATCATGGTTCAAACCTATCTTCATGGGTTTGAAAGGAAGCATCTACCACTTAGATCATTAGTGTAAAAAGGGGGTGGAGGTGTGGCTTACCTGAAGAGTACCTGTCTACCAAGCATGAGCTCCTGAGTTCAAATCCCTAGGACAAAAGTTTTTTTAAACAATATTTCAAAAAAAATTACATTTCTGTCAGGCATTTATAGCTCATGCTTGTAATCCTTGCTACTTAAGAAGCTAAAATCTGAGGATTGTAGTTCAAAGATAGTTTGCGTAGGAAAGTTAGTAAGAACTCTTGTTTCCAGTGAACACCAAAAAGTCAGAAATGGAGCTGTAGCTCAAAATGGTAGAGCGCTAGCCTTGAGCATAAAAGCTCAGGCTTTCTGTGCCCAGGCACAGAAAAAGCCATAAAAACAAACACATTCCTTAGAAATTTAACTTTTTTGTTAATTCTTAAAGAGTATGGAAACAGAACCAGTTAGACCATTTCTTTAGTCTGAATTAGAGATGTTAATACTTAAAATTACGTGATGGTGAGATGGTGAATAGTGGCTAATCTCAGAGTACTTTCTCCTGGTACAGCTGGTGGATTGTGGTGATAGATGACCAAAGGTATTTAAATGGTGACCACTTGAGGTTGGAGGGAGTAGATTTGATTATCTTAATTTACTTTTTTTTAAACTAGGTTTAAGAATATATAGAGATGTCATTTAACTAGAACCATTTGTCTTTTGCTTATATCCAGTAAATGCTGCTTCTCTTCTTCTGGGAGTGGAAAATCCACATAAAGTAAGTGTGCCTAAAGCACCGACGAAGGAGGAGGTGTCTCTCAGAGCTTATACTGCCCGCTGCAGGCTGAACAGATTGCGGCGCACAGCATGCTGTTTATTTACTTCTGAGAAAATGGTGAAAGCCATTAAAAGGCTTGAAATTGAAATTGAAGCTGGACGGTTACTTGTTCGAAGAGATAGACATCTCTGGAAAGATGTGGGTAAGATGCTCATGCAAATCTTGAGAGTTATTGTTGGAAAAGATTCTAGAAATAGCTTTGTTTCCCCCCAGTGAAGTAATGACTGCAGTCCAGCTGTGGACACCTACCAGCTCCACCTACCAGAGTTCTTGGGTATGGGAGGGTTCAGGGCTGGGAGCCGCCTGACGTCGACTCTTAGCAAATTCAGGTGAACAGTGCTGCATATGCTGGATTACCATCTATTCCCTGGATGGTGTAATGGATCTCCAATGTCTATTCCTCTTGCATACCCAATGTTTTTACTCATTTGTTCACCATCTCCCTAGACACAGCAGGGTACTCTCCAGGGACAAGAGAGGTTGGATGGTATATCCCTTTCTGTCCCTGGCTTAGTTCATGTAACAATATCTCCTGGTTCATCCGTGTTTCACCAAATGACAGAATTTACTTACTTCAGGGCTGTGAAGATTCCATTGTGTAGATGTACTCAATATATTGTTTTCATGAATTCATCGGTTGGTGGACATTTTACATCCATGTATGTCTTGTCTAGTGTCCATAATGTTGGCAGTTGAGTTAACTTTTCCAGACAGTAATTTCAGTTTCTTTGTATACATACTCAAGAGATTTTGTATTCCAAGCCTGAATATACTTGCCTGAAATCTTTTTTTTTTTTTGCCAGTCCTGGGCTTGAGTTCAGGGCCTGAGCACTGTCCTTGGATTTTCTCAAAGCTAGAGCTCTACCACTTGAGCCTCAGCACCACTTCTGGCTTTTTTCTACGTATGTGGTACCGAGGAATTGAACCCGGGCAAGCACTTTAACCACTAGGCCAAACTCCTAGCTCCCTGCCTGAAATCTTACGCTTGAATATATTTAAGAATTGTTTCTTATTTGAGTTGATTTTTCTTTTTCTTTTTGTGCTGGTACTAGAGCTTGAACTAAAGGGTCTGAGTGCTCAAGGCTAGTGCTCTGCTACTTGAGATGCATCTTTACTTTTAAGTTTTTTGTTTGTTTTTGCGTTTATTTTTATTTATTTATTTATTCGGTTGTGGGGCTTAAACTCAGCCTGGGTGCTGTCCCTAAGCTCTCTAGCTCAAGGGTAGTGCTCTACCACGCTGAGCCACAGCACTACTTCTGGTTTTCTGGTGGCTAATTGGAGATAAGAGTCTCACAGCCTTTTGTACCTGGGCTGGCTTTGAATCGTGATCCTCAGATCTCAGCTTCCTGTGTAGCTAGGATTACAGGCATGAGCCATCGACACCCGACTTGCATTGACATTTTGCCATGATGATTTTGTTGTTGTTGGGTTTTCATTTGTTTGTTTGTTTGCTAAACCTGGGGCTTGAATTCAGGGCCTGAGCACTGTCCATGGGCTTGCTCAAAGCTAGTGCTCTACTACTTGAGCATAGCACCATTTCTGGCTTTTTCTGTCTATCTGGTAATGGAGGAATTGAACTGATGGTTCATGCATGAGAAGCAAGCACTCTACCACTAGGCCACACTCCTGGCCCACCATGGAGTTTTATTTATTGTCTGTGATTCCTGATTTAAACTTAACTTTATTTCAGGTGAACGGCAGAAAATCCTGAATTGGCTGTTGTCTTACAATCCTTTGTGGCTTCGAATTGGCCTTGAGGTGAGCATATATTTCAGATTTGGAAACAAAATGTTTGTGTGTATGTGTGTGTGTATGTGTGTGTGTGTATGTAGTAAGGCAGTCTTTAATAAAATATGGTTTTGCTTATAAAAGTTATAAAATCACCATTTATTCATTAGGTAAGTGGACCATGCCATTATGAGTGAGTTACCTGTATACTCTTAAAAACGCATAGTTGGTGCCTAGATGTAAAAACAACTATTGCCAGCTCATTTATAAACTTTTAGAGATAAAAAGACTAGACTGTTTTACATACCTTTTCTAACTTAAATCTCTTCAAAACTTAGTGAAATATGTATTAACTATTTTCATTAATAAAGACTATAATGTTAAAATGACCTGCCCAATATGTAATTAGCCACACCTTAAACCTTCATAGATGCCAGAGCATAGTTTTCCAGGTATTTTGATGGAAACTTTCTCTTAAATTCATCATCAGAATTTGAATTACTTATCTAGAATTTAGCTTTATAATATCTAGCTTGTTACAACTAATTCAGTTGGTAGCTACTGCTAGGAGTTAGCTTGAAACACTATGCTTTCAGAGTTATGTATTCTGTGGTTTCTTTTCTTTTAGTCTTCTAGACTTCTTAAATTGTTAATGTGGGATTTCATTGTTCTTTTTATTTATTCCAAGATTAAAAATAGAAGAATATTTAGGGCTACTGAAGATTTTTGTAATAACCTGGTTTTTTTTTTTGTATCAATAACTTGAGACTCAGTCAGAACCAAGAATAAGCATAGTGACATTTCTTGGTTGTGTCATTGCTAAGATTTTTGTATTTCCTTACTTTAGGCACTCAGAAAGTTACATATTAACCAGTTCTGCCTCACATGTCAAACCATTTTGGAGCCTTAGTTGAAATAACATTCTCCAATATTTGGGACATAGCTTGCTGCAAAGGTGGCAGATAACATCATTGGGTAGACAAAATATCCTTTTCCTTTTACTCTTTTTTTTTATTTGGCTATACTAGTATTGGGGCTTGAACTCAGGACTCTATACTCTCACTTGGCTTTCTTGCTGACATCTGACAGTACTACTTGAGTCTTGCCTTTAGTGCACTTCAATAACAGGGACAGTTACAGTGAAATTTGACCAACATTCCTGTTTTTGATAGTTCTTTAGCTTAAAGGAAAAATGTAAATATTGCTTGGCAGATGATTTTAAGAATGTCTTTAGTTCTCATTTTTCATTTCCTTTGTATACCCTAAAATGTATGAGGCACGTACAGTTTAAAGAAGTTGGTTAGTGAAGTAGCCTGTCACATCTATATGATTTAGGGAGTAGGGCATTGCCAGCTCTGCACTGATGCATTGCATTTGTTGCCTTTTTAGAAAATGCATAAGCTTGACTTTGGCATTCATGTTTTTTTCAGACAATTTATGGAGAACTCATCCCTTTGGAAGACAACAGTGATGCCACTGGGTTGGCTGTGTTTATTTTGAATCGCTTACTTTGGAATCCTGATATAGCAGCTGAGTACAGACATCCCTCTGTGCCTCATCTCTACCGAGATGGTGAGTACGTCTGCTTCCAGGTCGTCTCCTACACCGTGCATGTGTCTTCTAATCATTGGTCCTCTACGCGGATTTTCCTTGTCCAAAAAACCTAATCTGAGTCAGTCTGTCTCTTTCCACCTCCTTCACCTCATTGTTCTTCGTCAGCTTCTCCATCAGTATAATTATAATTATAATTATTTTAGCTAGGTTCCTCACACTGTGAGGATTGTTTTTGTTATTTGCTATTTTACATGTTACACCTAGGATGGAACATGAATATGGTAGGTGTTTATTGTGTATTTGTTGAACTAAACGAGTTAAATCTCTTGATGTTATTATGTCATCTCCTTATCACATAATGGATACATTAAATGGAAAATACCTTTTATAATTATATACTAGATTCATAAATGATAATATTGATAAAAGTGTGGTTCTTTATTTGTGCTTGTTTTTTTTTTTTTTTTTTTTTTTGTCAGTTCTAGAACCTGAACCTAGGGCCTAAGCACTGTCCTTAGACACTTTTGCTCAAGGCTAGTGCTCTGTCACTTGAGCCACAGCCTCACTTCTGGCTTTTTCTGTGTCTGTGGTACTGAGGAATCAAACACAGGGATCTGTGCGTGTTAGGCGAGTACTCTACCACTAGGCTGTGCTCCCAGCCTGCTCCTGTTTTTTTGTTAGCTTGTTAGTACCATATTCTCAGGTGAAGTTTCCTTTCACAGATGAACTTGTGTGTCTTTCAGGTCATGAAGAAGCTTTGTCCAAGTTTACACTGAAGAAATTACTGCTTTTGGTCTGTTTCCTTGATCATGCTAAAATTTCCAGACTTATTGATCATGATCCTTGTCTCTTTTGTAAAGATGCTGAATTTAAGGTATAATTTTCTTTTTGTTTTCTATATATTTCCCATTTGAGATCTTTGCTTATTTTTATTTTTTTTTTATTTTTTTGCCAGTCCTGGGCTTGGGCTCAGGGCTTGAGCACTGTCCTTGGATTTTCTCAAGGCTAGCACTCTACCACTTGAGCCTCAGCACCACTTCCGGCTTTTTGCTATGTATGTGGTACCGAGGAATCGAACCCAGGTCTTCGTGCATGCTAGGCAAGCACTCTACCACTAGGCCAAACTCCCGGCCCCAATCTTTGCTTATTTTTTATGACATATGTTCTGTAAAAAAACAAAATTAATTTTCCAAAAAAGATTATTTTGGAGTAGAAGAGGAATGCATGTCTATTGACTCCTTGATGGCTTGATAGCATCATCCTTACTCTTTGTTGTTGTTTTTGGTTTTTGGATTTGTTTTTTTGCCTGAGACTGGGACTTGAACTCGGTACCTTATACTTTTGCTCATTTGCTGGTATTCTAACAATTGAGCCACATCTTTAATCCACATCCTTGCTCTTAATGTAACTTGACAATGAATGTAACTGTTGAGGAAGTATTTTTGGAGATTTTTTTCCCTAATTTTGATAAATTGTATTATAAAATACCATTGTGGTTATTATTAATTTTGAACAGTATTTGCATGTGTGTACAAACCATTACTAAGGATTGAATTTGGGGTGTGGTTACTGTCCATTAGCTCTCTCTTTTTTTTTTTTTTTTTGCCAGTCCTGGGCTTGAGCACTGTCCTTGCACTTTCTCAAGGCTAGAGCTCTACCACTTGAGCCTCAGTACCACTTCCAGCTTTTTTCTATGTATGTGGTACCGAGGAATTGAACCTGGGTCTTTGTGCATGCTAGGTAAGCACTCTACCGCTAGGCCAAACTCCCGGCCCTGTCCATTAGCTTTTTTGCTCAAGGCTGGTGTATTCTACTATTTAAAACATAGCTCTATTTTTACATTTTTGGTAATTAATTGGAGATAAGAGTCTCATGGACTTTTCTGCCAAGGCTGGCTTTGAACAAGCCTTAAACTACCAACCAAAGTGGCTGTGATCCTTAGATCTTAGCTTCCTGAGTAGCTAGTTAGTACATACAGGTATAAGCACCAGTACTCAATAAGAGCAATTTATAAAAATACCCTGGGGCTGGGAATGTGGCTTAGTGGTAGAGTGCTTTCCTAGCATGCATGATGCCCTGGATTTGAGTCCTCCGTACCACGTAAGCAGAAAAAGCTGTAATGATGCTGTGGCTCAAATGGTAAAGCCCTAGCCTGAACCTGCACCTTATTTCTTTATAGGCCAGTAAAGATATTCTTCTGACTTTTTCACGAGATTTCCTGAGTGGCGAAGGGGATCTTTCTCGTCACCTTAGCTTATTGGGATTTCCTGTGAGCCACATTCAGGTGCCATTTGATGAATTTGACTTTGCTGTCTCAAATCTTGCTGTGGATTTGCAATGTGGAGTGAGACTTGTGTAAGTATAAGAAATGGAATTATTTTGTTTAATGGAATAAACTAAAATCTTGTATATTACCATTTCTGTTATGAAATGCTTATTCTTGTGTACAGTGGGATCAATTTAATGTTAAGGAAACTGAGATTTCTCTTTAAAAGGAAAAAAAGATTGTTGTTATGCTCAGATGCCTATTTCTTTATTTCATTTTATTGTTGGGGGGATGTAGATGCCTGTTTCTTATCAGACTTTCCCCCCTTGCTGGAATGTAAGTAGGGTCTTTAGGCAATAACTACTGCCCCAAAATAGTAGTTTGAAAGGGCAGAAAGCTAATTAAAATATCAGATACTTAAGTAAGATTTTATGTCAGCATAAAATTTCATAAGTATTTCACTGTTTCTACCACTCTTCCATTGTGCATGAATAAAATATGGTGAGAAGGAAAAACGTCATGACCATGTTTTAGATAGTGGAATTTGACATAAACTTATGATGTCTGACTTCAAATATTTTCCTACCTGGAATCCTCAAAATTAGCTTTGGTTTGAGCAACAGGTGCTCATTTCTTCTTTGAATGGGATAGTCTTTATTTTGTATTACAGTTGACTTCTTCATTTCTTTTTTTTTTTTTGCCAGTCCTGGGCTTGAGCTCAGGGCCTGAACACTGTCCTTGGACTTTCTCAAGGCTAGAACTCTACCACTTGAGCCTCAGCACCACTTCTGGCTTTTTTCTATGTATGTGGTACCGAGGAATCGAACCCGGGTCTTCATGCATGCTAGGCAAGCACTTTAACCACTAGGCCAAACTCCCGGCCCCACTTCTTCATTTCTTTTTTGAATGGGATAACCTTTATTTTGTATTACAGTTGACTTCTTTATAATTTCTACTTGGAGAGATTTTTCCTATTTCTAGAGAATCTCTAATATATGTTACATGCATAGTTATCGAAGCACTAAGACTTTTCTTCAGTAGTTGAAGACATATTTCTCAGGAGCCTCAAAAAAGCGAGTTAAACATTAAAATAGTGTCGCTGAACTGTTGTCTACATAGAATATTTCTGCTATAATAAAGCCTCCTAGATTTCTGACTAAACATTTAGCTTATCAGGAAAGAACTTATTGAATATACTTAAGTCTTTGCTAAAAACTCTATGTCTCCTAAAGGCCATTTGAAGGATAAATATTTAGAGAAACTGAACTGAAGAAAAAGTAATTGGGCATAAATATTTTCAGATGTTTATAGGGCATGCTTATGCAAAGGATAATTAAGTTATGACAAATTAACCATGCATGAAGATTTAACTTGCCAATCATCAGATCAGGAAGAAACTAGTTCATAATATTAGAAGGTTCAAGGGAAGTTGAAGATTAACTACTTTTCTAGGAGGAATTCTTTAATCAAATAACTTTTAAGCTATAGTAGAGGCTTACTTTTTTCTTTCTTTCTTTTTTTTTTTTTTGCCTGGGCTTGAGGTTAGGGCCTGAGCACTGTCCTTGGACTTTCTCAAGGCTAGAGCTCTACCACTTGAGCCTCAGCACCACTTCTGGCTTTTTTCTATGTATGTAGTACCAAGGAATTGAACCTGAGTCTTCATGCATGCTAGGCAAGCACTCTACTACTAGGCCAAACTCCCAGCCCTTTTTCTTTCTTTGTCTTTTTTTTTTTTTTTTTTTGTGGGTCATGAGGCTTGAACATGGCCTGGGCGCTGTCCCTGAGCTCTTCAGCTCAAGGCTACTGCCCTATCCTTGAGCCAAGCCCCAATTCCCGCTTTCTAGAGGTTAATTGGAGATAAGAGTCTCAAGTTCTTTTGTGCCCAGGCTGGCTTTGAACCTTGATCCTCAGATCTCAGCCTCCTGAGTAGCGAGGATTACAGGTGTGAGCTACTGTGCCTACCTGGCTTGAAGCTTACTTTTTCTATGAAAACATTGACTGTTGTATAGTGATAAAACACTTGTAACCTTGGTGATATTGGAGGTTTGAATTTACGATCTGGTGTGCATCTCTTTTATATTTTTATAATAATCTGAGATTATATATATATATATGTATGTGTATTTTTCTATTGATCTGTCTATGAGAATGAGTATGGGATCTAATGAAACAAGATTTCACTTCCAGTCTTAGTTCTACCATTATTAGTTATATGATCAAGGACAATTTACTTCTCTGAGCCTTGGAATTTACTTCTCTGACCCTTGGTTTTCTTCATTTGTAGAAAAATGGATAGAAAAGATTTGGTTGATATAGAAAACATTTCTTGATATATAGAATATGGCACATCTTATTAAACATCCTTTCTTTTTTCCAGGCCCGCTTCTTTTTCTGTAGAAGTCTATTTATGTGTGCATTTGGGGCATATATATGTCTTTCTCCTTCCCTTCCATCTATCTTTCCTTCCTTCCTTCCTTCCTTCCTTCCTTCCTTCCTTCCTTCCTTCCTTCCTTCCTTCCTTGCTTGCTTGCTTGCTTGCTTGCTTGCTTTTGCTGGTTCCCCCCAACCAGGCACTGTCCCTGAGCCTCTGCACTCAAGGCTAACACTACCACTGAGCTGCAGCACCACACCCAGCTTTTTCTGACTCATCAGAGTCTTATCAGAGACTCTTACCAGAGTCTCTCACAGACTTTCTTGTTTGAGCTGGCTTCAAACCATAATCCTCAGATCTTAGCCTCCTGAGTACCAAGGATTATAGGTATGAGCCACCACTGCCTGGCTCATTTATTTCTTCTTTGAAGTGTATTCATAGGAATTAGCATTCAGATTAAAAATAAGAGATGGCTACTTGCTAGTTTGGAATAACATCCTTTAGTTTGTTGTGTATGGGAATAATACATTTATGAGTTTAGTTTGGTTTGTAGCACTGAAGTTTGAACTCCAAATTTTTTTTTTTTTTTGCCAGTCCTGGGGCTCGAACTCTGGGCCTGCGCACTGTCCTTGCTCTTTCTTAAAGCTAGTGTTCTGCCTCTTGAGCCACAGCATTACTTCCAGCTTTTGCTGTGTATGTTGTACCAAGGAATCAAACCCAGGGCTTCATGCATGCTAGGCAAGCACTCCCATGGATTTTTTTTTAATGTATATTTTTATATGATAGTTTTATCTGAAAACAATTTCTTTACCTCTAGACGAACAATGGAACTTCTCACACAGAACTGGAATCTTTCAAAGAAACTCAGGATTCCTGCAATAAGTCGTCTTCAAAAGATGCACAATGTTGACATTGTCCTTCAAGTTCTTAAATCACGAGGAATTGAATTGAGTGATGAACATGGTAAAAACTGCATAGAACTGCAAGTTATCCTTTGAGCCTTAGTGTGTCCATCTGTCATGCTGATATGCTGCATTCTCATTTGTAGGAAACCCTATCTTATCTAAGGATATTGTGGATAGGCACAGAGAAAAGACTCTTGCATTGCTTTGGAAAATCGTCTGTGCTTTTCAGGTATGGTGTATACTTGGCACACTATACTTTATTTCAATTCTGAATGTTGACTTAGAAAATCCATTTGAATCAGCTGAAGCTTAGCAGAAGTAATTCACTTGCTGGGATTTATACTGTTTAAGGAATTGTGATCATTGCTTTATATGGTTACAGTGCAATCTTAAGTCTCCCTCACTGGTGAGGAAAAAGTAAAAAGATTCCTGAGTAAAAGAGTTGAGGTTGGAATGCAATTGTGTATTCTTAACACCAAACTGTCTACCTATTCTTCATAGGTTCAGCTTGCCTAAAAAGAAATATTTGAGCTGATTTTCTTTCTTTTTTTTTCACTTATGATTTCTCACTTTTATTTTTCAAGTGTTGAGCTGGTTTTCTTAAAATTTCTGTTTTTAAGATTTTTTTCAGTCTTCCATAATTTCTCTAAGTAGAATAAAGCGTTTTAATTTCTGTGAGTTAAAAATTGTCGTTTTTCAAATATTTGTATGTTTCAGGTGGATATTTCCCTTAATTTAGAACAATTAAGGGAAGAAATTGACTTCCTGAAAAACACATACAGCATAAGAAAAGCAATGTCTGCAGTAGCTTGTCATTCTGATGATGCCACTATGAACAGGAAAAGTAAAAGGAGCAATGCTCCTCTTGAACAGTACAGTGACAGTGTCAAGTTGTTGATGGAGTGGGTAAACGCTGTGTGTGCCTTCTACAATAGGAAGGTAAGTTGTTTTCCTTTTATTTCAACATAATATCTTTAAAAACAGCTGAACTCTTGCTAGATGATTAAAATATTTTCTTGTATCTCTTAAACAATTTATACAGATAAGGTTTCCCTCAAATGATGACATAAAATGTCATAAAATATAATTTATCTTATCTTTCCCTGGTTGTACAGTGCATAAACATGTTTTATTGGTGAGAAAACAAATAGCCCACAAGAATTTTGCTAGAAGATGTTTACACAGAATTGCACTGTGAACCGCATAGAAGGGAACCACCGTAATTTCTTCAGTTGATATTGTTATTTCTGTATGAAGTGTACTTTGAAGTGTAAATATGTGCGGCTTGCATTTTTGTGTGCTACTTTCCAGGTTGTACTGAAGTTACCATGTATGGCTCCTAAGAGAAAATTATGGTGTTCCAAGTAAAAAAAAATTTAAAAAGCTTCATTCAGGTATAGACCATTAGTTAGTGGTCTTGAATGAAAAGCACCCTTAAACCAAGGTCATCATTTGATTGGTTCATGAAAATGTAAGGACTCGAGGCTCTCAGGAAGCTGTTTCCTAACAGCAGTGGCTCAGCATTCCAATTCAGTGTTCATGAATAATGACACTTGACTATAATTGTATATCCAAGACTGCCATAACAAATGACTACGGACTGGAAGTCTTGAAACGGGAATGTGTTCTCTTCCAGTTCTAGAAGGATAAAAGTCTGAAACCAAGATGTTGCCCAGATAATACTCTGACTAGTGGCTGGAGGGTGAGGAGGATTTTGTTCTAGGCCCTTCTTTTAAGTTCTGGTGGTTGTTGGCTGTCTGATGTTCTTTGGCCTCTTGGTGCAAGTCTTTATTTAATTAATTTATTTTTTTTGTTGGTCATGGCACTGTGGCACTTGAACTCTGGGTGTTGTCCCTGAGCTCTTCAGCTCAAGGCACCTTTCTCCTTGAGCCACAGATCCACTTCTGGTTTTCTGGTAATTAATTGGAGATAAGAGTCTCATGAAGTCTTTAGTGTCCAGACTGGCTTTGAACCAGGATCCTTAAATTTCAGCCTCCTGAGTAGCCACCAAATCTTTATTTTAATCACTGTTTCCTCTGTGTGTCTCTCTTGTGAGTACTTCAACCATGTTGAGCAAGAGTCTTGTCTGTACCAGTATGATCTTATGTTAATTATATGTGTAATGATGTTTTTCGAATGTGGTCACTTTCTAAGATTTGGGGAAGAAGTTTTAGAGGACAGTATTTAATAGGAACAATAGTATAATAAAATCCTATTTATTGCTTTCATCCTCTGCTCTTCAGACAAAGATATGTAAAGCTATGTTTGTTATGTGTCTGACACTATGTTTGTGTATCTGACACTATGTTTGTGTGTCTGTCTATGTGTCTATCTATCGGCCTGTTTGTCCATCTGTCTGTCTATCCAACTTACCTATATGTCTGTTTTCTATCACTCTAGGTGTAATTTGGAGATTACTCATTTAAAATAAAATTCTATTCCCTTGTTGCTCTACTGTTTTGGGGGAAGATTTATGAGATGCTGAATTTCTTCATGAAGTAATAATTGTTTTGCCATTGCTTAATTAGCTAAATGATTTCAATAATAAAATTTTTCCATTAAAACAAAAAAATAAAATCCTATTTGTGAAGTTGTTTAGTATTTAACAAGTTCAATTGATTAACCATTTATCATTAATAATAATGGATGAATATATTATCCTTGGTGTTGTTAGTGATGTGATTCTGTTAGCTGTTTAAAGGGAATAGAAGCCTGGCATTGATAGCTCATGCCTGTAATCTTTTCAGGAAGCTGAGATTTTGATGTATGTTGAAAGCCAGCTCAGGCAGAAATGTCAGTGAGACATCATCTTGACAATAACCAGGAAAAAGCTGCACTGGAGGAGTGAGTTAAGTTGTAAAGTACCAACCTAGCAAGCAAACCAAGATAACCAAACAAGCACAAGGCCTGACTGCTTGTCTCAGCACTGACATAAACAGAAAGACTAGAAAATTATGTTTACATCCATCTCTAAATAAAGCTAATTATTCTTCTGGTATTTCTTCTCAGGTAGAGAACTTTACTGTGTCTTTCTCGGATGGCTGTGTGTTGTGTTACCTGATCCACCACTACCATCCTTGCTATGTGCCTTTGGAGGCCATATGTCAGCGCACCACCCAGACTGTGGAGTGCACGCAAACTGGCTCGGTGGTATTAAACTCCTCATCGGAATGTGATGATAGTGCTTTGGATGTGTCTTTTCGAGCCCTAGACCGTGGTCAGCCCTCTTTCCCCGCTTTTTCTGTTGATTAATTTTTCTAATTCTTTGCCATACGTGAGTTGAGCTACAGCAGTCTAATTATTTATTCTCCCTTTCACTTTGCATAATAGAAAATGCTTCTGAAGTATACAAAGAGCTTCTAGAAAATGAAAAGAATAATTTTCATTTGGTGACATCTGCAGCAAGAGACCTTGGTGGAATACCAGCTATGATCCATCATTCAGATATGTCAAATACAATTCCAGATGAAAAGGCAAGGGAAAGAAGTCTCTTAATTAAGAACCTGGGTATAAGTCTCAGATGACAGTATATCACATATTCTCTGTTGATCTTTTGCTCTCATCTTGTCTTTTCCCTTAGGTTGTTATTACCTATTTGTCATTCCTCAGTGCAAGGCTTTTGGATCTTCGTAAAGAGATCAGGGCTGCTCGACTCATACAGACAGCTTGGAGAAAACATAAGCTAAGAAAAGATCTAAAATACCATAAGGTAGGTAATTATTGAATATGAAACCATCTTAGTATAAACTGCATGTTCTAAGATGCCAGTTTGTTAGTTTATTTAGTAGAGGTACTAAGTTTGAACTCAGAGCCTCACAGAGATTAGGAATGCCTTCTGCATAATGTGTTTCCTTACTGTGCAGCCTCCATGTGTACCGTACCATCCACTGATTGTTGTAAATTTAATAATTGGGCCTGTGGTTAGATTTTCTGTAGAGCTCATGCTTGTCTGGTACCTTGACCTTGGTAGCAATATAAAAAGATGGTTATGCATAGTATATAATATATATATATATATATTTATATTTGTTGTTGTTGTTATTGTTTTTATCATTTTGAACAGGAGAAATAAATGGTATCCTAGTATCCAATTCAGGCAAAGTGAAGTCCTTGCAGAGTATAGCAAAGTGATAGAGCATGGACTGGTTCAAACCCTGCCTGTGTGTGCTGGATGTAAACTGAGAAGCCATTTGACTCTTGGGATTCAGTTTTCTCATTGTCCCAAGTGTCATATCTGTTGCAATGAAGTTTAAGTATGTCAGTCATTAGTATGTATATAAAGTATGTTGTTCCTCTTAGTGTAGCAGTTTAGTTAGGAAAGTAATACCAATAGCAGTATGGAGGAGGCCTGTCAAGTTCTCGGGACAGGTGCCTCCTCTGTGTGTAACCATGGACAGAGCCTCAGGGGCATCTCAGGTCTCTGCTCATGAAGCTGAACTCTTCTTGAGCCTCTATGGCTTAATGCTTCGATGCTTTGCGTGTGTGTGTGTGTGTGTGTGTGTGTGTGTGTGTGTGTGTGTGTGTGTGTGTGTGTGATGGGGCTTGAACTCTGGGCCTGGGTGCTATCCTTGAGCTCTTCATCTCAAGGCTACCACCTTAACCCCTTGAACCACAGCTCTACTCTCCCTTTTGAAGTGATTAACTGGAGATAAGAGTCTCATGTTCTTTAGTGCTCAGGGCTGACTTTCAACCGTAATCCTCAAATCTCATCCTCCTGAGTAGCTAGGATTATAGGCTTGGGCCTAGCATAGTGGCTGCTTCAGTGCTTTCTATCCTGAAGAAGTAATATTTTATCTGTCTTCTCTTTTGAGTTCTTTTGTTCCAGTGAATAATCAATGCTTTCTTATACTGCAAAGCATTTCTTTTTCATACCATACATCCCTTCCCTGAAGTCCAGGCATAAATTCTCTAGATTCTAATCTGAGTAATACACCCTGTTATACTTCAGATTACCTTTAACTTATTTCTTGAGGATTATGGTAGATCAAACATAATCTTTACATTAGACTATTTTTTGGAATCTGGTTCATCAAACAAGTTACCTGAATGCCCATCTACTAGTTGTGTTGACATGCCTGAAAGCAGTTAAGAATCAGTTTGATTAAAGTTTAACAATTGATTGATTATCTTAAAAAGAACAGTTTTACGTTTTAAGTAATGAATTTTGTTATTTGTTCATTCATTCATTCATTCATTTTAAGGCTCGAGACAAAGCTGCAAGAATTATCCAGAAAGCTGTAGTACATTTTCTAAATAGACGGCAATGGCAAATAGAGGTTACTGCAGCACTGATCCTTCAGAGAGGTTGGCGAAGAGTCTTAGCACAGCGACAGTTATTAATCTTAAAAGAGGAAAAAATGGAGAAAATTCAAAATGAATCAGCCACAATTATTCAGGTATAGTATCGTGGACTAATTTTTTAAAGTAATCAGTAATTGTAGTCTTTCAGGAAGAAGGACAGATACAAAGATGATTTTAGTGATTGATTCTGTTTTAGCAATCTTGTCTAATGTTGCCCCTTGGAATCTGAACCTGGCTGTAGGACCACTTGCAGGAACCAAGATCTAAGACTGCTTGAGTCTTTTATGCATAGGACTTAATGATTGGCCATATGTATTTCAAATCATGTGTAGATGACTCAATACCATGCTGTACAGATTTTTGTTATACTGTACTGTTTAGAGAATGATAAGAGAAAAATCTTCATGTTCAGTACAGAGATTTATCTTCTCTCAGGTAATGTCAGTTTTTTATTAGTTGAATTCAAGGGTGTGGAACTAGAAGATAGGTACTACTGGCAAAACTCTTCTGTGAAGATTAAGATGCCTTTTTAGTTCTGAAGGAGAAAACGTTCTGATTCTCTACCTCTTGCTGTTGTCTTATTTATTTATTTGTTTGTTTATTTATTGCCAGTCCTGGGCTTGAACTCAGGGCCTGAGCACTGTCCTTGGACTTTCTCAAGGCTAGAGCTACCACTTGAGCCACACCACCACTTCCTGGCTTTTTTCTATGTATGTGGTACTGAACTCAGGTCTTCATGCATGCTAGGCAAGCACTCTACTGCTAGGCCAAACTCCCAGCCCTGTTTTTTTTTTTTTTTTTAAGATATTTATTGTCTTTTAATCTATAGAACATGTCAGCATGCCATACCAAATTCCTACTCTTCTGTGCTTTCTTGTTTCAGTTACTTGAACACATTTTGGAATCCTAGTCTAGTGTATATTCTTCTTGTACCCTTCATATTTTTTTTAGTGATTTTTTTTTGGGGGGGTTACACAATACACTATCTTTTGTATACTTTAGAAGCAACATCTTACTACTTTCTATGCATTATAGAAGATGTACTACTATACAGTCTATATGACCATCACCTTTTTAGGTATTTGTCCAATTATTTCCTCTGTAGAAATTAATAGTCACAAGCACATGAAGTCTTTTCTTATCTGTTAGATTTTTATCATTTTGTTGTTGTTTCGCCTTCATTTCTGATGTTACTTTTCCTTACTTTTTTCCCAGCTTGTTAACGTCCATTCTTATTTACACTACCTTTCTCTCAGCACTCTGGACAGGCTTTGTCAGTTCTCTCTGATCATAATGCTATCTTATGAAGCATGATAAAAATCTAACAGGTATTTCTCAAACTCCTCTGCATCATCCCTCGCCAGCCACAGTGAAATTGTTTGCGTATCCCAGAAGGTATCAAAACCTGCACATCTTCAAAACCAGAAAATTTCTATACAAAGTAGCATAGTTAACCTTTATCACACCTGTGCATGTGCACATTCTGCTACAGAATTGTAGATTACCTAATGTCATGAGAGGACTATGTGCATAGTTGTTATGTTTGATTGTTAGGGGATAATGACCAAAGAGTATATGTTCAGTACTCTGGTTAGAATGTGTGTATGAGCAAGATATGAAGATCAAGAGAAAGTTAAAAAAGGGGTTGGTATTTTACTGCCTTCGCCCCCACCCCCCAAAAAAAAGGAATAGACTTTTTTTTTCCTTTTGGAACCCTTTCTGTTCTCAAAGGAACTGATAGATGAAAGAATGATGGATGCAGACAGCCAGCTATATTTGCATTACCAGACCTGTAGAGTTGAGACTGTAGGATGCCACATATAAACTGTTTCTAATTGTTACAAAATGGCTTAGCAGTGTGAAGTAAGAGGACTGAAGATCTAGAAACCCCTAGAAAATTACTTAGAACAATAGACAATCAAAAAGACTTGATTCTTTTCTTCTAATTTAATATAAACTTTTTATGTCTTCAGACCATGATATAATTACATTGTCAATATAGTTAAGATTAAGATGGATTTCTGAATGGGATACAGATGAGTCAATGTAAAAACAGACCTACAAGCTCTAGAGGAGTTATATGTAAACATGCATTGTTTTTTAAGCTCCTTGTGTTACTTTTTAAGGAGAATGTTAGAATTTATTCTTTTCAAAAGTGATGTTTACAGAGGTATACCTACTTTTTAAATACTTTATGTCCTTTCTTACATTCCTCAGGCATATTGGAGAAAATATTCCACTAGAAAAAGATTTTTGAGTTTGAAGTATTATTCAATCTTCTTACAATCCAGGATAAGAATGATAATTGCTGTTACATCTTACAAAAGAAAATATTGGGCCACAGTTACAATACAGAGGCACTGGCGTGCTTGTGTGCAAAGAAGAAAAGATCAACAAAGATATAAAATGCTGAAATCTTCATCCCTTGTAATCCAATCCATGTTTCGAAGATGGAAGCAACGTAAAGTTCAACAACAAGTAAAAGCTGCAATAACACTGCAAAGAGCTTTTAGAAAATGGCACGTCCAGAAGCAAGCTAAGGAAAAGTCTGCCATCATCATACAATCATGGTACAGAATGCACAGGCAATTGCAGAAATATATTCATACTAGATCTTGCATTGTTGTCATTCAAAGAAGATTTCTGTGCTTTCAGGCTCAGAAGTCATATAAAAGAAGGAAAGCATCTGCCCTGACTCTGCAGAAGTACTTCAGAGCCTATCTGAAGGGAAAGGCTGAGCGCACCAGCTACTTAGAAAAGCGAGCTGCAGCCATTCGACTGCAATCTGCTTTCAGGAGCATGAAAGCTCGTAATTTGCACAGGCAAGTTAGAGCTGCTTGTGTATTGCAGTCATATTGGAGAATGAGACAGGACAGACTTCAATTTTTAAGCCTTAGGAAGATGGTTATCAAATTGCAGGCATGCGTAAGAAGAAATCAGCAACTGCAGAAATACAAGAAGATGAAGAGAGCTGCCATTGTAATTTGGACTTATTTTCAAGTTTGCATTTCAGCCAGGAGAGTTCGAGCATCTTACCAAAAAATACGGTCTGCTGTCATTGTTCTCCAGTCTACCTACAGAGCGATGCAAGCCAGAAAGGCATTTCTTCATATCCGCAAATCTATTATAAAAATTCAGTCATATTTCCGTGCTTATATTTCAAGAAAAAAATTTCTGATCCTAAGAAATACTACCATAAAGTTGCAGTCAGTGGTCAGAATGAAGCAAGCACGTGGACACTATACACATTTAAGGGTGGCTGCCTTGTCTATCCAGCAACACTACAGGGCCAAAAAACTGACAGCCTGCAGGAGAAAGGAATATTTACAGATGCGGGAGTCTTGTGTCAGATTGCAAGCTTTGTGTAGAGGATGGCTGGCCCGGAAGCAGATGAGGATGCAGAGAACAGCAGCAGTTGTATTGCAGTCTTACTTCAGAATGAGAATGATGAGGCAGCGCTACCTGTACACCTACAGCGCGGTTCTGCTCCTCCAGAGTCACTATCGCGCCCATAGGGCACAAGTCAACCAGAGGAGAAACTTCTTGCAAGTCAAAAGAGCAGCTACCTGTTTGCAAACAGCCTATAGAAGGTACCGAACTCGCCAGCTCATCAAACAGCAGACTGCTGCCGCTATTAAAATTCAGAGTGCTTTTAGAGGCTATAGCCAAAGAGTGAAGTATCAATCTCTGCTGCAGTCTGCTGTCACGATTCAGAGGTGGTACAGGGCACACGAGGCTGCTCAGGGTTTAAGAGCATGGTTTTTAAAACTTAGAGCAGCTGTGATCGTGCTCCAGTCTGCCTGTCGTGGCTGGAACGTCCGGAAGCAGATGAGAAAGGAATATCAAGCTGCTGTCAAGATCCAGTCTGCCTTTCGAATGGTCCTGGCACAGAGACGGTTTAAATCCTGGAAAAGGGCAGCCCTGCTCATCCAGCAGCGTCTGCGATCATGGAGGGCTGGAAGGCCGCAGCGCAGGGACTATGTAGAACTTCTCCGAGCCACGCTTGTGTTCCAGGCCGTGTGGAGAGGGAGGACCGTGCGGAGAGAGCTCCAACAGCAGCTTACCTGTGCCATTGTCATACAGTCCTACTACAGAATGCATGCTCAGCACAGTAGGTGGAAAAGCATCAGGAAAGCCGCTCTTCTGATCCAGACACACTATCGGGCTTACCGTATGGGAAAAGAACAGCATCGCTTGTATTTGGAAACAAAAGCAGCTGTGATAACTTTGCAGTCAGCTTACCGTCGGATGAAAGTGAGAAAAGGAATAAAGGATTGGAACAAAGCAGCACTCACTATCCAGTCTAAATACAGAACTTACAAAGCCCAAAAGAAATACACAACTTACAGAAGTGCTGCAGTTGTAATTCAGAGATGGTATCGAAACATTAAAATTGGAAACCAGCAACGAAAGGAATATCTTAACTTAAAGAAAGCAGCAGTGAAAATCCAGGCTGTCTATAGAGGTGTGAGAGTAAGAAGGCAAATTCAGCACCTGCACAGATCTGCCACATGTATAAAAGCAGTGTTTAAAATGCATCAGTCAAGGTCACGATACCACACAATGAGAAGAGCAGCTATTGTAATTCAAGTGAGATTCAGAGCCTATCATGAAGGCAAAACTCAGCTTGCAAAGTACCTTAGAGTTTTGAAGGCCATTCGTACTCTTCAGGCGAGTTTTAGAGGAGCAAGAGTCAGGCAGGCTATGAGAAAGAGGCAGGCGGCAGCCACGTGCATTCAGTCATACTATAGAAGATACAGACAGCGAACATCCTACTCCAACTTAAAGAAAGCGGCATGGACAGTGCAGCAAAGGTATCGAGCAGTGAAGGAAGGCAGGAGACAGCTGCAGAGGTACACTAAGCTGCGGCATTCTGCCATGCTCCTGCAGGCCGCTTGCAGGGGAATGATAGCTAGGAGGCATGTGAAAACTATGCATTTGGCTGCCACTCTTATTCAGGGGACATTTCGAACTCTGATGATAAGAAGAAGATTCCTCTGTCTCCAGAAAACTGTAATTTGGGTTCAGAGAAAATACCGTGCAAAGCTCTCTGCCAGGCTTCGGTCACAACAGTTGCTCCTGTTGCAAAGTGCCGTTATTCAAATCCAGTCATCCTATAGAGGGTGGATAGTAAGGAGAAAGGTGCAAGAGATGCACAGGGCTGCTACCTGCATCCAGGCTGCTTTCAGGATGCACAGGGCACATGCTAGATATCGAGCCTTGAAACAGGCCTCGACTGTGATCCAGAACCAATACTGGGCAAACAGAGCTGCGAAGTGGCAGAGGCAGCATTTCATCAGTCTGAGATGGTCTGCTGTGATCCTCCAGGCTGCCTTCAGGGCGATGAAAGCCAGAAGGCACGAGAGGAAAAGGCATTTCTCTGCAACCCTTATTCAGAGTCAATTCAGATCTTTTGTGATGAGGAGGAAATTCATTTCTCTCAGAAGAGCTACTATTTTTGTTCAGAGGAAATACCGAGCCACCATTGATGGCAGACATAAGAGGCACCAATTCTTACAGTTACGAAAGGCAGCTTTTACAATCCAGTCATTTTACCGGAGGTGGATGGCGAAGAAGAAGTTACAAGACATGCACAGGGCTGCCGTTCTCATTCAGGCTACTTTTAGAATGCACAAAGTGCACGTGGTATTTCAGCAGTGGAAATGTGCCTCGATTGTAATTCAACAACATTACCGAACATACCAAGCTGCCAAATTGCAGAGAGAGTATTTTACTAGACGATGGCATTCTGCTGTGGTCATTCAAGCTGCATATAGAGGAATGAAAGCAAGACAACTTTTAAGGAAAAAACACAGTGCCGCTGTCATCATACAAAGCACGTATCGAATGTCTAAGCAGTATTGTTTCTACCAGAAGCTTCAGTGGGCTACAAGAGTAGTACAAGAGCATTATAGAACAAATAAAAAACAGAAAGCTCTTCAAGAGCTCATTGTTCAGGACCTGGCCAGCAGGAAACAGGCTGAGAAAGAACATGAGGCTGCCATTGTGATTCAGAAGCATTTCAAAGCCTGTCAAACTAGGAGAAATTATCTCCTCCTCAGAGCAGTAGTAATTTCTGTCCAGAGAAGATACAGTGTATCTGCTACAAGACATTTCCAAGCAGCTGGCTCAGTAGAGTTATCTCACAGGGGATTTAAGGTAAGAAAGGTCATGCAGCATATTCCTCTGGCTGCCAAGCCATTCATTCTGCCCTGTCTACTGGTTTTAAAAACAAACAACACACCCCTGATTTTTACTACACAAGTATGGGATGTACGTCAGAATAAAAATGAAAATAAAAATAAACGGTTCAGAAATCTGTAAGCCAAAAAATATGTCTAAAAAGAAAAGATGTGGCCATGTTAACCGATTGCACTTGGCTGTCACAGAATTAAAACGTAAGCTGAACAGTAACTCATGCCTGTAAACCTAGCTACACAGGAGACTGATATCTGAGGATTGTGGTTCAAAGCCAGCCTGGGCAGAAAAGTACCTATGACACTTATCTCGTTAACCATACTCACATACACAGAAGTGAATTGGCCACAAGTGCCAGAACACTATCCTTGAGATTTTAAAAAATGCTAAGAGACTAGCGCCCAAGCTCTTGAGTTCAAGCCCTAGGACAGGCACAAAATAAACGAAAACTCAAGTCATGTTAACTAGCCTATACTTTGTTATTACAGAAGTAAAGCTCAGGTGAAGCTGTTCAAAGTGGGGCTGTTATGAGTAGAAAATGGTTGATTACACTGTTGATTTGCTTGTTCACAGGACATAGAGCTTCCATCTCAGAAGATGGCGGTGTCAACACAAAGCATTTTTCTTGACCTGCAAACACGAGTGCTTGCCGCCCAGAGGGTTCAGGCCTTCCTGCACATGGCTGTTTATCGCAGGAGATTTCTTCAGCAGAAGAGAGCTGCTGTCACCTTACAGCAGTGTTTCAGGACATGGAAAACCAGAAACCAGTTTCTGCTTTATAGAAAAGCTGTGGTGGTTTTACAAAACCACTACAGAGCCTTTCTGTGTGCAAAACAACAAAGACAAATCTATTTACAAACGAGGAGCTGTATTATTTTTGTTCAAGCTGGAATGAGAGGATTCATACAGAAAAGGAAGTTCCAGAAAATTAAAAATAGTGCCAAAAAAATTCAGGTATTTGTATACTTAACTTACAGATACAACTTTCAGCCTGTTACTAGGCTGTTTACAAATGAACTTGAGGTTGTAAAGAATAATGTTTTGATTGTTTTGAAGTGGAGTACTTGGTAATGGGAAACAGCACTTGTAATTCTCATCTATGATGGCCTAACTGGATTCCTCTGGAACTTGCCCTGTGCTTGACTCGGCATTTCCTTATTGCTGCGCTCCTGGGAGAATGTCTTGTTTTTAATGTGAAAAAGTTTAGGATGAAATGTTATTTTACACAATATAGGTCAAACAGGATAACATTATTTGTCTGCTGATATGTAAACCAGACCTACTAAAATAGCTAGTCTTAGCACTTTTGGCTTTGAAACACTTACTTAATCAATGTCTCAGGGTGTAAGACATGTGTAGTATTATTATATGTCTTTTAAAACAGAGAACTGAGAAAAGGTGAATTAATTGGTGATGGTTAGAATGAAATGGAATCAGAAAGTGAATCTGAAATCTTTACCTGTTTCTGTTTTACCTGCAGTAGGTTGGGCTTTCAGCTTGCAGGTGATATTTTGCTTTCCTCCTAATGTTAAACTCAGGTCTTCATTCAAGATGTCTGTGCTGCTAATGTGACACATCTGGCTGAGTATGAGGAAGACTGAGTGAGAACTGAAGTGAACAAGAAAGGGCAATTTTAATGAGTATATGTTGCTGGAAACAGAAGGGCTGTCTTAAGTTATTTCTGGCCCGGAAAAGCTTCCTAGAGTGGATGCCATTTAAACTGAAATGTTAGGCTAAAGGATGTGTTGGAAATAGTCACGTAAAATATGTAGAAAGACTATTACAGATGGGGAGGTCATGTGGGTGGGGGGGCGGGAAGCAATAAATAGTGATTTAAACCTAGGCTTTAGAGGAAGTAAAATTGTGAATAGCTTTAGATTATAAAGATAAAACCTGGAGTGTTTAATCTCCTAAATTAAGACTAGTGGTGAAGAGTCTCATCAATGCAAAGCTTTAGACTTAAGTCCATAGAACATTAAAAAAAAAAAATCCAAGGATATTTATAGAAGCCGCCAACAAATGGAATTAAGAAGGAAAGAAGAAAATAAAAAGATTATGGTGTCTAGAAGCCAAGGACTGAGAGACAAATATTCACAACGAATAGGTGGACTATTTAGATGTACTAGTTTTTTTTTTTTCTGGTTGAAATTACAGAGAGACCAAAATAATCTGAGGGAGGGGAGGCGGTAATCAACTTTCTTATGGAATTAAGTCATAAAATTATATTTTACTTAAAGTTTTTTTTTTTGCATATAGCCATCTCAAATATTGCGATCACCTGAAATCTTTAGTAGTACTAATTGCGACTCCTCCCTCATCCATTAATATGGAGAACACCGATAGAAATCTTCATCACCTTTTCATGAGATCTTTGCAAATATTCATTAAGATAGCTCTCTATTTTCCTGTGTGACATTAACTTAATTTCTCTAGGTTCTTGATTTCCTAATCCCTAAGTTAGAGAAATAGTTTTTCATTCATAGTTTTTGGTGCTTATCTCAGTAAATTGTAGCTAATAGCCACAGGGCTACCAAAATTGGATTCTCAGATGGACCTCTTAGGAGTCTGCTGCAGGCTGAACACTTGAGGTGTGGGAACTATTTCATCCTTTTCTCCTGAGAGGTGGGCCAGGGGCTGAGCTCATTCCTTTTCAGTTTCTTTACATAGGCTGAGGTGATAGAGACTTAAATATACACAACTAGCCTGGTAAAGTATTGGTTAAAGTAGGTCTAGTAGGTTAGCAGCCAGCCACAGGGTATGTATGATAAATCACACAACAATAAGTGCTGTTCTCAGAGAGCTTGACAAATATTTTATCTTTGTCCTATTGATGTGTTTAATAGGCTGCATGGAGAAGATACGAAGCTAAGAAGTACTTATGTAAAGTGTATGCCGCCTGCAAGATTCAAGCCTGGTATAGGGGTTGGAGAGCGCGCCAAGAATATCTAGCCATATTAAATACTGTTAAATTTGTTCAGCGTTGCTTTCGTGCCAAGCAAGAGAGGACCCGGTAATGTATCACAGCTCATGTGCAGTAGCCAAGTTCTAATGCAGATAGCACTGGGTGGATTTTTCTTGTAAATATTTAGAATGCTTATGTTGTGTGGCTTTTTTCCCCCTTTATGTGTATGGAGGAGGTGGGGGTGTGTTTTCTTCAAGGAATTGAACATAGGAATGCAGCAGGAAAGGATGGAGAGCGGGAAGTGAATAAAATGATGTAGTGGTATCTGATTCCTTATTAGTGCTTTAAACCATTTTAAAAGTTAACTTCTGGGAAGTTTTCTTTTTATGCCTTTTTTTCCCCCCCAATTCTATATTCTCCATACCCTTCTGTATGGTGGTGGGGATCAGACCTAGCTTGGTGTGCATGCTGGACCTGTGTTCTTCACTGATATGTTGTCATCCCTTGAGTTTTGAGAACAGGGTCTGGCTGTGTGTAGGCCAGACTGGTGTTGAACTCATGATCTCTTAGTTTCTTTCCCTTGGGCAGGGATTACAGGTCTACACCCTCAATTCTGATGACCCTCACCATCCACCCTTGTCTACTCAGATTGCATTTTCCAGTCACTCTGTTACACTTGCAGAAAGTGTAACATGACTAAGTGTTCTTCTTTTCTTATTAATTCTATAGTGTAAGAATTTTTCTTCATATCCCAGAACTGAATGATTGCATCAGTGCTTGTTTTGAAGTCCATTTTCGGAGGTCTGTCACAGTTTGAGGAGCTCCCTGACAGGTCCATAGGTGTAAGCAGGGCTCAGTTAGACATAGTTCTTACTGTCTGTGTTAAGGACTGCTGTCTTGTTTCTCTGTACCAAAATGGTGACTTTTTCTCAGTGATGCTGTGTTATTTTCTAAGAAACATGACAATAAGAGGAGCTAATCTTCTGCATTTTTCCTGCAGATCCCAAGGACATATCAGAGTGCACTGTTTTCTGTCCCTGCTGGATTTGATGCTACTTGTCTCCCAACCTGTCTTAACAATCCTGTCTTCTCAGAGACTTGGCCTTTATTCTTAATTTCAGCTCTTTTATCTAGGCTTTTATTTGTACCCCACTCATTACTTTCTTTTGATCTTGTTTAGAATTATTTGTCGTACCCCATTTGTACCCAGTGAGTGTCATCAGCTCTTCCTCTTCTTTCTCCTCCTCTGTCTCTCTCTCCTCCTCTCTTTTCTCTCCCCTACCCTCTTCTCTCCCCTTTTCTTTCCCCTCTCCCGTCCCCTATATGTTGTACAATTCTGATTGCAAGAATTATACACTTCTACTTGCTTTTATAATGTCAATACACCATTCTTATATTTTCTTAGTATTTAAAGATGGGGTGAGCAGCAATGAATATTTATTGACTAGATTGAAGCATTTTGAAAGTTCTAACAACTACTTTTTAGGTTTTTGAAGATGAGAGCATCAGTGGTTATCATACAGAAAAAATGGAGAGAGACACTTTCTGGAAGAGTCCCTTGTGGACGAATCATGGAAAAGGTAAAGAAATCTCATTTATGCAGACCCGCTTCAGAAACAGAAAACAAATATTCTCAAAACCTGACTATGCATTGATCTCATATCTATAGTAAATTAAATATTATATTCAACTATAAAAATTCCATTGTTAGTGTTAGGGTAGATGGTGTGTGTGTGTGTGTGTGTGTGTGTGTGTGTGTGTGTGTGTGTGTGTGTGTGTGTGTGTGTGTGTGTGTGTTTTGTCTCTCCCATTGTAAGTCAAGCCAATAGCCTTACCTAATCATTAACTGGATAGGCTGCTTAATCTAAATGCAGTTTTTCTTTAGGATACTGCCTAAAATATAACTTTGCTTCTGTACCCTGACTTAGGAGTTAACACTATTAGAAATATTACATAATAAATGATTATTGGCATTTTGGATTAAAATAGCGATAATTAACAGTTAATTCATTTCTGTTTCAATAATTTGATGAGAGGGTTGTACAAAATAAACACTGATTTTTTTTTTAAGTTGTAGAACTTAGAACCTAATGTGGTACATTTTTATTCTCTTCTTTAGAAAATTCGAATTCGCCTTCTTGCCTTCACTGCAGTTGCATTTTTCCACCTGTCTGCCATCAGAATTCAAAGAGCATATAGACTTCACATGGCTGTGAGGACTGCTGAGAGGCATGTGGATTCGGTCATCTGTATTCAGGTTAGCTTCTCTTCTGCAGTAAAATTGTGGGATACAACATTTTTGTCGAAAAATTATGATATATAATTGACAACTTCTAAATATCTTCTTCTGTGGCCATATATTAATCTATCATTGCATAGTGGTCAGCATGATTTGAAGGGTAGAAATTGGCTGATATTTTCTGTCATTGAATTATTCTGGAATGTGATTGGGCTCATTCACTTGCCTGCTGTTAAAGTCTGAGGGCATCTGTTTCTCCACCCTTGCCAACAGTGACCTCAAAAGACATCCTGATTTTTTGCTATTTAAATGAATTAGAATGATTCTCATTTCTGTTTTGGATTTATTTGATTAAAAATGTTTCTCATGTACTCTGCCCATTTTTCTATCAGATGTCCTTTTTTAGTATGATTGATAAACATGGTATATTGTGGAGAAGAATCTTATTTTATACATGAGCATTTTTACATATGAAGTACTGGGTGAAAACTACAAATTGCAAAGCAGTGCTTTGATGGAAACTGTATATAAATTGTAAAATAAAGGCAGGACTGTACAGAGTTAAGTATACATCCAACACAGCCTGGGAGGGTTTGCACCAAAGGGGCAAATTGTAAACAGAGCAGATCAGAAGGTACTGTGACATTCTGTTCTTTTTCTTCCATGTTTGTGTGTGTGTGCATGCATTTGCACAATTTAAAAACTGGAAGTAAATATGAGAAAAAAATTTCCTATTTTTTTTTTTTTTTTTTTTTTGCCGGTCCTGGGCTTGAGCTCAGGGCCTGAGCACTGTCCTTGGACTTTCTCAAGGCTAGAGCTCTACCACTTGAGCCTCAGCACCACTTCCGACTTTTTTCTATGTATGTGGTACTGAGGAATCGAACCCGGGTCTTCATGCGTGCTAGGCAAGCACTTTAACCACTAGGCCAAACTCCCGGCCCCTTTCCTATGTTTTAAACAGAGATGGTTTCGGAAAAGAATGCAACAAAAAAGGTTGATTAAAATTGAGCATGAAGTTCAAGAGCGTCTAAAATGCCAAAACAGAGCTGCATCAGTAATACAGAAAGCAGTGCGCCAATTTCTCCTTTGCAGAAGACAGGAAAAATTGAATAGTAATATCATTAAGATTCAGGTAAGTGAGAATTCTGTAGTTTTACTTTGCAATTAAAATCATACGAAGCCAGGCGCTGTAGCTCACGCCTGTAATCCTAGTTACTCAGGAGGCTGAGATCTGAGGGTCACAGTTCAAAGCCAGCCCAGGCAGGAAAGTCCATGAGACTTTTACCTCCAATTAAACTGCCAGAAAACCGGAAGTGGTGCCTTGTGGCTCAAGTGGTAGAGCAGTAGCCTTGAGCTAAAGAGTTCAGGGATATTGCCCAGGCCCATAGTTCAAGCCCCACAACTGACAAAACAAACAAACAAAAACAAACCTTATTAATATTTTAATTGAAATGCCTCTGATGTATCATATGAATTTGAAGAAAAACTGTTTACATTGTATTAATAGATCTATGTTGAAAATTATGAGTCTCTTGGCTTTATTTTCAAAGGCATTATGGAGAGGTTACTCTTTGAGGAAGAAAAATGACTGTAAGAAAATTAAAGCTATACGACTAAATCTTCAAGCTGTGAACCGGGAAATTCGAGAAGAAAACAAACTCTACAAAAGAACTGTGCTTGCTCTTCATTATCTCTCCACATCTAAACACCTTTCTGTCATTCTTGAGGCTTTAAAGCACCTAGGTGAGTGTGTTATAGCAAAATTTTTTTTAAAATGAGGAACACTGAGTTCTGCAGGGAGGGAGGGAGGGAGAGAATGTGTTGGTCCTAGGGCTTACATTTGGCCTTGGCGCTGCTCCTGAGCTTTTTTGCTCAAGGCTAGTTCTCTACCACTTTGTGCTTTTGGGCAGTTAATTGGAAATGAGTCTCATGGTTTTTCTTGCCCAAGCTAACTTGGAATAGTTATCCTCAGGTTTCAGCCTCCTGAGTAGCTGGGATTACAGGTGTACATTAGCAGTGCCAGGCATAGATTTACCCATTTTTTTTCATTTTTTTTATTGTAATTAGTAAAAGGGGTTACATGATATTTGCCAGATAGAAGGTGCATTAATTCACATACATTGATACCCTTTCACATGTGATTTACCCATTTTTTATTGTGCTTTTTCTTTCTCTTTCCCTTTCAGAGGTAGTGACTAGATTGTCTCCACTTTGTTGTGAGAACATGGCAACGAGTGGAGCAGTGCCTAAAATATTTGTTTTAATCCGGAGTTGTAATCGTAGTGTTCCTTGTATGGAAGTCATCAGATATGCCATTCAAGTCTTACTTCATGTTGCTAAGGTAGGTTTCAATGTTAGCAATGAAATACTTATCAAGAAATGTCATCATTCATATATGCTCATGAGTCTTAGTGGTGAAAAAATGCTTAAAAAACGTTAGCCTAGGGGCTGGGAGTTTAGCCTAGTGGTTAAAGTGCTTGCCTAGCATGCACACAAAGACCCGGGTTTGATTCCTTGGTACCACATACATAGCAAAAAGCTGGAAATGGTGCTGAGGCTCAAGTGGTAGAGCTCTAGCCTTGAGAAAGTTCAAGGACAATGCTCAGGCCCTGAGCTCAAGCCCAGGACTGGCCAAAAAAATAAATAAATAAATAAAAATGTTAGCCTAGCTATATGTAGAAGCAGAAGTTTTTGTAGTTTATGTCTTCTTTTACATTACTAGTAGTGACCAACATTTATTATGCATACCTACGTGCAGATATCGTCACTCATTATTTAATTTAATCCTGTTAATATTCCTGTAAAGTAATTCCTAATCCATTTTATAGAGAAGGAATACTACTTCTTCTAGAAGCTGAACACAATCTAAAGCACTAGGATGGAAGATTTAGTTTCGTACACATCCTAAACCACAACTTAGACCACTTTACCTGATACTTTTATAGTAGGAGTCACTAAAAGCTCAGAACTAACACCAAATGACCTGGAATTAAATCCAGCTCTGCAGGCCATTTGTCAAGTCTCACTGTGCTTCTTCCCTTCCCTCAGCTGTCAAAAGAGTAGCAGTATCTGTCTCCATGCTGCTGTCTGGAGAGTAAATTAGTTACTAGACCTGAAGTGTTTCTGTAAATATGCTTGGTAAGGTTATTGATGTTTTGTCATTTTTGCCTTAGTATCATTGTTATAATACAAATCTCAATACAGGTCTAAAAGTAGATAAATGAGTCATTCAATATTATGTCGGAGACTCAAAATTACTTTTTTATTTTAAAGTAAGCTCATCTTTCTCTCAAGAAGCCAGCAGTAGAATAACTAATTAGGTCTTTTTTATTTGTTAAATTGCAGTTATTTCAGGGGGAAAAAAATACCCTTTTCCACAGAGATTATTTACTAAAATGGTCTCATATTTAAAACATTGCTTTGATTTATTTCATTTATGTATGCATGTTGGTATGTATTGATTGAGTAGAGGACTAGGGAAATGGTAGAAAAGACAAAGTGAAGAGGCATAAAAGAAAATGCTACAGTGGAAACGAACAGTCATTTCACAAAAGTTCTGTCCACTGACTGCAGAGACTCCAAAACATTGGCTCTGAACTTCGTTGCTGTGTGGGCAATGTAAAAGAATGTTTCTATCACAACTTCTAATTAGATTCTCTTCTTTTCAAGTATGAAAAAACAACTTCAGCTGTTTACGAAGTAGAAAATTGTGTGGACACGCTCCTGGAGCTCTTGCAGATGTACCGAGAGAAGCCTGGTGATAAAATAGCAGACAAGAGCGGCAGCATTTTCACAAAAACTTGCTGTTTGTTGGCTGTCTTGTTTAAAACAAGAAATCAAGCCTCTGTAAGTATTTATCTGTCTGCGACTTTAAACTTTTCCTATAGTAGTTATCACACCAAAATAGGGTTTGGTAATGAATTCAAAATTGCTGTTTGCATTGGTACAAAATGAATTCAGTGAATGAGAGAGAAGAGAGGATAAAAATACAGAAATATTAAAAAAAAACTGGAGTCCAGGGATATGGTGCGGTGTTGTTGAGTTTGCTTGCCTAGTACGCACAAGCCCCTGGATTTACATTTATTCACTTGTTAGCACTGAAAGAAAAAAAGAAAGACTGTGTATATGTGTGTGTATACACACATGCATATGTACATGTTGCTGTCTTCCTTTAGCAGTCATAAAAATTTCAAGATTATTCTCTGGCCTGCTTTTTGTTCCAGTTGTAACAATGAAAATAGAGTCACCACAGTCTGGGACTAGATTGTTGAGATTGTTGACTTTGTTTTGGTAACAGTGGAAACCACTGAAGACTTTGAACCTGAGGGTGGGATTGTCCATGTAAGCTCTAACATCATTCTGGCTACTGAATGAGGAGTGGACCTGGAGGACGTATGTAAGGAGGGGGGGTGCAGATGTGTGATGGCCTGATCAGGAGGCTGTGATTAGCTGGCTAGCCTGTGTCAGAAGTGTAGCCCGGGAAGCTTTGACGAGGTGAAGTTCATAAGACTGGCTTGCTTGATCAAGTGTCCCTTCTATGTTCAATGTGGAAGTTAACTTCTGGTTATTTGTCTTTCTTATGATTGTTCATACTGCAGTCAGTCTACCTGTTGAGTTTAGGGAGCTTTGCTCTTGATTGTTAAAAGCTCAAACACTTATTGCATATTAGTGATGATAATTGATTTTATTATTCTAGGAAAATACAGAAACGTTTCATTTTAGGTTTTAATAAATGTGCATTTTCTCTTTCAGGATGTAAGAATTAGATCCAAAGTTATTGACTGTATTTATAGTCTCTACAAACTCACAGCTCGGAAGCATAAGATAAATGTTGACAGAATAGTTCGTAAACAAAAGAAAAGTGCAACTGTCTGCATGCCCTTACTTCCAGAAACACCCTTGAGGACCAAGATAGTCTCTAGGTAAGCAGTTCAGTGTGTCACCATTGCTTTGTTTTTTGTTTTTTCTTTTAACAAGTCTCACTACTGCTGGGGTGGCTTTGCGTGTTCTACTTTCTGAGCCATAGTCCCAGCGCTTTTTACCCATGACTGTTTTCTCAGACAAGGTGTTTCCATGTTTATCCAAGCAGCTCTCCAACTGCGATCCTTCCACCTACTTGTAGCTGGGACTCTAGTCCTGTGCCACCACACCCAACTTCTTTTTGTTGAGATGGCATATTGCTAACTTTTTACCATGGCTGTTCTTGCACTGAGGTCTTCAGGAATAAGTGAGACTATAGAAATGAACTACCTTGCCTACACAAGCTAATATTCTTGACAGTGCAGAAACAACAGAGAACAAAGGTGGAAGTTTGGTAACTATAAAGGAGATAACAATACTACTGTAACATTGGGTATTTGGTAGCACTAAGGTGACTGTTGTAAATTTGGTATATCAGGGCAATGTATAATTTTTAGTGTTCTTCAGAAATAGTATATCTCTTATCCAAGGTATCAGTTTCTAATCCTCCTACAATCTTCCTGAATTTGGAAATTTCTCCTGGGGAAGTTCACTGTGAGACCTTCTGTTAGTTATTATAGGCTACTGTCACAGCTTTAAAAGGATTAAGTGTGTATCCTGGAGAGAAAAGGAGTGCCTGAGGCATTTTCATATGCTCAGTTTTAGACCTGCAAATGGCAGACAGCATTCCAGCTTAGGTTCCTGAGCAGTGTTTGTTTGTGCCAGAATGACGGAAGCATGTGTTTTTGTTCAATTTGGAGACCAAATAGAACTTTGCAGGTGACTGGTATGAGGGAAAAGTGGAGTTAGTGGCATCTGCAGAGGAAAGATATTGCGAACAAAGTTGGTAGGGGAAGGAAGTGAGAAGGACATTAGTCAGGGGGTCACTTGTTGAGGCTGAGTGAACTGGAGATCTCTGGAGTGCAGAATTAGGGCGATGCCTTTACCAATGCGGGTGACATGAGTGACTGAGAAGTAGCAGCTTGGAGAATAGATTTCTCACATTGAGATTTCAGTGGCTTTCTGAGATCAAGACCATGTCTGGTGTGTGGCCATGTGAGAAAGGATTGGATGAGGAAGAACAGAAGGAGGTTGACCTTACTGAGAATGGAGATAAGACTTTGAGCAAAGGCCAAGGAAAAGAAATTGTCAAGTGGTGGAAGTAACATAAGCTTTGAAGAAGACAATATCGTTAGGAGGGCCTTAGCACTAGAAAGGGTCAGTGCTGTGACGTTCTCACATCTTGGGGGGAGGGAGGGTGTTTTCAGAGGAGCCACATGGGTGAGGAGAAGACTTTACTAATGTGACTTTCATTTTTTAACACAGGCTGGAACCAGCTTGGGTTTTGAGAAGAGACAGTATGGATGAAGTAAGGAATTCCCTGCAAGCTATTCAAATGCTGATGGATACACTTGGCATTCCTTATTAGTAAATGTACATATTTTCAGTGTGGGCATCTAAAGAAACATTGTACTGATCATGAATATGTAAAGTATCTTCCTGCTTTTGCTGTATAGTTTTTTAAAATCTGACTTTGTATTAAAAATAAACACATGTATTTTAAGTAACCCAAACTGCTTATTAAATTCTTCCTTGCTTTTAGGCTTACATATAACAAGCTAGTATGTCACGAGATGACAGTACTGTTATTCATATCTATTGTCTTACAGTATTATATTAGTATGAATGTAATCTTATTCCAAAAGGAACCAGAAACAGATTGTTGCTGTTTTTTTTAATCATCTTTAAGTAGTTGTTCAAAGGAGTCACTATTTAACAAAGAAGTTTATTAGCACAATATATCTTGATCAAAGTCATCCCTTTCAACATTCTCACCCATCTCTCCCCTCTACCTGACCCTTCCCTCGCTTTTCTTAACTCTGTAGGATATTTACATTCGCCCTTCCTCTCCTCTTTATATCAGTTTCACCCACCCCTTTTGAGATCATGCTTCCTGGTATTTTGTTTAGTGGAACTTTGGTTTTGCCTTTAGAAGGAATTACACTATTTGAGTTTTCTCTTGAACCTCCTATAGTATTTGTATATACTTGCATGCCACCCAGTGTATTTACTTGTAGGTTTGTAAGCTAAATCTGGCTTCCACATATACAGGAAGGCATGCATCCTTGTCTCTCTGGGCCTTACTTCACTTAGCATAATTTTTGCAGGTCTTCCAGTTTCTCTACAAATAGTATCATATCATTCTAATGGATAGTGAAATTCCATTGTGTGAGTACATATACCATATGTTCTTGGTCCATTTGTCCACTGAAGGGCATGTGGGCCGAGTCCATACCTGGGCTGTGGTGAATAGCCAAGGTCGTGCTGGTGGCTTTACTGTACATCCTGGATTGTAACTTTTGGGAAATACCCAGGAATAGAATTGCTGGATCATAAGATAATGTTTAATTTTTTGAGGAACCACAATACTGCTTTCCAGATTGGTTGGACAAGCTTACATTCTCACCAACAATGTATCCTTGTTTTATTCATAAGTTGAGGCATTTTTAAAAATAACAAATGTTAGAAACTACAGATTCTGCCTGCACACTTTACATATGAAGAGACTATAAAATAATCCCGCAAATGGGATTTGTATACCATATGTATCCTTCACTGACTGAAGTCAGTGGGCTTCCCAGCCCAAGTTCTCACCCAGTCCTGCCACTAGATATGACAAACATTCTTCATTTAGCTGGTTGGGCTGCAACTTGACATCGGATGAATATATCTTGCTTTTTAATAAGAACTTTTCTTATTATCCAGTTCTGAGAGTAAATCTTTTTTGCACAGTTTTAGGTCACTGTTTGAAAGTATTTGTATTATTCTGGGGCCACAGAAACTAATTGTGGGGCCTGTTTGCAATTCCAAAGTCTGTTTATGTATGGACACCATAAAAATTTTAACAGTTTGAAACAAATCAGTATTAGCTAAAAAGACTATTTACTTAAATAATTTGTTGGAGGCAGCTTAAGGATTAAGTCTAAATAGTCTGATTTTTTTTTTTACTTACAGTTTGGTTTGGATAAATAATATATATGTTAAATTTTGTATTGGAGAATCTGACAGGCTATAAAATATATACTGTATATATACATTGTATACATATTATATATAATATATTATATATTGGTATATAATAGCAGTGCGAAGTAGTTTTCAAATACTGTATTTTCATTGTGACTTTTCCCATTGCTTTGTTTTTCTTCATTTAACAGAATTTTAGTTTAAATAATTTTTGTAATGATACAGTTAAGAATTAATTGACCATTATAAGCATGTTATTGGCACTAGATCAGCCTGATGAGAAACACTAAAGGGAATGGTTGACATTGAAACAAAAAGATGTTAAACAACAAAGGCAAATGAAAATATAAATGTCACTACTGAAGGTAATTGTAAGAAATTATTATGAAGAATGGTTGTAGTATCATGATGGCATGTAAATGAATACTAGTAACTGCCAATGGCAAAACCAATGACAAATCTTTGTTTATGACAGCACAACAGTACAAAGCAAACGGACACTGCTGACAGAATGTGTGTGGGATGTGGAGAAGTTCACACATTGCTCTTTGCCCCCAGTTCCTGGCAGGATACACAAACCCAAGGAATGTCCTGACCTCTCAAAAATCAAAAAGATCATAGAACGATATGATGAGCAATGCTGTGGACTAACAGTTTGGACAAAATAAAAATGGGTACATAAACCAAAGATTAGGCCTTAGAAGCATTTTGCTTCTCAGATCTGTCTGTCCGAAGCACAGCCCCACTCGGTTGGGGTTGAGGTGTGGAGCCTTCAAGAGGTGGAGACTGAGAAGTGTGAGATGGCTCCTCCCTCAGAGTGAGTCCTGGTCTTGCTTCTTATTTAACCATAGGTTTAAAACAAAAACAAAGCTCACTTCAGTATTATACACAACAATCCACATAGAGAAACCATCTAATGACCATGGAGAATCGATAAAAGAGCAATAAATACTTGCAATGGCTTATTTATGACACCACGAATGATTGCCCTGGATTATGTTGATTGAAATGGGCAGACATGGGAAATAAATACTCCATCTGCTCACACTGGTATTTAAAATAGAAGCAGCAAAGTGAAGGTTGCCACTGCCTCGGGAAATGGTAGGGTGGCCTATGGGAAAAGAGAGGTATTGTACAAAAGATGCAAACTTTCAATTACGTGAAACACAAAAATCCTGGAGATTTATTTGGTGTAAGACTAAACTTTTTTTCATATATTTTTATTGTAACTAATAGAAGGGTTACATAATATTCATCAGAAGGTACATTACTTCACAAATATTGATACCCATTCTCATGTCCTGTTTCCCATTTCCCTCCCCCCTCCCCTCTCCCAATTTGATTTCCCCCCTTCCCTCTCCTATTTCAAACAACCAATTAAGCATATATAAAATATATCAGATAATAAGGTGAAATATTGTAACAATATGAGGTAACCAAGGGACAGTAAAAGAGATGAGAGATGACATAGTACATCAAGGACAGCAATCACTCATATGGCTTTTGTTTCTATATCCTGGAGGTCCTTATATTTAGCGTCATACTATATGACCTCATGTATCTAGATTTGGTTCTATTGTGAATCTCTGCTAGGAGAGCCCAAGGTTTCTACTGATTATGACAAATGAGGGAAATCATTGAGCCTATCTTCCTTTGAGTCTGGCTTACTTAATATGATTTTTTCTAAGTCTTTCCATTTCCTAATAAATGGGGTGATGTCATTCTGACAGCCGCATAGAATTCCATTGTGTACAAATACTACATCTTGTTGATGCATTCATCAACTGAGGGACATCTGGGTTGGTTCCATATCTTTGCTATGGTGAATAGTGCTGCAATGAACATCGTTGTGCTAGTGGATTTAGTATGTCCTTGTTTCTGGATGATTGGTTAAATGCCAAGTAGTGGAATTGCTGGGTCATAGGGGAGCTCTATGTTTAGTCTTTTGAGGCACTGCCATACTGCTTTCCATAGTGGTTAAACGAGTTTGCACTCCCACCAACAGTGTAGTAGTGATCCCTTCTAGCAGCATCCCCTCCAACATCTGTTGTTATTAGTTTTCTTGATCCTGGCCATTCTAACTGGAGTGAGGTGGAATCTTAGAGTTGTTTTGATTTGCATTTCTTTTATGACCAGAGATGTCGGGCATTTCTTCATGTGTCTATAGGCCATTTTTATTTCTTCTTCAGAGAAGACTCTCTTTAAGTCTTTGGTCCTATCTTTTAATGGGATGGTTGTTTCTTTGGAGATTAGTTTGGGAATGATTCAATTTTTTGAGCTGTTGATATATTTTAGATATGAGGCCTTTGGTAAGACTAAACTCTTAAGTGTTACATAGGACTGCTTTTCATAATCCCTTGTAGCATTGCTTACCACAGTTAGGTCTTTCAGATGTATGATCCCAGCTGCAGCATTTTCTGTTCCTAAGTTCATCCCTTCTCTTGCTCAATGGTAGTAAACACCAGTGGCCAGGTGAGCTTCACTCTGTGAACTTATGTTTGGGAATCTGGGTTGAAAATGCCCCTTATGCAGCCTATATGGATTTCTACTGTGCCATTGCTATCCCCATGTTGGCTGGCATATTCTTGTCTGAACTTGATATGAAAGGGACATCCTTTCATACAGCTGTGTCATTTTAACATGATTGGAAAATACTTTGTGCAATATGAGGCCTGTTCCAAAAGGACTCAGATGTAAATCATTAACTTTTTTTTCAGAAGAAGTATTGTGTACATGACGGACAAGCCAGTAGGTGCTTTGGAGTTGTTAAAATCTTTATGAAACATACCATTGAAGATGAGGTGGGAAGATTTGGTTTTTATTAGTATTTTAATGATCTCGGGAGAAATCGGAGCAGAAGGTAAAATTAATTCTTAGTAGTCCTCATTCTACAGTTGATTCATGCATCTTGAATTTTGATCTAATCTTTTGATGTGTCAATTTTATAGAAAGTGTTTTATAAATATGTTATCTATATATGTAGACAACCTTTTATGGTCTTGTAGTTGAGTAAGTTAGAAAAACACAACAAAGTCTGCTTATTTCTCTAAAACTGGGGAGGTCAAAGGCTTGAATCTATAATACTTCAAAGGGTTTTCTGGTTTATAATGTGTTTCTTTAGAAGTTGCATATTTACTTTAGAACGTTATGAATGAACCTATGGTTCACATTAACAAAATGAATATCATTTTACTTCTCTGTTCAAAAGAGAAGACTTCAATGTGAGGAATTTGCCAGCGAACCATACATCCGAAAGATTTTTCTCCCTTTGCGACTGTGACTTTTAGTGATTTATTCTCAGAACGCTTTTGAGAGAGAAATGTGATCTATTAAAGATTTTGTCTCGACAGCCTTATTAATAAGAGCTGTCCAGCCAGATCAGTACCTGTGGATTTCCTAATGACTAGAAATCTGTAGAGGCAGAGTTCCTACTGAGTCAGAAAGGAGTGAGAATGAAGGTTGGCAGGGTACCGTGCGTTTCCATTAATGGAAACATATGGTAGATTTGAACCTATTGTTTAATTTTACTTGATGTCGTTCAATATATTTCTACTGTGCTATTTTCCTACTTCGTTGCTTTTAACTGCTGCATAGTCTTTCATTTGTTTTATTCATCTGCTCTTTTGATCATGGGTACTTGGTTGCTCTAACACCTCACCACACTTCTGAAAGTTATATCTATCTATATGTATGTATGTATGTATATACACACATTTATACATACATACATACATACATACATACATATATAGTTTAGATATAGATGTATAAAATCACCTTGTATCCCTGTGAGAATTTCTTCATCCTGTGTTCACTCAGAGGTGGGAATGTTGAATAATTCTTGAACTTGGTTGCTCAGAGTGCATGGTTACAGATGTTTTGCAAAATGGCTGTGTATACTACAATGAGTGTTGTTTTCAAAGAGGATGTGGGTGCTCACTTCCCAGTCTCCTTACCAGCACTCCATATGATCTGCTTTCCTGCTATTTGGCTAATCACGCATAAAGTAGTATCTCATTTTTTGTGTCTGTTCTGGGGCTTGAACTAGGCCTAGGTTCCGTCCTTTAGTTTTTTTCACTCAAGATTGGCACTCTACCACTTGAGCTACAGCTCCACTTCTGGCTTTTTGCTAGAGCTAAGAACCTCATGTTTTTTTCTTCCTGGGCTGCCATTGAAATGGGATCCTCAGAGTAGCTAGGACTATAGGCACGAGCCACTCTAATATCTCATTGAAACCTCTGTGGTTTCCTCATTTATATCTGATTAGCTTTTGCCTTTGCTTTGTGTCTTCTGATACCTGCTTTGTGGGAACTCTTTGTGAGCACCAAGTTTTCATTTGTCAGTTTAGACATTGCAAACAGTGGACAATGACTGTCATAGGAAAAAAAGGCCTTTAGTCTGACACAATCAAATTTGTTAACTTTTGCCTTTTTTTCCCTGCCTTGTTCCTGTACCTCTGAATCCTACAGTGTGTTCAGACCTCAGGAAATATGCATGATGGGGGTCTTTCTGTCCCAAGTAGAAACTATAAGATTATATTTATAAACTATATATGATATGATTATATTTTACTGTGCTAGTTATTCTTTGGCTAAGATTATTCTGTTCTGCTCTTTTCTACACAAAAGAGACTATACACATGAAGTATTATGTTTTCATGCACACTGTATCAGTTTATTTATTTCTGGTCTATATCACCAATAGTTTCAACTATTTAAAGATATTCATTTCACAGATTTGAAAGTCTCCACCTGTGGGTTAAAGTTGCTTTAGCTAACATTTATTGTCCAGCTTTCTGATTCCCTTTCATTGTGTCTGCAATCCTTATAATTCTATTAATTTCTCTCTTGAATGTGTGTTTTCCAAGTCATCTCACCTCCTTTAACAGTAAAGTGCTCTTAGTGAGGGAAGCGCCTGCCCCAAGGCAGAGCCTTTGAAGCCACACCTAGGACAGAATGCCATTTGCTGACCCAGTTTGTGGAGCAGCAGCCACTCCTGGGGACAACACCGCATACTCATCATTCATGGCCATTGTTGCAGGGTGGCCTTTGTGAATTTCCTGGCTATGGAAAGTGCTAGGAGTTCTTGGGGGATGGTGGCACATCCTCTGCATCTCCACTCAGCTCACATGCTGGCAGTGGTATGCTGCTCATGTTTGACACATGTTTTCTCCAGCCTTGGCTGTGATGCTGTTATCATTTTATGTGCCAAGGCAGCAGGAAGTTAGACTCTGATAAAACCACATGATCTTGCCAGCTCTGACTTTGTTCTACCCAGGATATTTATTTCTTCTCAACACAATTCTTGAGATGGCCCAAAGTAACTTTCTCTTCAGCGTCTTTATTATGTCAAGAATGCCAACATAAAAATAGATTTGTAAAATGGGCACTGGTGATACAATGTGAAGAAAAGTAGAAAAATCATGTATTTTATATAGATGTATCCAATCTGACACCACCCAGCTGAAGACACAGAACATGAACAGCACCCTGGAAACATTCTTTGTGTCCTTTCTATGGTACAAGAAGAATGTCACCATTTTGACTTCTTTTCCCATCGGTTAGCTTATTCTTTGTAAAAGTTAGATGATTCATGTTTCTGGCTTCTTCCATTTGATAATATGCTTGGGAGATTCATCACACATACATTTGTACTTTTCTGCAGGATCCCATTATATGCCCAATCTAAATGGTGTCTGTATTTTTCTGTCACTAAAGAACACTTAGACTATTTTCAATTTAGGAGAGCCATGAATAGCAGTATATGAAAGTTGTATCTGGGCTCTAATGTGTTTCTGTTGGATAATATAGGGTACATATTCTGCTTTAATTAACATTACCAATGTATTTTCTCATTGGACACCAATTTGTGTTCTGATGTGTAGTAGTGTGAGGTCCTCTTTTCACTACCTTCACTTATTAAGAGCTACAGCCTTTCTCATTTCAGCAAGTCTAGTACATTTTCATTCCTATCCTATAGTGATTTTAATTTCAATTTCCCTGGCAAATAAGGTTGAATATGATTTCTGACCATTTAATTATCACATTTGTTAAGTTCTTGTTCCATCACTAACCACTTGTCTGATATTACATATCAGACTGTAATGTATATAAATATGTATTATAACTATAAATGTATATTTATACATGCACATATGCATGTATTCTTTTATGGTACTGGAGTTTTACCTCCAGGTCTTGCACTCGCTAGACAGTGAACCATCCTCCACTAATCCTTTCTATTTTTTAAAAAATTATTTTTCAAATAGCATGCCAAGTTTATACCCAAGCCATCTTGCATCAATATTCTCTTATTTATACTTCCTGCACAGCTGAGATGAGAGATGTGAGCCATAGGGCCTGGCTCCATACTAGATTTTAAGGAATAAGGAAAGAAAAAAAAAGTAAAATAGTTCAATGTATTGAATCAAATAAAGTATATTATTAGAATGGATCCCAACTGTCTATTTTTGCTTTTCTTAATGTGACTACTAGAAAATTTAAAATGCACATATGCCTTTCATAGAGGCAGTTTATTCTGCACTGAACTATACTGTTAGAAATGCCTTCAGCCTTATCCTGACTAGCAGATCTGTTTAGAGGTGTTAGCCAATTGACAGGGAGGAAATTGGGTGGGGAGGCTTGGAGTATCGTGACATTCTTTAAAAGTTTTGGTCATCAATTAAGTATACGTTGACTGTCACTCCTTGATCCTAGGTTTCCTGGTTCTAGATTTGTGTTTCTGCTTTCAGCTTCCATTTTATTGATTTCAGAGAAACACTGTGATTTCCCAACTGTGGAAAATGGAAGGATTGCCCAATATTATTACACTTTCAAAACCTTTTACTTCCCGATGAGTCTAGACAAAAAATTGTCTTTCTTCTGCTTGGCTGGGTATACAACTAAGAGTGGAAAACAAGAAGCGAGTACCAGGTGTACGGCAGAAGGCTGGGTCCCAGAGCCAAGGTGCTTCCGTAAGTTGTGTGCTTTGTCATTGTGATGCTGCAGTACCTGATGCACTAGTCTGTACAAGAAACCGAATTCTGTTTGTATAACATAGGAAATGAATAACCCTCTGGAAGAAAGTATTTGTTTTGGAAAATCTGAAATTCTGTAAACAATGTGTTCTATTTGTTTTTACTAGAACCCTGTGAGAGGACTAAGGATAATAACTATCTTTCATGTTTTTGCATTGCAAGTGACAAGAGATGCATTTGAGTCACCTTAAATAGTAAGGAGTTGGTTGTCCACATTATTTTGTATTTGGAAGCCAGAATAATGCTAAAGACCATGGCCTCCTCAAGGATAAGACTGTTAATCCAGTGTTCTATCACGTGCAAACTCCTCATTCTTTTGGATGCCAACTTCTCTTATTCTATCTGTGGAAAATAGTATTTTTCTGAATTTTGAGTTCCAATTCATGAGAAAGAGCTGCAATTGGTTTGGCTTCTTATTTCAGGTCAAGTCATGCTGTCATGACAATATTTAATCTCACCAGAACACTGTTGAGCTAAGAATTCTCTAATGAGCAATTGTGTCTAATACGAAGTATGGTTGATAGAGTTTGTTAAATACATATGTTTAGGATATTTACCTAAACCCTCATTCTCTATGAATGTTTATTCATTGGCTAAATACCTAGTCATTCCACAACTCCCAAAACAGACCATAATTTGGCATTGCATTCATTGTTTTCACATATTAACATTAATAAATAAAACTCCCTGGTATCTGCAGCATAGAAATATTCACTATCTGTGGAGATAGAACATTAAAGAGGTTACCAGGGGAGTGTAATGGTGAGGATACAACTTGACAGTCAGAATGACCGGGCCTAGCTCCATGGCTAGAGGCAAAACATATGCATTCTGGACGGGCATTTCCCATACATAGCACTGGTTAACGTTGTTGCTTCAGTGAGTTGGAGTAACACACAAGTGGTAGATGTATTTAAGCTAACGTTAGCCTCTTAATCCTTCCATGAGGACTTGTTAGGAAGCTCTAATAATACAGCTAATAAAACTCTAGAGCTCAAGCTGAGTGAGTATGGGTGGTTTATGCCTATAATCCTAGCTACTCAGATGGCTGAGATCTGAGGATGGCAGTCCAAAGCCAGCCCGGGCAGTAAGGTGTGCCAGGCTCTTATCTTCAAAGAGCCAGAAGGGGTACTGAGGCTCAAGTGGTAGAACATTAGTCTTAAGTAAAAAAAACTCAGGGACAGTGCCCCGGCCCTGAGTTCAGGCCCCAGGGCCAGTACACACACACACACACACACACACACACACACACACACACACACACACACACACACAGAGCTTCATAGAATGCTCAGATGACTTCATTATGTTGTCCATTAATGTTACAAATGTTGACTGAAAAAGAATAATTGTACTCTGAAAGGATTTGAGGAGTAATTTTCATCAGTTTACAAGGGCTGAGAACTGCGTCCTGTGAAGGCAGGTGATTCCAAAATATTGGCCAAAAGCAAGAATGAACAAAGTTTTCATATTAAGAATGACTATGTAACATCTGTCGACTAGGTGTGTGTGTTACTATTTGTTTATCAAGCACAGTATATTCATACTAATTAGGTATTAGATGCAAAAGAAATCCCTTCTTTCATTTTAAAGTGACAATTAGAGATAGATATATATTTTCTTTTTTTGCCAGTCCTGGGGCTTGAACTCAGAGTCTAAGCACTGTCCTTGGGCTTTCTCAAGGCTAGAGCTCTACCACTTGAGCCACAGCCCCACTTCTTCCTGCTTTTTCCATGTATGTGGTACCAAGGAATTGAACCCAGGTCTTCATGCATGCTAGGCAAGCACTCTACCACTAGGCCAAACTCCTAGCCTGGAAGATGTATTTTTCTGAAAGAAGATAAAGAGTAGGAATGACTACAAAAACTAAAATTTGTAAACAAGCAAATCCATGTCAAATGGAATCCACTTCTGAAAAAAAAGTATGCAGCATGTGCTAAGAGATTTCTAAAATTAAATCAAGGAATTGTAGCATGGTTTTGTTCCGTTAAACAAAGAATTGTATTTTCCCCCATAGGAAAATGCACTAAGCCCGACCTAAGAAATGGTTACATTTCCGATGTGAAATTGTCCTACAAAATTCAAGAGACCATGCGTTATGGCTGTGCTTCAGGATACAAAACCACAGGTGGGAAGGATGAAGAAGAGGTTGAGTGTCTTGCGGAGGGATGGTCTTCTCCTCCAGCCTGCTGGGAGGAACTCGGTATGTGTGTCAGAATCATTTCCCAGCACTGAAGAAAGGACAGATCTTTAGCTAGTACTCTCTTTGCCAGAGAGGGATTTCTATTTCATATAGTTCATTTTTCATGAATTCTGCAAATATGGGCAGTTGATGCTAGTGTTCATTTCTTAAATGCCAAAAGTTTTCTTAATTTTCAGATTTGCGACACCTGTAACATATACCCTTTCCAGCAATTTCCTTTGGCCTAGTAAGGAAAGACGGTGTGAAACAAAATGAAGTTAATTAACATTTCCTTCACAACGTGTCTGTAACTTTTTCTTTATAAAACAATCTCTTGTTAGCCTGTGGTAAATGGCTTACATGGTAAAAGTCCACAGAGCGACAAGTGGTCATGCCACGAGACTTGAGTTGTGGCCTTTGGTCAATAGAGTGGATCAGAAGGTGAACAACGGTAGATTTGACAGTTTGCAGGGAGGCAGGCAAATGAAAATGAAGAGGCAAAGGCAAATTTGGGCTATGTTAACGATTTTACCAAGAGTTGCTTTTGCCACTTATTGAAAAATTCACGTTGAGATTTCTTTTATTACTCTATGGTACTGATGGCATTTATAAAATAAACAAAATAAACAATTCACTTCCTTTTAGAAACGTGTGTGGCCCCTGAATTGCATAATGGAAACTATTCCACAACACAGAGAACATTTAAAGTGAAGGACAAAGTACAGTACGTGTGTGCTGCTGGTTTCTATACAGCCGGAGGAAAACAGGCAGAAGAGGTAGAATGCCTGTCACACGGATGGGCGCTCACCCCACAATGCACCCGTAAGTCCTCCTCCTCAGACAAGTCCATCTCCTGAAGAGCACTAAATTATCACACTAGTAATATCCCCTCTTTTTTTTCTCTTTTAATTATGCTAGTGGTAGGCTTTGATCATTTAGATCTCTTAAGTAGGAAAATTTCATGTTAGATCCCAGAATTAAAACTGAATAGTATTTAATAACATAGAAAATAACCCTATAAGCTTATTTTTCTTTTGCAATTTTTATTCTCAGACAAGAACTATACAAGGGAGGAGGATTTCATTGTGATATTTCCATGCATATGTACAATAGATTCCCACCAATAGGTACCCCTCTATTTCTTTCCCTTACCTCCTTCCCTTTTCCCAATACAACTTGAACAGGTTTACTGCTCTGTTTGCATATGTGTCAACAATCTTGACTGCATTTGCTCTTTCCCCCTCTTTAGCCCCGCCCCCTCTTGTTGATATCTATACCCCACCTCTTGTAACAGAGCTGTTCTCCTTGCCTCTTCCATCCTCTACTGAGCCATGGCTATTGTTGCGATTCTTTATGTTCATTTCTTATATAGTTGCAGTTTGTCTTTATGAGTTAAAAAACAGATTAAGAGTGGGGCACGGTGGCTCACACCTGTAATCCTAGCTACTCTGGAGGCTGAGATCTGAAGATCAAGGTTCAAAGCCAGCCAGGACACTAAAGACCTTGAGACTCCTATCTCCAGTTAAGCACTAGAAAATGGGAAGTGGAGCTGAGGCTCAAGGGTAAGGAGGTAGCCTTGAGCTCAAGAGCTCAGGAACAGTGCCCAGGCCCAGAGTTCAATCCCATGACCCACAAAAAAAAACAAAAACAAAAACATAAAAACAGATTAAGGCAAATTTATTTGTGTTTGTTCCAATATAGAAAAAATAGGGAATTTTTGCCCCATCTGCAAAAAATAAACACAACTTTGTATTTTTCTCTATCCTTTCTTTTTTCTTTTTCTTTTTTTTTTTTTAGGATTAACATGCTCTTCTCTAAGATTAATAGAAAATGGCTATTTTCATCCTGTGAAGCAAACCTATGAGGAAGGAGATGTAGTTCAGTTTTTCTGTCATGAAAATTATTATCTAAGCGGATCTGATTTAATTCAATGCTATACATTTGGCTGGTACCCAGAAGCTCCTGTATGTGAAGGTAAAATGCTTAAATTTCATATCTAGACAAGGGATGTCTCATAGCTCAGTAAGCTTTAATTTCTATGAGCTCTGGAAAACAATGTCTGCACTGATCAAGCCCTAGTTCTTGTACTGTTTTCAAAATGAAATCTTGTCTTTGAAATCAATTCTTTATTCCAGCAATCTCTAGTTATTGCATTTTAAACACTTTACACTTTGTAGTATTTTAAAGTATGTATCCTAAGTTTAAAATCTTTTATTATAATGAATAATTTCTTTTTTTCCCACTGGGAATTGCCAGTTAACCAAATTTCTCAGTTTTGGATGAACCCTTTCTCCATTAGCCATAAATTGCTGACATGAAATTGTAGTCACACACACACACACACACACACACACGCGCACACACACACACACACACCTGCCTCTGTGGCTCCCTCCCTTTGAGAGCTCCCAATATCAATATTACTCTTGGTGCCATGCTTCTTCAAATCCAGCAGAAGAGCCTAACAGCAAGAATAGCTGTAGAATGTGTGCTGCCACAGGGCGAATTTACCATCACACGGGAATCTGTCTGTGTGTCTGTGTGTGTATCCGTGTGTTAGTGTTAGCGTGTGGTGTGTGGTGTGAGTGTGTGTATGTGATGTGTGCATGTATGAGTGTGTGTGTGCGTGTATCTGAACGACTCACAGGTCCCTCTCGACCTGGACCCTTGCCTGGTCTTCCTTGCTGGCCTTCTCTGTGGTGTGTGTGAGTGTGAATGTGTGTGAGCGTGCTTGCACACGCGCGTGAGCGTGACCGCCCCGCCGGGTCTCCCTCCCCAGGCAGGAGGAGCCGCTGCCCCGCCCCGCCGGCGCCTCCGCACTCCCGGCCGGGGCCGCGCGCCGCCGCCCACCGCCAGGGCGCGCGGGTGCGCGTGGAGTGCCAGCCGGGCTTCGAGGTCCGCGGGTCGGCCGAGATGCGCTGCGAGGACGGGCGCTGGACGGAGCCTCCGCAGTGCGTGGGTCGGTAAGGCGCAGCTCGCGGCCCGCCCGCCCGTGGCGCGGCCCCGCGGGCCCTCGACGGCTCTGCCTTTCCCTTGCAGAAGAGCCGAGGCTGGCGTGCCCGGAGCCCCCGGCCATCGAGAACGGCGCCCCGCTGCTCCGCGGCTCCGGGGCCTTCGCCGGCGGGGCCCGCGTGGCTTACCGCTGCCGCAGCGGCTACGTCCTCCGCGGGCCCCCGGAGACGGCCTGCCGGCGCGGGCAGTGGACGGCGCCCCCGGCCTGCGTGGGTGAGTGTCCCCGGGGGCCTGCAGACCTGGGGTCCCCCGGGGCTGCCTCTCCGGTCCCCACACGGCGGCGGAGTCTCCAATCTGGGTCGGGGGGTCCACCGTGGCCGTGGGGAGAGTTTACCTGCGCGCGTGACCAGGGCCCCTGAGCAGGGAAGGACTCTCGCCAGCAAGAACGCGCCACTGGAGGGGAAGGAGAGGCTGTAACCTCCAGCCCGAGTGCCACGACCTTGGGGACGTCCTGCCTTCTGGGCCTGGCCCTGCTCTTTGGACTGGAGGGGATCTCCAGGCTGACCCTGGGTCCCCCCCGCCCCCCCAGGCTCCATCAGGCTGCCTGGCTTCCCGCCTCGGGATTAGATAAGGCAGCAAGCTCCCTGAACACCCATCTAAGAAGAATGCGGATAGCAGAGGGAGAGAAAGGTTCTAGAGGGACAAAGATAAAAACAGAAGACATTTCACTGAGAGCTGAGATGAGAAGCAGAGAGAAGGAAGGACATAATAAGAGCCAAACCCGGGCAGCACTAGTAGGGCGGACTCAAGCCTTTTTGCCAAGGAACATCATTTCCCTGTGAACACGTTTTAATATCTCCGCCACAGTTCCTCCGCAAACAAGAAGAGACAAAAGATGAATTGCCTGTCTTGCCCTGTCGGATTGCTTTGTTAAAGATAATGTTAGACAGCCCATGATTTTAGAAGTCCATCGTCCTAAATCACATGTTACCGTGGTGGAGGGGAGTGGGCTGTATCAGGGCATTGGTGTAGCTTCAGGTTCATTGTAGAGCTGCCTCTCTTCTTCTCAGAACATGCTGAGAGCTGTAGGCCGCCGCCTGCGGTGAGCAACGGGGCTCTGGTTGATGAGGTGCTGGCAAGTTACAGGCCTGGAGCCTTGGTGGAATACAGGTGCAATGAGTATTACCTACTGAACGGATCCAAGACGGCGCGCTGTGAGCAGGGAGCGTGGTCCCCTCCTCCTGCTTGCCTGGGTAAGACAGGTGGCAGGCCTTTGGGAGGTCTGCACTTTCCCGTGCTGTTCGTGTGGTGGTTTACAGCCTAGGAATCACCTTGGTCTTGCAGAGCCATGCACCATGAATGCAGACAACATGACCAGGAACAACATCGAGATGAAGTGGAAATACGAAGGGAAAATCTTGCACGGGGATTTGATAGACTTCGCATGCAAGCAGGGCTTCGGGCTGCCTCCATCCACCCCTCCGTCTGAGCTCTCCGTGCAGTGCCACCGTGGGGAGGTGAAGTACCCTTTCTGCATCAGAAAAGGTAACAGCCAAGCTGCAGTCCATCCCTGGAGCCTCTGGTAGCGTTCACCACCTTGCCTGGAGTCCATACCTGTCACTAAGGAATTCCTTGCGGTCAACTTTCAATCTATAAATTGGGGTTGAGCCAACTTCCAGTGTCGAGCCAGCACATAGACTTTGGTTGACGCTGCGAACGCATTTACATTCCCAGGAGTCATTTTCATTTTTATTTTAGTTTCTAGTACCTTTAGGTGGTTGTACAAAGGAGTTGCCATTTAACAAAGCAGTTTAGGGATGCAATGTAACCCCTTTGCCATTTTCACCCATCCCTCATTCTTAATTTTGTGGGATACACATTAGATTCATGTCTGAATTGTCTCCCTTTTCTCTTCTGAATTCCACAGCTAATCCCCCAAATTCATACCCTGGGATCAAACAGGATTCACTCCAGGGATGCAAAGCTGGGTCAACTTAGGTGAATCAGCAAATGTAAAACAACACATCAACAGTAGATGCAAAAAGACTTTTGACAAGATCCAACCCTTCTGTATGATACAAGCTCTATAAAAGCTTTCTTTCTCTTCTTTTCTTTCTTTCTTTCTGTCTTTTTTCTTTCCTTCCTTCCTTCCTTCCTTCCTTCCTTCCTTCCTTCCTTCCTTCCTTTCTTTCTTTCTTTCTTGTCCCAGGGCTTGAACTCAGGGCTTGGGCACTGTCCTTGTGCTTTCTCAAGGCTAGCACTCTAGCACATGAATCACAGCACCACTTCTGGTGTTTTCTGTGTACGTGGTAACCAAGGGGTCAAATCTAGAGCTTCATGCATGCTAGGCAAGCACTCTACTGCTAGAACAAACTCCTGGCCCCAGCCTACATTATTCTTAATGGTGAAAAACTAAAATCAATGCCTCTAAAATCAAGAATGAAGACAAGGATGTCTTATAGTACTGGAATTCCTAGCAAGAGCAATAAGAAAAGTGCGTAAAGGAGATCCAAATAAGGAAAGGAGGTAAAAACTGTCCCTTTTTGCAGATGACATGGTCTTGTATTCAAAGGAGCCTTACAGACTCCTCTCGCAAGCTGATTCAAAACTTTGGTAACGGAGCAGGGCATAAAATCAACCCATAAAACTCAGAAGCTTTTCTATATGCCAACAATGAGAAGACGGAGACTGAAATCAGGAAAGCAACTCTGTTTGCAATATGTATAACCTCAAAAAATACTCAGGAATTAAATGAATCATTTTCATTTTTATAAGAGGAACCATCAAAAGACCATCAGGGGAACACTTAGTGTCGTGTCAGTGTTCTGCAATGATGCCAAACATCAGCTGCTTAGAGTTCGTGGGGAGCATTGTCTCAGGCAAGGTGCTGCTGGAGAAAGAGGTTTTCTTTAATCCCTGGAAAGCATAGAGATTATTCCTCCATTTTCATGTTTTTCTTTCATTACTTTTTATTTTCAGTTTCATTTTTATTATTCAGTACACGTATGGAGGGGGTTTTAATTCAGCAAGTCAGTTTGAGTGCAAGGCATCGGGAACAATTTCTTCATTCTCCCCAATAATCCATTTTAGTAAGAAATCAAAAGGAAGATAATATATATGGCTTTAAAAGAGAAATCATACATTTTCAGGTAGATTGTAAAGAAAAGAAATCATAACTACTAAAGCTTTGATAGTTATTAATATGTGTTTGAAATTTATGACATGGAACTCTAATCATCAGAATAAACTTCTATGACATTATTGTAGAACTACATTATTTCATTAGCAGGCCTGGCTTTTTTTAAAAGTTTTAAAATTTTTTTGTGGGTCATGGGACTTGAACTTGGCCTGGGCACCGTCCCTGAGCTCTTTAGCTCAAGGCTACTGCCCTACCCTTGGGCCAAGCCCCACTTCCCATTTTTTAGAGGTTAACTGGAGATAAGAGTCTCAGGTTCTTTTGTGCCCAGGCTGCTTTGAACCTTGATCCTCAGATCTCAGCCTCCTGAGTAGCTAGGATTACAGGCGTGAGCCAGTGTGCCCTGCGAGGCCTGGGTTTTGAACTCAGGGCCTCATACTTGCAAGTGTGAGGTACTCTACTGGTGCTACCAAGTGGTCTAGCATTGTGCTGGAGATGGAGTCTTGTGGACTTTTCTCCCTGAGCTGATTTTAAACCTCATCATTCAGATCTCAGATTCTGGAGGAGCTAGAATTACAGGTATGAGCCATTGGCATCTGGCACAAAAATATTTTGAGGCGGGAGTTTGGCCTAGTGGTAGAGTGTTTGCCTAGTATGCACGAAGACCTGGGTTCGATTCCTTGGTACCACATACATAGAAAAAGTTGGAAATGGTACTGTGGCTCAAGAGGTAGGGTTCTAACCTTGAGGAAAAAAAAAAAACCCGAGGACAGTGCTCAGACCCTGAGCTCAAGCCTAGGACTGCAAAAAATAAAATATTTTGAGTACTACCTTAATGACCTTTGAGACAAGGAAGTAGTCTTGTTTTCTTTCTGTAGCAATTATGGAAACCCTGGATGCTTATCATAGGAATTCATCATATACTTGTCTTTGCAGAATCTAAAGGAAGGTGTGCATCTCCTCCACTTATTAAAAATGGAGTCATCATAAGTTCAGCTGTAAATACTTATGAAAATGGTTCCTCGGTGGAATACAGATGCTTTGAGAACCATTTCCTGCAAGGCCCTAAGGAGGCTCACTGTGTGGAGGGAGAGTGGACGGCCTCCCCACTGTGCTTGGGTATGTGCACAGATAGAACATGCCCCTACTCAGGAAGGAAAACCATGGCACCTGTTCAACTTCCTGTCCCGCCTGCCTTGATTACGATGCCATGCTTACCTTGCTGTTTTTTTTTTTGTTGTTGTTGTTGTTTTAATCTTTCCTCCAGGCTACAAGTAACTAAGGTCAATTAATCTGATAAATGCTAAGTGTAAACCACACATCAGATACTAGTTTGGTGTTAGGCAATGAGATGGATAAGCATAGTAGTGTAGCTAATTACTATTCAGAATGATTGGTGACATGACAGAAAACCTGAGTGCAGCAGGTGACTTACGGAAGGTCATGTCAAGGTTATCAGTGTGGAAAGATGAAGCAAACCTGGCACTGGGGCTCCTTTTATAATCTTAGCTAATTCAGAACGGTGAGATCTAAGAAATGAAGTTTAAATCCAGCCCATAATACTTCTATTTCCAATTAACAAGGAAAGAAATAAAGGACAGAAAGAAGAAAGACAGGCAGACCGTGGGGGGTGGGGGGGTGGGGGGGGGAGGGAGGAAGGGATTGAGGGGGGGAGGAGGGAGGAAGGGAGGAAGGAAGAAGGGAATAAGAAAGGGTGGGAAGGAGGGAAGGAAGGGGGAGGGAGGGAAGGAAGGAGGAAGAGATGAGAGAATAAAGGGGAGAGGGAGAGAGGGAGGAAGAGAGAGAGAGTGAGAAATGAATGCCTTCTTAGTAAAGTGCTGACAAATGACATTTATGAAGAATCTCAGAGTGTACACTAAGGACCTATCTTAATAATATGGAACTATTTCTTTGTTTTCAGTTCAGACTTATTTATTTATTTATTTATTTTTTGCCAGTCCTGGGCTTGAGCTCAGGGCCTGAGCACTGTCCTTGGACTTTCTCAAGGCTAGAGCTCTACCACTTAAGCCTCAGCACCACTTCCGACTTTTTTCTATGTATGTGGTACCGAGGAATCGAACCCGGGTCTTCATGCATGCTAGGCAAGCACTTTAACCACTAGGCCAAACTCCCGGCCCCGCAGACTTATTTATTTTTATCTTATTTCACTTGCTATGACTTAGGTACAATGTTATCTGGATGATGTAATGGATATCTTTATTTGCTTCTCAAGCACATCAATAAAACTTTCAGTATTTTACCTTTATATATCACCTTTAAGAGTCAAATCATAAATACTTTTCAAAAGTAGGTAAAAGATACAGAAACCTATCTTTATCTTGCTGAGAATATTTTAGAAACCATCTTTAATGGGTACTTTTAAACTTGCCAGTGTTTTTTTATCATTATTATATAATTATTATTTTGTCAATATTTTGTGCATTTAGTGAAATATATTGACTATTTGAATGCCAAACATGGTATTTTCTTATAAGAAATGTCATGGTTGTGGTGAATTATGTTTATTATATCTGTTGGTCTGTTTGCCAATATGTGGAAGGTTTACATCTATTTTCATAAGGGAGAGATTGGTGTTACTTTCTTTTCAGATTTGATATCATGTTTTGGTAGATCTCACCTTGCTGACTTTGGAAGTTTTTCCTCTTTGCCAGTTCTCTGAGATTGGTTATGAGATTGGTATTTCTTTTGTATTGATGGTAAGAATTCACATGTAAGCCATCTAACATTTTAGTCTTGGTGGAGAGATTTTAGTGGTAGTTTGAATTTGTTCTGATATTTTCTCTTCTACCTGTCAGTTGGATAGGAAAGAGTCGGTGAAACCTATCACATCTAAAATGTCCAATTAGTTGCCATCCTTTTATCCTCATCTTAATATCTTAGTTATTACTATTAGCATGCATCTCTTTCATTCTGGACATATCTTATAAATTTTATTAGAGCACCATTACCTCATATTCTCCTCAAATGATGAATCTTTATGTTTGTTAATCATATTTATCAAATATTGTTTCCTATTATTTCTCTAAATTCTCTTTTACTCTTTTTTTTTTGAGAGTGGGGATGGACATGGGGCTTGAACTCATGGCCTGGGCATTGTCCATGAACTTTTGCTCAAGGCCAGTGCTTTATCACTTTGAGCCACAGCTTCACTTCTGGCTTTTAGTTGGTTAATTGGAGATATAAGTCTGATGGACTTTTCTGCCCAGGCTGGCTTTGAACTGTGATCCTCAGATCTCAGCCTTCTAAATAGCTAGGATGACAGGCATGAGCCACTAGTACCCAAAACCTCTTTTATGCTTTCTTGAGATCATTTTATTACTCTTTTACAGGTTTGCTCTGCCGTTAACCTAGGTTCCTGATTTTTCACTTTCATATTATTTTTAATATGTACTAAAATTATATATGTATATGTATCTTCTCTGTGTGCATTATTTAGTAGTTTCTTGAAAGTTCTAAGCATTCGGAAGATTTTCTAGTTTTCATTGTTGGTAAACAAAAGAAACCCATATTCTGAAATACTTTGGTTTTGAACTTTGAATTGCTTTTATTGTGGAAAAAATAAATAGGTTCCTTGGATGCCCTAATTCTTTGAAGTTTTTGTTTTTATTTTCTTTTTTTTTAAACATTTGGGAAAGGACATAGGGATACTGTCAATACCTGTCACTCAAAACAATGCAAACTTCCTGTTTCTTAAATGGAAATCTCAAAGAGTAAGTACAGGGGCTTTTTAAAAACATCAGGTGGACAAGTCTGCATCCATTTTGAGAATCTTATTCCTACATCTAATAGTCAAGGCTTTGATAGGATATTTCATTTGATGTTTCTGAGGAAGAAAAGTGAAAAATAGCATAATTTCACCGACCATTAGTAAGTGTGTGTGTGTGGGGGGGGAAGAGCATAGCCTAGTGGTAGAGTGCTTGCCTATCATGCACAAAGCCTTGGGTTTGATTCCTCATTACCACATACATAGAAAAAGCCAGAAATGGCACTGTGGCTCAAGTGGCAGAGCACTAGCCTTGAGCAAAAAGTGTTCAAAGACAGTGCCTACGCCCTGAGTTCAAGCCCCAAGACTGGCAAAAAAAGCGCCAAGGTTTGTGAAAAATAGTTCTTATTTGTTTATTTGCTATCTTTGAAAATCTAATGTCCTAAAACTATAAAGACATATATACTTACCCTCTATATCCAAGAATACAGGTGCAAATGAAAGTTCTGGGTTTTGGTGTGTGCATGAGGATAAGAGGGAGGAATAGATTTTCTGACTTAAGTACTAATTCTTACTCACTAACTTGGCACTCTCTAGGATTTTTAAGTCAGCTTGAACAATTGGTATAATAATTGGTATTATATGAGATCTTGGTAACTCTTATACCGAGAAATATCAAAAATATTTTCTCCTATTTACTGTTTTTTTTCCTCCAGAGCCTTGCACGTTATCTTTTGATGAAATGGAAAAGAATAATCTAGTCTTGAAATGGAATTTTGATAATAGACCATTCATTTTCCATGGCGAATATATTGAGTTTCTTTGTATGAGAGATACTTTCATAGCCCAGTCATCTGTTATTGGGTCTGAAGTTAGAGTGCAGTGTGACAGAGGTCAGCTGAAATATCCAACGTGTGTTGAAAGAGAGAGGTAAGAAGAATCACCTATCGCTATTCCTTTACATTATTATTCAAAATGAATGGTATAAAAACTTCAGAAATATTGTGTTATACAGTACTTAAATGTTATAGCTATTGGAAAAGAAACATAGCCATATTAGTGACACTTGGACAACAGGATAAACAAATCACTTTACTTGCATGACATGTACATGTACGAAGTTTAAATACATCCTAAAGTTCTTCTTTTAATCACATTTTTTCACATTCCCAGGATAAGTTCTAAGTTTGTATGCTACCAAAGCTGGGGCATATATTTATGTAAGCTTTCTATTGAGACAAGAACAGGTTCACAATAATGACAAAATATGATATTTATTTCCAGGATCATATTTATGCATAAGTCCTTGGAATAATTTTCTGAACTGTTTCCACATAAAAAAAATTTGAGAAATATGTTTTGTACTACCTGGTAAATGAAAAGGAATCCTGTTCTTCAAACAAAATGACATAAACAGAATAAAATGATGTATGTATCATTTAATAGGGTCAAATGTTCAACCAGGAATTTAAAAAATAATAATGGCAGAGCATTAGTGGCTCACACCTGTAATCCCAGCACACAGGAAGCTGCGAGCTGACGATTGCCTTTCAAACCCAGCCTGGGCAGGAAAGGGTTTGAGACTCTTACCTCCAATTAACTACCAAAAAAAAAAAAAAAGAAAAGAAAAAGAAAAAGGCACTGAGGTTCAAAGGGTAGAGCATTTGCTTTGAACACAAAAGCTCAGGGAAAGTGTATAGGCCTTGATTTACAGAGCAGCACACAAACAACAACAAAATGGCAAAATGCATTGAGTATGACCAGTAATTTCACAAAATGAGCCAAAACAAAATAGGGGTTTGAACTCTGTTCCTGGATACTGTCCTCAAACTCCTTGTGCTCAAGTCTAATACTCTAACACTTCAGACGAAGCGCCACTTCCAGCTAGTGTGTGTGTGTGTGTGTGTGTGTGTGTGTGTGTGTGTGTGTGTGTGTGTGATTAATTGGAGAAAACCAGCCTGCCCCAGAACAGCTTCGAACTGTGATCCTCAGCCCTTAGCCTCCTGAGTAGCTAGGATTGTCAGCATGAGTGACTGGCATCCAGCACAAAATGTTCAAAGGATGCGGCATGAAAAGTTCCATGTTTATTTTGAATTTTGACATGATCAAAGTGAAAATTTTTATATGGTGTTTAAATGTTTTCAGGATATATTTTTGGGTAAAAAGCTGAGAAGAAAATTACTTAAAAATGGTGTTAGCATCGTAAATGCCATGATGGTCTGAGGTAGTATTTACCAACTATGATTTCTTAGTGTTACTGTAACCTAATATTAAGGGGAATCATTATATGAAATTGCTGAGTGGTTAAATTATAATACGCCCTCAACTATAATTGATGCTTATTTTAAGAAATTCTGTTTTTGTTTCTCATCAAGGATTCTGTCTTATCAAGGACCCTCAAGGACATCACAGTGAATGTCAGCAAGAAGAACAGTATATCAGCACATCAGTAAATCCCTTATAAAATGACTTTGAGTTAAAACCTTTACATTTCTGTCTGTTTGAAGATTTGAATCCCAATTTATATGCTCTGTATTTTCTTTATTTATAAATAAAGCCCAAATGTTTCATTTCTAGTTTGGATGATTCAACATGTCAGCTGATCTTTACTGCATCTCATTCCCATGTTAAAATTGATCTAAACATCAAAGTATTTCAGTTTACTAAGACCTATTGGCTCGACTATGTCTTCATATAATACAAAAAATTACACTAACATTTGAATTTATCACTTTCCATTAGTTGTTAGGAGGTTTTTTGTTGTTGTTGTTTGTTTGTTTTGCCAGTCCTGGGCTTGAGCTCAGGGCCTGAGCACTGTCCTTGGACTTTCTCAAGGCTAGAGCTCTACCACTTGAGCCCAGCACCACTTCTAGCTTTTTTCTATGCATGTGGTACCGAGGAATCGAACCTGGGTCTTTGTGCATGCTAGGCAAGCACTCTACCACTAGTCCAAACTCCCGGCCCTGTTAGGAGGTTTTTACGGTTACTTTTAATTCAGTATTGTTGTCAATAGTAGAGAACCGTGTGCAATGTAAATAATGTTGTATAATGTTTATTAAGTGTGGAAGAGACTAGCCTTAAAAACACAAAGTGCTTTCAGAATTAATACTTACTTAAGCCTAACAGTTATAGTTCTTGTGGGTTACTGAACTACCCACATGCTCAAAACGTTGTTAAAGCCAGATGGTTAGAGAATGAGAATGACTCTTGACATTTTTATGTTTTAGGAGTATTTTTTTCCTGCTGGTTTTGGGCTTGAACTTAGAGCCTGGGCAGTGGCTCTGAGCTTCTTGTGCTCAAGTGTCTACCACTTCTTCCTTTTCTCTGAGTAGTCTATTGGGGATAAGAGTCTCATTAACTTACTTGCCTGCACTGGCTTCAAACTGTGATCCTCCGCTCTCAGTCTCCTGAGTAGCAAGGATTATAGGCCGGAGCCACCATTATTGGAGCCTCACAGATTACAAAATCTGGCATCGGTGGGTCCTATCAGCAAAGTGACAATATGGTGAGGACTCAGCCGAGTGGACATCAGGTAACATTACTCTTCTCTTCGCGTCTGGAGCAGCAGCTCTATTTCTTGTTTCCGTTCACTCACAGGTATGTGCAGTAGTGTCATCTGGATACCAGAGCCCCGTTAGGACAGCTGAGGGCACTGGAACCACACCTTGTTCCTCTCCAGAGCTATTTGGTTCATGGGCCTCAAGCCCAGTTTCCAATTATGTTCTAATGGTATTATTCAAACCTCCAAGTCACAATTCTCTTCTGTTAGGCTGCAAAGTAGTATAGAAATGAAGCCACAGCAGACCTAACTCTGTTCAGCCCATACAGTTAGACCTATCTTTCACTTCCTCTTGTCTTGTACAGTAGCTTCCCATAGTAAATCCCATCAAACTGGAAATTGAGCATCAATAAGAAAATACTCTTCTAATCCATTCATCAGACAATCCCATAACTAGCATTGTTTCTATCTCATGATACATGTTAGGTCATGCAGAATGCAGGGCTAAGTGAAATTCACCTCTTTATTTCAAGGAACTCAAAAACAGAGTAACTACTTCTTTAGTGGAACAGAAAAATGTCTTTTAGTTGTTCCAAAGTCAAATGTGTGATATTCCAGGCATCACACGGGGTTTGTGACTGTGGCATGTTAGTGGTGATGCTGGTGAACTGGAGATGGATTGGTGTTGATTCTGTATTGTTGCTTCTTTGCTTGTGGACCACTGCTTAGTGTTGCTTAATCTTCTAATTTGTTGTTAATACAGGCTGATTTTTTTATTTTGGGGAGTAGGAAAAAAAACTATTCTGTGGTTGGTATAGCTAAGGGTTTCCTGTTTGGAAGGGCCAAATGCCAGAGAAATAATGGCATGAACAACCCCACCATGGAAGCATTGATCGTTATAGTGTAGATGGCACAAAAGAAAGTGCACAGAAATACAATGTTTACTTTTTAGAAAAAATACACAGAATTTGGGGACTGGGGGTAAGTCAGAGACAACAAAGGAAGCTGAAAGAAATGGCTGGAAGGACACAAGGAATGCTGGAAGACATCAGACTCAAAATTCCAGTTGAGTTTTCTTCATTCCCTCAAAAGAAAGAGCATCAGATATGAACACTGAATAGGTCACAGAATAATGTACAGTGACACAGACACGAGTGTGGTGAGCTCTTCAACAACTGTTGACAGCAAGGGGAGACAGAGGTAAAGGAGGTATTTCTGAACAAGAGGAGGAATCTGAGCAGGTGTGCATTCTATGGAATGTGTTGGTAAAGGAAGATAGATGGGAGAGTATGGGGGAATCTACTTAGTAGATTGCAGAAGAGCCAGTAGATGAGACCAGACACCCTTAGTGGGAAATGGCACTGGATTTGGGCTGGAAGGCAGGCCACGTGGTCAGATGGTTTCTGTCTCCTCTGTGAAAGAGAGGAGGTCATCTGCTGAGGATGCAGAGAGGGTAGAGAGCTGGGAGAGAATTAGAAAGAAGAAGCATAATCCCGCAAGAGTGATTTGACAGACTAAAATAACGTCCCTGGGTCACTTCTGTTAGTTGTGTAAGATGTTGGTATGGACGTTACAGTGACACTCATTTTGCGCCAAAGAACTTAGGTTGTAAGAACATTTCCATCCTGGTGAATATGAAAGCACACTTTACTTAGGTAATTTTCCTGGGCTTGTAGTCGAAGATCAAAGAACCACTAACTTGATGTTCCCCTAGGCTGTTCCCTTGCTCAGGACAGACAATCCTGAATATTTCAAAAAGAAGTGAAGAATTCATAGATATCTTTTTCTTTATTGTTTTTTAAAAAGAAAGATAAAAACACTGGAGACATTTATACTAAAACTGAATTCAGGGCGACTTGGCATGATTCCTATAGGCAAAATGGAGAAAATCGGAAGCCGCAAGTCTCACCAAACCTGAGTAATTTGCTCAGTCTATTTCTTTTAAAATATAAATGAAAGACTAACTATTAGTCTTTTATTGCGAGGTGTCAGATTTTCAGGCAGTTTAATTTGTGTTTATGCATTTTCAAAATATGAAAAGAGAACATCAGCTCATAACTTTACTTGGAACTAAGAAGATTATGCTCTGAGTAGGTATTTTCAAAATTAAAATGATAATGTATTTATTTTTGTCAAATATAAAGCCAGCCCTTTGGCATTGTGAACAATTCTAATAATATGAATTAAGCAGGATAAAGAATGGAATTTGTTTTATTCTCTCTAATACCTCAGACTAATTTCTTAGTCCAGAGCCTATCTCTGTCTTCCCAGATCTAAATATACTCACTATATATGCCTTTATAAACATAGATGGGATATACTTGATATCACATTGTATATATTATTCTTGAACTTGCATTTATACTTGAATATGATAAATCTATTGCCATATCAATAATTGCAATTCTTTTCTTATTGGAAGTACTGGAATGCAGGACTTGTGCTTGCTAGGTAGGTGTTCTATTATGTGAGTTATGAGCTTGGCTCTTTATTTCATTTTTTATGATAATGAAAGAGCATTGCATAATCTAGAGATAACAAAATGTAGTTATTTGATTGATGGGCTTTTCAATTGTTTTAAATCTTTCTGTCTTTCTCTGCTTTTCCTTCCTTCCTTCCTTCCTTCCTTCCTTCCTTCCTTTCTTCCTTCCTTCCTTCCTTCATTGTGTAGAAGTCAAATGAGGAATGCTAAAATGAAATAGAAGAACCCTAAACAGATTTACAAAGACAACTATAAGTTCAAAAAAAGAAAGATCTCAAAATCTAAAATAAAATGACGATAAGAGAAAGGAAGGGAAATTTATAAGCTATTTGTATTACAATTTTCAGATAAGTATAAATAGACTTTACCCAAAACATTTAGAAATATAGTTTTATTAAAATATGAGTATGAGCTCAACTGCCTGAAAAATACATTTCACCCATAAAAACAAAAAAGTGAATATGAAAACACTGGCAAAGGCAATAGCAAAAAAAACATATTAAGGAATATAGGCCAAAATGTGCAAACACACTGTAGATATATCAAACTCGAGAAGAGCTTAGCTTTTCTCTTCTAAGAGAAACTAAGAAAACAACCAGAGCACCTTATGGCCCACAGGTCACAAAGTCATTCTGTAGCTCATGAGATAGGCACACATACGTCATGTATGCTTTTTAGCAGCTGAAGCATTCTGACCCCTGTATTGGTCATTTTGTATGTCCTGAAAACTATGTTAGGACTATCTGACTGACCTTTGACAGAAAGGATTTCTTACTCATGTGCTAAGTGAAGCAAGCCAGTTGCATTGGAAAAAGAGCCTGTATCATTCTACTTGTATGAGATTTCCAAAGTTGTCAAGTTTGCAGAGATAGAAAGTAGAAGCTGGAGGAAAGAGAAATATTAAGTTCCCGTTTCATAACACAGTTTTATAACATGCAAAGACTTCTGGCTGTGTCTATACAATGGTGTGAAATTACTTAATGCAAGTGCACTATAAGAACAGGAGGGTACTAAGTGATGTGTATTATATCACCACCTAAAAATGTATATCAGAGCCACGTGTTGTAGCTCTAGTTGCAATAGCAGCTACTCAGGAAGCTGAGAACCTACATATTGTTCGAAGTCAACTTGGGAAAGAGTAAGAATTTCACAAGTCTCTTCAACCAATACCTGGCTCTGCCATGGCTGTCATGCCAGCTAAAGCAGGAAGTCGAAAACAGGAGGATGAAAGGCTAGCACGGGCCTGGACCTATCTCAAAAATAACCAGTGTAAAAAAGGCTTGGAGGGATGGCTCAGTGGGAGAGTGTTCGTGTGAAGCCTGAGATCAAACACCGGTGTCACCCAAAAACTCAGGATGTCGATTAGATAAAAGCACAACCACGGAAACAGAAAAACACAGGATCTCAGATGGGACAAAGTGAATACCAGAGTGAAGACAATAAACAGAGGCAAAATTTAAAGCTTTCCTAGAGCACCGGTTATAAAAAATACCTACCCATGAATTACAACAGCAGTAAGTTTTATGATGAGGAAACTTTCTAAGACATATAATGGGATGGAAATTGAATACATATTTTATCCTGCAATGCCTCAGGTGAGCAAGCTATGAACAAAAGAAATGGAAGAGTCTATGAAAAACCAATTTTCTCTATCCTATGAATGTATCTTGATTGGCTATAAAAAAGAATTGCCTTTCTGAAAAATGGGCACTGTCAGTTTATGAAAGAATGTGTTCTGAGTCACTTCTTATTACAGCATCGGGAAGAAGACGCCCTCAAGGAGGAAAGCCTACTTAGCCTGTAGGAAGAAGCTGATAAATATATTAATAAGAGGATGAAGGACATGGAAGGTTTTTGATGGAGGACCATGGGTTGCAAAGGTTTTGAAATAGATACAGAGAAACATAAAGAACTAAGCAAACGCTGTGGTATGAAAGTTAGAGGTGTATGATCTCATAGATCTGAGGCTGCCTGCCTGCCTGCCTTCCTTCCTTCCTTCCTTCCTTCCTTCCTTCCTTCCTTCCTTCCTTCCTTCCTTCCTTCCTTCCTTCCTTCTTGCTTTTTTTCTTTGCTGGTTCTGGGCCTTGGTATTCAGAGCCTGGACACTGTCCCGGAGTCTTTTCATTCAAGGCTAATGCTCAACCTCTTGATCCACTGCTCTACTTCTGGCATTTTGGTGGCCGATTGGAGACCATAATCTTGTGGGTTTGTCTGCTCTGGCTGGCTTCAAACTGCGATCTTCATATCTCAAACTTCTGAGTAACTATGCTTCCTTAATGGCGGAACTGGGTAGTGAAGCACTCCAGGGATAATGTTGCTGCAGTAAGTTAAAGTAGTGGGGTATAAACTTGGACTTTGCAATCTATCCCTCCAGGCTGAAGGACAGCTAGAGGCAGAACGCGTTAGGTGAAGAAATACAGTTTCTGCTAACTTTTTGGCAATGGCTATGACAGGATTTCCCAAGAATTGTTATTTCAAGCTTCAGATGTAAGATGCGGGAATAGTTAAATATACAAATATATACACATATAAATACATATATGTATGTATATCTACACGAGTACATGTACATATATATTTGTACGTGTGTATAAAATAGCTCTATTCCTCTGAAAGCACAGTATTAAAAGGGGTCCTGAGAAAGTATGAAGAGATGAGTTGATTGTCACTACTGGGTGGAAACTCTTCTAATTTGGTAGGGGTAGGGCAATACAGTTTGTTTATAGAAGAGCACACTGAGCCTATATTAGAATATAAATAAGGGCACTGCATGGAGTTGACATGCAGTTAGTAATTGAAGCATTTTTTCTGCTGATTCAAGAGCCATGTTATCATTTCTAGTATATATCCAGTGGAAAATGTATCTACCAATTCAGGGACTCATTCAACTTATAAATCAGTGCCTCTTTGATGTATTTGTAGTCCTGATATGATCATCTATTAACTACTATTAACATGAAGGATGCTAATATCCAGAAATATTGAATTGGAAATACAGGGGAATTGGAAAGCATCTGTGACTTTCCTAGTGAGAAATGAATATTGATAAACAATAAACATCAAATTCTGTAACCATTCTTTCAGTGACCAGGATGCTAATTTAGTAGTTGTCTTCAGAATGCTCTTTTGCACCAGACTATGGACAAGTTATTCTTGTTTACTGAAGGAATAAATCTACTGGATATTATCCTGCTTAAAATTTACATCTAGAATGACCATATATTCTCATACTGTTATTTTTATAATACTTTAAAGTACCCTCCACCCACTGTAACTTAGCTAGGACATGATAGAAATAGTAAGCCAAATGAATAATGTAATGGGCTTATGAGAACTTTCAGAACTTTCCAGTGCTAGTCTGAAATTACTTGAGGCACTGCTTTGAAGAAGTCTATATCACAGAGAGTTCTTTTTTTCTTTTGAGAGGAAAAATTGGAGTCCGCCTTTGGCCCCGAGTTCACAATTCCTAACTTATATTTTTTGAGTTTTAAAGAAAATTTGCTAGCAAAGCATTGGCATAAGTTGCATGCTATTGTCCCTTCTGAAGCCACGGGGAAGAAGGAACAGTGTCTGTCTTCCTTGCCTTTCCCTTCCATCTCCGAATCTCTGCATCCACACCCAATATATTTGATGTTTTGCTTTCTCATTGCCTTATAGTAAATACTCACAGGCTTAAAAACACTAATACACTGACAAGGTGGTAGCAATCAAGAGAAAGATGTGTACATTTTCCCAACTGATTCAGTTCAAGAACAGTATATCATCGATAAGTCTTCATAATTCATGATGTGTTGGGATCTTTTTAGTCTATATTTTTGTATTGATTCTTCCACATCTTCAAAATACTAAACCAATATTGCCTTCAGTATCAACTGGCTTTCATTTTATGCTCTGCAGGATATTGTCTTCATAGAGATTTACCTTCAGCTGACACTAGGCTAGAAGCACTAGCAGTTTGTACACTGCCTTGATTCAATTTTGACTCATATGCTTTAGAGCTGGAGTTTGGTTTCTTAGCAGCAGACTGATCTCTAGCTCAGGCTCACACAGTCTGTTTAAGTCCTTTTATTTTTTTATACTTTAACACTCAAAACCAGTGTACAGCTTTCTAAGCCCCAGGGTCTGCTGATAGATACACTCATAATTCTTAGTTTGTCTTGCTGCTACTTTTAAATATGCCATTGTTTGAAGAGAAAAACACCCCGTAAATGCTGGGACACTTCCTCTGGGTTTTCTTTCTCTCTTAAATACTGGCCTTGCCATATTTATTGACTATTTTTTATTTTGTTGGCTTTGCAATTCTTAAATATCTCTGTAGGGCAATGTTCCTTTCCAACAGATTTTCCATATTTTTTCCAAATCTTCCCATCTACTATCAGTAAGAGAATTTGGCTAAACTCATCCAAAGCAGAACTGATAGAAGAATACCACACTATGGGTTTGAGATGTACATTTGAGAATGTGGAACATGACATACAGAATGGTACCATGTCAGCAACTTAGACTGACTTTAATGAAAATATAGATGAATTTATATAGTAGATGGATGAAGCAAAGTGGATAAACTATTAGTAAGTGATGAGTCTAAGTGTTTCAATAATAATTGGGCTCAAGTATTTTATTCAAGTATTATATCTACTACCATTTTAAAAAGCTGATAGGAAATGTGTACTGGATATTTTAGTCAAGTAGGCTATACCACCTTGCACTCATGCAGAACCTAGTATAAGATCTGTATGGATTTTTACAGAAACTAGATATTTGCCCGGGTAATGCAATGGTTTATTATATTTTATAGACATAGAAGGGAACCTAGACGGCATGGCTCATACTTTCCCAGCCTCATTCAGGCTCAACCTTAATGTAGGAAATGTTTTGTTAAAAAGTACTGACATACAGATGGGCCAATGCCATATAACTTCTATATTACCTGTTGGGCTCTATGGTTGCTTTACAGTCAGATTCAACACAGTAATTTCAACACAGAAATCAGAGCTTGGTTCAAACATGGCTTCTCCTCCTCCTGCGCTGGCTTTATGTGACGTCAAGGGGGAAAGGGGAGGGGATGGATGATTATCTTGCTAACTAGTCACCTCCAGCCCAACAAAGATGGCTCTTGGCCCTTCAAGGGGATCAACAAGAAGAAAGGCAAGTTGATATATTGTGGACAATGCCTTTAGTCCAACTATTGTAGCCTTTTTCCTCTCTCACACATTTCAGGATCTTGTGACTCTTCATTAGAGTACAACTTGAGGACAGATAGACCTTCAGGACAAAGTCCAGTTAGGTGTGCGTTAGGCAGCTTTTTTGTTCATCTTCTCTGCTGGTTTCTTCTTCTCTCTTTAATTTTTCTTAGTCCCAACCAAGACCCAAGACACGTGCTTGTGAATGCATATGAACACGCTCAAGTAGTTTATAATAAGAATGCTTAATATGTACAACATCTGCAAATGCCAACAAGGAAAAGTTTTCTGGAATTTCTAACCTTACATCCTTCACCTTTCCTGACTTCATTTGCATCTTAGGAGGACAGAGGAAGCAAAGGATAGCAGACCTCCCTTGAGTGAGAACTATTGTTCTTTGATTTAGAAATTGGACCACCAAAGAGCTTGAGAAAGTCCAAAAAAATTCCCAGAAACCGAAAAAGGATATCCACTTACTATGTGTTCACCAACTGAAATGTTTATAGGTATATTTTATTGCAGAAATTTCAAGTAAAACTAATTCATATTTTCATTCCTGGAATTTAGGAGAAATGAATCTCCTGCTTTCTTTATTTCTAGATATGAGGTAATTTGTTTCAATAGATAGCAAGTATAATTTTTTTTACAGTTCCATTTCTTTTTAATAAACAAAAAACCCAATCAATAAACCAACTGGAGAGCTAATGGACTCAGCCAATACTGCTGACATAGATTATTATACATTCATGTAAATACACGGCCTATTCTACCTAAACAAGTGTGGCTGGTTCTCAGTCTTTGTTCATGTTGGCAATTGTCCCCAGTGTTGGAGTCAGTCTGTTTATAAAGCAAAACTGTTATTTAAGAACTACCCACACAAAGCTCATTTGTCTTTTTTGTTGGAAACAAGTCTAAAAGTATGAATGTTTTCTTCTTAACTTTTTATTCAACCCTAGGGACATTCCTTCTAATACTCATCTTCTGAAACTAAGCTTCAAATTTTTCTCAATTAAAAATTTTGTAAAGTTTCTCATCAGTTTTAAATATTGACCACTGGTTTTTTTTGGCCATGCTTTCTTGAGATATAATTCACAGCACAAAATTCACCCATTTAAAGCATACAGTTTAGGGCCTGGGAATATGGCTTAGTGGTAGGGTGCTTGCCTAGCATGCATAAGACTCTGGGCTCAATTTCTCAGTACCACAAAAATAAATAAGACTAATTAATAAAGAAGTGTACAATTCAATGTATTTAGCATAACCATGAAGCCCTACAACCATCAGTACAGTAAGCTTAGACCATAATCATCTCAAAAGAAAGTCACATACCCTTCAGCTATCAGTTCTTTATCTTATCTCCTGATACCCAGGACCAAACATTACATATCTATGTATCTTAATGACATGTCCAATGAGGAGAGTATCAGAATACATGGCTTTTTCTTTTTTTTTTTTGCCAGTCCTGGGCTTGAGCTCAGGGCCTGAGCACAGTCCTTGGATTTTTCTCAAGGCTAGAACTTTACCACTTGAGCCTCAGCACCATTTCTGGCTTTTTCTAAGTATGTGGTACCAAGGAATCGAACCCGGGTCTTCGTGCATGCTAGGCAAGCACTCTACCACTAGGCCAAACTCCCGGCCCATACATGGCTTTTTCTGACTGACTTCTTGTTGTTGTTGGTCCTGGGGCTTGAACTCTGGGCCTGAGCACTATCCCTGATCTGTTCAACTCAAGGCTTCCACTTTACCACTTGAACCATAGCACCACTTTCGGTTTTCTAGTAGTTATTTGGAAGTAAGAGTCTCATGGACTTTTGTCTGGCTTTCAATCTCAATCCTCAGATTTCAGCCTTCTGAATAGCTAGGATTACAGGCGTGAGCCCGCGGCACCCAGCTTTGACTGACTTCTTTTAATTCTGTGTAATGTTTTTCAAAGTTCATTCATTTTACAGCACATATAAGTACCCCATTTCCTTTTTATGACTAAATCATATTTTTGTTTAGATATACCATATTTTTTAAACATCTACTTAGCTACTGATGGGCTGTTGTGTTGTTTCATCCTTTTGAGTGTTCGTGCAGCAGTATTTGCATCCAGTTTTATTTCTCTTGGATACAGATCTAGAGGTAGACTGTTGAACAATTGATAACACTGGTAGAAACTTTGCAAGGAACTGCCAGATTATTTTCCAAATGGGGTACTTCTCTACATTTGCACAGCAGGCCACGTGGACGTTGACTTCTCCATTGTCCCTGACATCAGGAACAGGTACTTGTTGGATTTCTTTTTCTTTTTTTTTTTTTTTTTTTGCCAATCCTGTGGCTTGAGCTCAGGGCCTGAGCATTGGGCTTTCTCAAGGCTAGCACTCTATCACTTGAGCCACAGAACCACTTCTGGCTTTTTCTATGCATGCGAGGTGCTGAGGAATGGAACCTGGGTCTTCGTGCATGCTACGCAAGCACTCTACCACTAGGCCAAACTCCCAGCCCCTTTGTTGAATTTGTTGAATGCCTAGTAGGAAATAGGCTTTCATTGATTTGACCTGTATTTCCTTCATGATTGATGTTATATACATCTTTCATGTGCCTAATTAGCTTCTGTGGAGAAGTGTTGATTCAGATCCTCCTCTCTGCTTTGAACTTGTAAGCTGTTTGGACTTTATTATGTGTTCTTGTACATGGCCCTTACCAGCTGGGAATGCTAGGGCATGTCTATAATGCCATGACTCAAGAGGATGAGACAGAAGAAATGCTAATTTGAGGCTGGGGTTATGAAGGGAGACCCTATCTCAAAAGTGAAGCCTTTTAACAGCTATATGATTTGTAGAAGCTGTATTTTCACATTTCATGATGAATAGTCTTTGAAGCATGGAGAATTTGAAGTTTGATGGAGCCCAATTAGAGTATCTTTTTTCCCCTGCTGCTTGCTCATGTTTTTGTTGTCACAGCTAAGTGTCCATTGCCAATCCATGCTGGTGAAGTTTTGCAAACCCTTGATTTCTAGTTTCAGATTTCATAACTTCCTTGGTACGAAGATAACCGGTTTTAAAACAACAAATTGTACAGTATAGGAAAATGTATAAGGAAGGTGAGACCTTTCTGTCTTCATTCCTGACACTGTCAAATAGCATAGAATGGTGCTCCGGGTGTTTTCCTTAGAACTTTTTTTCTTTTAAGATTTTATTAACACTGACTTAAAATGTCATGTTTAACAAACAAGTATTCAAGAAGGGGATCTCTAAATGCAATCACTGGCACATAGATTTTAGAACATAATTAAAATTAAGCTGAGAGTTTGTATGTCATAGATACATATCAAGCTATATAACATTATGTCTATAGAGTACATATCCCATCATAGATTTTTATATGTATGTAGTTGTATCTCCAGGACCATGTCAATAACCTTGAGTATTGAGTCATCGCTCTTTTACTGTTCGGTTCGAATCTAATATCCACATATCAAGGAGACCACCTGCCTTTTGTTTCTTTGGTCTTGACTAATCTTGCTCAACATGATTCACTTAATTTTTATCCTGTCACCAGCTATACATTTCTAGAGGATTCTGTATGGACAGTTTTGTAGCGTAATAATTTATCTCAGAAGCTCTATACCAAAGTTTGTTTAAACTTCAAGTCTTCTATTCTTTTGTAGTAGACAATGTGTTCAATTCTTGCAAATATTTATTAATATTTGCTACAAGCACCAAAATGATAGTATGTAGTGTTCATACATAACAATGAAGTGACCGCAGACTGTCACAACATTTACATTTGTCTCTGAGATAGAGTTCAATTTAATAGACCCCAGGCTGCATGGCTGTTAATTTTTTTCCCTAGAACCTGTCCAGGTAAAAGTTGAAGAAAATCAAAGCAGTAAAAGGATTATATTGTAATTATTTATAGAAACATAATATCCAAATTCAATGTTAGGAGCAATGCAGGAATTCAACCAGGTTGATGGAAACAGAAGTGGATATCCACAATTAAATTATAATCTAGTGTCATTACTCTTTTTTGTCCGTCATGGGGCTTGAACCCTGGGTCCGGGCCTTGTCCCTGGAAAGGTCTATTGGATTTTTGAGATTTAGAGCCTTTGAAGGGCACTGCACACTGCTGCATCTCCCACTGGAGAGCCAGAGAAAGCAGATCTGTGCTCTGCTCTGAAGAGAAAGGAAGACCCCTAGGGTTTTAGCACGATTAGCGCAGGCAAACCACTCCTGAGCGCTATCTCGGGATTGTACTGGGATTTACCTTCTGCCTACACTATCATGAAAGGAATATAATTTTGTCACCACCATAGAAAATAGAATATTGTTCATATTCTTGAAACCTCTAAATTCTAGTCCATCCCTAACACCAGTCCTCCATTCTGACTTCAAGTACTATGGGAGAATATTTACTATTTTGAATCAGTGGAACTTTTTAAACCTCAATTTTGTGTTTGTTAATGTCAGATATATTTTTGTGCTTATCTGTACTGTACCATATTTTTTCATTATTTATGTATAAGAAAGTCCATCCATTTAAGTACACAATTTAAAATCATCTAACAGAATTAGCCAGAGATAACTTGTTATCCTGATATAATTACTAAAAACTTTAAAGTATTTAATTGTTCATTTCTTTCCCTTTACTCACAGTTCTCTGAAAGGAATTGTTTCATAAGCCAGGCGTGGTGGTTCACGCCTATAATCCTAGCTACTCAGGAGGCTGAGACCTGAGGATCAAGTTTCAAAGCCAGCCTGGGCACAAAAGTCCATGAGACTCTTATCTCCAATTTCCTCTAGAAACTGGGAAGTGGGGCTTGGCTCTGAGGGACAGTGCCCAGGCCGAATTCAAGCCCCATGACCTATAAAGAAAAAAAAGAATTGTTACATAAATGTGCGTGGTGACAATAATATCGGAAAAGTAAAAATAAGCTGAATGAGGATGAGGAGGAGGAGGAGGAGGAGGAGGCGGAAGAGGAGGAAGAGGAAGGGGAAGAAGTACTAAATTATACTGTATTCTGTACTTTTGACTAAAATATTTGTTCTTAATTATTTCAATAAATATTTATAAACAAAAGTCATGCAAATGTTAAATAAAAGCCAGTTTTACGTGAAAAAAATGTACGTGGTGAAAAATCTTGTAAATGTGTGGCTCCATTTAGTTTACTGGGGATTTCTGCATCTATGTTCATCAAGGAAATTGGTGTATGGTTTCCTTTCCTTGCCGTTGTGTGTATCACTGGCTTCAGTATTAAGTTAAGGCTGGCTTTGTAGAATGCATTTAGAGGGAGGCCCCTCCTCTTTCATGAAATAGTTTAAAGAATATTGGTGTTCTTTAAAAGTTTATGATATTCAGCAGTTAATCTGTCTGGTCTTGGGCTTTTTATTGTAAGATAATTTTTATGCATTCATTATCTTTACTCGTTATTGATTCTTTTTAGGTTGTTTCTATCTCTTTGTTTACATTTTGGTAGGTTATATGTGTCTAAAAACTTTCCACTATCCTTATTCATTTCTAAGTTTATTTGTTTGGGTCCTCTCTTTCTCTTGGTTAACTTTGAATATGAGTTTGTTGATCTTATTTCTCTTTTCAAAGAATTATATCTTTGTTCCTTTGATCTTTTAGACTTTTTGGTTTTCACTTCATTGATTTTGACTCTGAGCTTTATCATTTCTTTCCTTCTGTAAATTTCTGGAATGACTCATTTTTGCTTTTCTAAGACTTTTCAGTATATCATCAAGTTATTGACTGGAGAATTCACTGACTAGTAAAAAATATATGTAGGCATGCATAGCTATAAACTTCCTTTTCTAATCTGACATTGTTCTTATCCCACAGGTCCTGGTAAGTTATATTTTTATTTTTTATGCTTTTGCTGGTCATGGGGCTTGAACTCAGGGACTGTCCTTGAGCTTTCTCAAGGCTAGCACTCTACCATTTTGAGCCACAGCACTATTTCCAGCCTTTTCTGTGTATGTAGTAACAAGAAATGGAAACCAGGGCTTCATGCATGCTAGGTAAGCATTCTGCCATGAGGCCACATTCCAGGCCCCCTATATTTTTATTTTTGTTTGACTTTTAGGATTTCTTTCTTCTTTCTGTCTGTATTGGAATTCCATCTTGGGGCCTTACACTTGCATGTTGAGCCATTCACTTAACCATTTTTGCTTTATCTTCCATAAAGGATCTTGAGGGTTTTTTTTTTTGGGGGGGGAATGTCTGGGCTGAATTTGGACAATGATTCTCCTATTTCCCATCAAATTAAGATTAAAGGCATAGACCACTTCACTAAGCTTCTTTTTGGTCAGCATATTTTCCAAGTATCTTGGATAGTGACTGGCTTAATTAAGGAATTTTAATTTTCCTGTTGATTGTTCCAAACTATATTGTTCAATCACCATGTGTTTGCATAATTTCTGAAGTTTCTTTTCAACATTTCCATTTTATAGCCTTATGACCTGATACAAGAAATCATTACATAACATTTTTATATTTGTTAAAACTTGTTTCATGGCCTAAATTAAATGAAATTGTTGCCTAAAATATGTACTCTGTTATATTTTTTTCTTGTTTCAAATATACTATATTCTTTCTCATTTAATTTACAAGTAAATTTGTTGACTCACTGACCTAGACATCTAGACATCTTGGGATTTTTTTTTTTGCCAATCCTGGGTCTTGAACTCGGGGCCTGAGCACTGGCCTTGAGCTTTCTCAAGGCCAGCGCTCTACCACTTGAGCCAAAGCATCATTTTCTGGCTTTTTCTGTGTATGTAGTACTGAAGAATTGAACCCACAGCTTCGTCTCTTTTATGCTTTCCTAACAGGATTTACTATTTCCTGAACTTTTGTGATTATATATCCTTTTTTCTTCTATGTGTAGAATTCTTCTCTATGCCAAGTTCTCTTTTTCCAATCTTCTGCCCACGCTTTTTGTCCTGCCTCTTATCTTGCCTCAGGGTTGACATGCTGTCTCACCTCTGTTCTTATCACCAGCATCTGGGGCTCATCTAGTCACTTCCTGCCCAGTATATTTCACCATAGACTGCTATATTTGAGGAGACGAATATGAGCTTGCATTTTAAACAGCACCTTGGTGTATGTATGCATGGGCAATCATTTACTAACCCATGCCATGTACAATACCTTTAAAATAAAACTATACATATGATAAACATTATTCAAGTGGAGTCCTCAAATGATTCCAAATGTGATAAAATGTCAGAAAATGAAGATAAGCCATCAGTTTATTTATTTATTTATTTATTTAGCCAGTCCTGGGGCTTGAACTCAGGGCCTGAGCACTGTCCTTGAGCTTTTTTCCTCAAGGCTAGCACTTCTGCCACTTGAGCCACAGAACCATTTCTGGGTTTTTCTATGTATGTGGTACTAAGGAATCGAACCGGGGTCTTCGTGCATGCTAGGCAAGCACTCTACAACTAGGCCAAACTCCTGGCTCCAAGCCATCAGTTTTTAATGACAGAAAACTATTGCTTTCAGCAGTTAAGCTCTGAAATTTGAGTCTAATAGGAACTTAGAAATAAAGGTAAAGAAGTATAACCTTATTGTCAGTTTACTTCATAAACCAAAAAATTAATGTCTTGCTGCTGATTTGAACTGGTAAAATGTGTTCACAAGATCTTTACAGAGATTGCTTGAATTTATATAACAGTAATTTCTAATTAAAAGATCCAAGTGGTAAACAATAAGAATCATACAAACCATTCTAAATATGGTTCAATTTGCTTTAACAATTTCCTCAGAATTTCAGTCCTTTTGGTGAAATTTAATGAATTTGTACCTCACTGAGACTGTTGTATTACATATTTTGAAATATAGAGATATGATTTAGTGAGTATCTCATTGACCTTCAGGGCTACATAAGCAGACTATTTTTTTTTGCCAGTCCTGGGCTTGAGCTCAGGGCCTGAGCACTGTCCTTGGACTTTCTCAAGGCTAGAGCTCTACCACTTGAGCCTCAGCACCACTTCCGGCTTTTTTCTATGTATGTGGTACCGAGGAATCGAACCCGGGTCTTCATGCATGCTAGGCAAGCACTTTAACCACTAGGCCAAACTCCCGGCCCAAGCAGACTATTTTTCTAAGCAAATTAATTCAAAGCAAATTAATTAATTCTGGGCAGGGGAGTCTGTCTTGAGTGTTTCTAAGAAGAGTAGACTGTCTCATTTTTATCTTATCTTCTATTAGGCTATGGAGGCCCAAATTCAAGTGCCATAATTTAGAAATTTTTGTTTCCTGGCCATGGAGAAGGATGAGATGGGGTAAGTTGGTGATTTGGCAATCAGGCCTCCATTAATATGCCTAGATTTTTTCTGTCAGGAAAATGCTAACACACATTGAATTGACAGTCAATTACCAGGCTTTTCATAATCGCAAAACACATTGTTTTATTCTAAACAAAAGTAGTATAGTCATGTAATAAACTTGTAACTTGGTCCAGATTCTAAGTGTGGGCGAAGTGATATAATTTTGAAGATGGAAACCAGTGCTCTTTCATTTTTTGTGGAACAGTTTCAAGAACATGGAGAAAGAAGAGTGATAGGCAAAGGCAATCACTGAACTATTTACATCTAATTTCTTGATACAGTGTGTTATGAAGAGGAGATGTAGCATCTTGGTTCATAAGGCTTGAAGACAATCTTTGGCAAAGTATGACAATGGAGTCTCAGATTCAGATTCCAAATTCATTGCCACAGAGAGCAAAAATTCATTTTTCTGAACAGAGGTATGCTAAACAATATTTCAAAAATAAAATTGACACCTGACTGGATAATAACAATTGCTGTATAAAAGTGCCTATTTTACAGTCACACATTTTTTTTGGTGCTGGTTCTGGGGCTTGAACTCAGGACCTGGATGCTATCCATGTAGTTTTCTGCTCAAGGTTAGCACTCCACCACTTGAACCACTGCTCCACTTCAGCTTTTTGGTGGTTAGTTGAAGACATGAGTCTCACAGACTTTGCTTCCTGGGCTGGTTTTGAACCACGATCTTCAGATCTCAGATTCCTGAGTAGGCTGGAAGACAGGTGAGTGCACTGGTGCCTGGTTATAGTCAGACCTTTAGTAACGTCTTATGCAAGTGGGATAGTCCAGGTGACCATCATGACAGGTCACACGAAGTTCTGCTGATCCTGGATGAAATCCATATTTACACAAAAATTCAACGGGTTCTCCTGATTGAGAATAAAGCTTTTTCTTTCCTGTCCACTTGAAAACTATGTTATGTTTTGCCATAATTTCTTCTGATATTGTACATGGATCTAAAGAAAAAAATGATCATAAAATATTACAATTCTTCTCCAGAGACTATTAAATATTTAATTACAACATTTTATATGCTTCAGGAATTCTTTCTCAAATCCCTTCCTAAGCAACTTGTCAAAATATTGAGTTAGAAATAAAGATAGAAATAGCAAATAATGTCAAAATTAGATGTTTAATGGGTATTCCTGTGTCTTAGTCACATAATGCATAATCTAGATTTTCAATCTAGAAACTACCATGGCTGTTACTGTTTAAGCTTTTGATCAGACTGGGCAAATTAGCTCACACCTGTAATCCCAACTTCTCAGGAGATGGAGACTGTGAGGATTACAGCTCACAGCCAGCAAAAAGTTATTGAGATCACATCTCTATCCACAAGGGCCCAGAGTGGTTACGTTAGTACTTCTGGCTAAGTGGTAGATGGGAGGATTATAGTGTATGTCTAGTCCTGGGAGAAGATGTGAGATTGCCTGAAGAATAAATAAAACAAAAAGGATGGAAGCATGTTTCAAGTGGTAAAGTGCTTGAAAGAATGAACTCTTGATTTCACCAAGAAATGAGAGTAATAAAGGCTCCCAACAAAGAAAAGCTCTAAGCCAGATGGCTTTACTGTTCATTTTTTCCCCAGTGTCTTGAGGATTTCATGCCATCTCTTTTCAAATCATAGTCAGAATGGTCAGAATGATGCCTGTGTTACCTTGTTACCAAACAAGATCAGGACACAACCACAGCAGCCACAGCAGGTTGAGAACAAAACCTTGATGGGCAAAGCACACAGAATGTCATACAGGTGCTAGAAAATCCACTTCCATAGAGACTCATACGAATCCTTCAAGTTGATAGAATCAACTTGATTCAGTCCCAGACGGCTCAACATATGCAAAGCAATGAACATCAAAGGTCACATCCACAGAATAATAGAGTATGTGATGATCTCAATAGATGCACAAAAGAGATGACGTAAAAGTGAACATTCTTTCATCATGAAAGTCCAGTGCGATGTAAGCGTAGAGGGTTCGAGCCTCAGCACCACAAGGGCTTTTCCCCATTCGTTATGAGGAAAAGCTGGAAGTGCTTCCTCTAAGATCGAGAACACCCAGTGGTGTTCTACAGTTTTACTAAAGCAGTCAGGGAGAAAAAAAGCAAACAAGTAGGAAAGGGACAAAGTGTTCCTGCTCAGAGATGACACAAAAATTTTACCCTCCACTAAGACTTAAGAGATGCTGACAAAACCAGTAAGATAAAAAGGTATCAAAATCCAATAGCCAAAAGAAATTGATTCTTTTCTAGAAATAGGTAATGAGTTTGCTGGGAAAGAAAGCAGTTCCATTCACAAGGACTGAAAAGCATGCCCGCAGCCGGATATATCCATGAAATTTACGTGAACTGATGAAAGAAACCAAGAGTCAAGAAAAACAACAAAAAATAAGAGGCACTCTTATATTCATGGATCAGAAGAATTAATAATGGTAAGTGTCCATGATACGTGAAGTAGATTGCAGATTGGTTGCCATACTTCACAAAATTCCAATGATGAGAGGACTAAAGAAAACGATCTTAACATTCACATAGAAAACCGTAAAAGACCAAATAGCCAAAGGAATTTTGAGCAGAAGATGTTAAGTTGGAGGCATCACAGTTCTTCATTTCCAGATATCCAAAACAACATGACACTGACATTCATGACAGATGGATCAATGCAACAGCATGCAGACTACAGGAAAGAAAGACAAGCAGTGGAATGGAATCTGGAAATATACCTATTAATCTTTATGCAATTAATTCTTGACCAACTTTCTAAAAGAGTCATTGGAGAAAGAGCCATTTCTTCCATAAAGAATGCTGGGTACTTAGATATCCACGTGACAGAGGCCTGACTGCTCTCACCAGGAAAACAGTCACTCACCTCCAGATAGATCTAGGACCTAAGGGTAACCCTAGAAGTAAATGTACAAAAAGATGTTCTTGGGGGAAACTCTTCAAGAAGCAAAATCAGAAATGGGTTCATGGAACCCCTTCAAACGAAAAAGCTTCTGCAAACGAAGGAAACAAGGACTAAAATAAAAGGACTGCTGACTGGACAGGAGAAAGTATTTGTTAGCTATTCATCCGACAGATGGTTAGTATCCAGATTATGCAACGAATCCAACTATTCTTCGCAAAAATGCAAGTCGTCCAATTAGCAATTGGGGAAATTGATCTAAACAAGCAATTTAGCAAAAGAGATACAAATCACCAAGAAATATAGGGGAAAAAAATACCAAGTGGAGAAAATGAGCTGTGAAGGAATGGGAAATCGAAAAATCACGACAGAACATCACACCAGCTACTTAAAAGGGTTATTATTTTTGTAAAAGAAACAAAAAACTAAAACCTAGCACGTGCTGATGAGCTTGTAGAACAAAGGAACTCTTCCTCTCCACTGCGGGAGTTAGGTGTGATTTAGTATTATGGACGCACACTCACTCACTCACACAGCCTGGACCTGAATGGGGACCAGTGACCCCGAGAGGCTGGAAAGCAAGTGTGCGGGAGCAAAGGCTGGCGAAGGGAACTGGGATGCCATCAGCCTCCAGGGACTCCCTGTTCCCGCCACCGCCGCCCCTCTTGGGTCTCTCCTGCCACTGTCCCCTTGGCCGGGCAGGAGGAGAGGGGCCCCGCGCGTGGGGAGACGCGTGGCGTCCAGTACTCACGCAGGCAGCGGGGCGGCTCCGACCACTTTCCGTTTCTGCAGACGATGTTCTGGTTTCCCTCCATCCTGTACAAAGACTGGCACTGGTACCCAACCGACGCGTCCGGCGGGTACGCGGGCAGCGGGAAGGAGGTGATGTCGCCGTTGTCGATGGGCGGGGGGGTCCTGCACTTCCCCGTGGAATCTAGGACACCGTGGGGGGGCGTTATGGAGAGGACGCAATCCGGGCGCGGGCTGACAACACCCCCAGATCGTGACCACGGGGGCCCCAGGAAGGGGAAGGGAAGGATGGCCCAGCTCCAGTCTGCAGCCTGGGACCTCATCCTCAGAATGCAGGCCTGCAGGAAGACAGTCTGGGACAGCCAAGGCAGCTTCTCTCCAGAAGTCACTACCTTTATGACTAGATGCTCACTGTATATAATGTATATGATGAGGCTTCTCGAGTGGCATGTCCATAAATACATACCATGTATTTCTAGCCTTCCACTGTGGGGTAAAATACACGCCACTGCCCACAGAAACAGCGTTCTCCAAACATGGGTGCATTTGGAGAATCTACATTATTGTGTGGCTATGATAATCCCCAGAGCAACAAGAGGAAAATGGTAGATTGGGGAAGCTGTTAAAGTCAGAGTAAACATCAATCCAAATAGGATTGCTTAAAACAAACCAACAAATGACCGCTCTAACTGTTTTGATTTACCAATCAAAACACAAGTGGCAAAATGGACATAAACAAGACCCAACTACCTACTGTCAATGTGAAAATTCACCTCATCAACAACAATTAAAAGATAGAGATAATCAAAGTAACATAAGACAAAAAAATAATAGTCATATTTAATTTTTAAAAATGCAAATGGATGACGGAATATCTCCATTGTTGGTTTTTCTCCTGACAATATAAAATTCACTTGAACAGCAGTTAATACAATGGATACGATAAAAGTAAAAGATTCAAAAACACTGTACAAAAATTAATTTTAAAAATGTAAATGGATAACATAGTACATCAAGGATTGTTACAATATTTCACCTTGTTATCTGATATATTTTATATATGCTTAATTGGTTGTTTGAAATAGGAGAGGGAAGGGGGAAATCAAGTTGTGAGGGGGGAGAGGTGGAGGGGAAATGGGAAACAGGACATGAGAAAGGGTATCAATATTTGTGAAGTAATGTACCTTCTATCTGATGAATATAATATGACCCGTTTATTAATTACAATAAAAATATATGAAAAAATGTAAATGGATGATACAATATCTCCAATGTTGGTTTTTCATCTTTTCTGAACATTCCATATTGGAGTTTGAATGGTTAAGGGCCCAGATATATATATGTATATAATATATGGTCAATTCTACCTCAGGGTCTGATGACCTAAGTCATTCGAACTGAATTGACACAAGGAGGATGAACAAATTTATATCACATTACATCATCCATTGTTTGACTACATCCCTACATCCCCAACTGGATATCTTAGAGGACTGTTAAACCTACGCAACCTATCTTTTACACAGTTATCTTTCAAGAAACAACAATGTCTTAGCATTTAAAAGGAAGGATTTTCCCTGGTTGCAATTTTACCTTTCACTTGCATCTTCATCTTTCTTAAAAAGTAATACATCATTCTAGGCTCCAGTTACATGAAGAATAAAGAATTCAGCCATACTATTTCATCTGGATTTGGAAATTTTTTTTTCAGCAAGAATCATGTCGCTTTGTTTTTCTTTTATCCACAGTGTATTTTCCAACAGGCAAACCCTGGGGAAGTGGGCACTGTACCTTTGCACTGAGGGGGCTCTGTCCACGTTCCATTCAGACACATGACTTCTACTTCCCCAAATAGCTCAAAGGGCTCATTACATTCGTAGCGCACTCTTTCACCAGATGGGTATTTATCCATCTGCTTAGATACCATAGTAGCATTCCCCACTCTGGGTGGGTCCACACAGGAATTATCTAAATAGAAGTACAATGACAGTATCTCCACTTGGTGCTCATTTTGTATTTTTAAAATAAATTAACTTGTAATATCAAGGACGTTACAGGCTTATTTGTGAAATAAAATTTTGGGATCTTTAAATCTCCTTGCCATCTTTCAACACATTATGGATAGATTTGTTTCCATTTTCAAGAAGAGTTCAGATAAAACCTTCCTGGATGTTTCTCTTTGTAGTTTAGCGACATGAATATTACAAGTTCTATAAATACTGTGAAAGTTTTTAAAAAGCTAGAATCAGTAAAATCTATGGTCTCTGTCTTCAGTTTTCAAGCACTTTGATTATTAATTCTAATTTTGCTCCTTGTAACAAAGGGCCAGGAGCATGGCCTAGTGGTAGAGTGCTTGCCTAGCTAGCATGAGGGAAGCCTTGTGTTCAATTCCTTGTTACCACATTCACAGAAAAAGCCGAAAGCAGTGTTGTGGCTCAAGTGGTAGGGCACTAGCCTTGAAAAAGCCCAAGGACAATGCCTGGACCCTAAGTTCAAGCCTCAAGACAGGCAAAAAAAAAAAATAACACACAGAAGTATTTATTTGGGGAATAATAAAAGACTTAAGGTTGCTATTAAAGAATACGATAGTTTAAAAAGGTGGGGAGGATGATACAAAAAATTCTAGTTGATGACACAAGGAAAATACCAGAAAAATACAATATAACTGTAAAAACAACTCTTTAATCATCTATTATTGTTTAATGAGACTAGAATACACAATGTAGAATCCAGTAGAGTTTAGGTATATAATTAATGAGTCAATAGCAAAAGTTTCCAAAACAAGATGGCATTAAAATAGTTTCGATCCTACTTATTGATTACCTTTTATTCTGTAGGTCTAAAATGAGCTTAGGGATTTTCATTGACAACAGGAAGAGGATGACGATGCTGGTTCAGGGACCACGCTTTGAGAACTATTGAGCTATGGGATTAACCACTAGAAATGCAATTGCACTCTTATTTTAAAGATAAATCTTTGTTTTGCCTGAAAAATACGTCTATACCCATTTTTAATGATTTTTAAAGTGCCCTAGGAAGTAGGTATTTCCTATATCACTTTAATAAATGAGGTTTTGTGGGGGTGCCAGTTCTAGGACTTGAACTCAAGGCCTGGGAGCTGTCTGTAAGTTTTCTGGCTCCAGGCTGGTGCTCTACCACTTGAACTATAGCTCCAAGTCCAGCTTTTTGACAGTCAATTGGAGATTTAGAATCTCACAGACTTTTCAGCCTGGACTGGCTATGAGCCACGATTCTCCGCACTGAACGTCCAGAGTAGCTGGGATTGCAAGAGTGTGGCATGGGGTGGAGCTAGGAAAGGTCTATCAAAGTACCTTTGCACGTTGGCCTTCCGATCCACTTGCCGTTAATACATGTCACAGTACTGGATCCATTCAGCTGGTAGGATGGGGGGCATTTGTAAGTCAGTTGTTCCCCTGACCTGTACAAGGCCTTCTTTGGTTCTGCAAGTATGGCAACATTGAATCTGGGTGGGTCAAAACAGTCTGTTCCTGGAGAGAGAAAAGAAGATGCTGTGTTTCTGTAACTCTGAAGCACACAATACCTAATGCTTACATTATAAAATAATATGCAGAACTAATATATCTACGTGTAGATCCAATGATTCCTATATAGTAGATTTCTCCCTCCCTCCCTCCCTCTCTCCCTCCCTTCCTTCCTTCCTTCCTTTTTTTCTCACTTTCTTTCTCTCTCTTTCTCTTTCTTTCTTTCTTTCTTTCTTTCTTTCTTTCTTTCTTTCTTTCTTTCTTTTCTTTCTTTCTTTCTTCCTTTCTTCCTTCAGTCCTGGGGCTTGAGTTCAGGGCCTGAGAACTGTCCTTGGGTTTTCTCAAGGCCGGAGCTCTGCCACTTGAGCCACAGCACCACTTCCTGCTTTTTCTATGTATGTGGTACGGAGGAATCAAACCCTGGTCTTTGTACATGCTAGACAAGCACTCTACCACTAGGCCAAACTCCCAGCCCCCAACAGATTTCTTATAACTTACCAGAATATGGTCCCAGTTGTGACTTAGTTATACTGAACTCAACTTACATTGACCTCGACTTATTCAAAGTGTAAGTGAAGAATGATACTGGATGCCTGAAGAACTCATACTTCTTGTGCTGTTTGACATCACACTTTTATGTTTAAAGGATTTCCCCTCCATACTTGATCCCTAGATTTTTGTTTCTGTTACATGTAAGTTATTTATAATAATTGCTTAAAATTCTTAGGAAATGTGCACTAGTAGTGAAATTGCTAATAAATTACTCACAAATTGAATGCGATTAGTTAGTTGGGGCTAGGCAGGCTAAAGCACTGGAGACAAAAATCAAGAATCTATTTGAGGAGATGTTGAATGTTCACACTAGAGATGTGAAAATGAAGTAGTTTTGCTCATAATGTCAAATAGTAAAAATAACTCATATAAAAATCTACAACAAATTCCCTGCCAGAATCCAGGGCCTTCAAGAGAAATTTTAGGACATTCTAGAATCACCTATACCTTCTTTTTTTTTTTTTTGTGGGTCATGGGGCTTGAACTCTAGGCCTAGGTGTTGTTCCTGAGCTCTTCAGCTCAAGGCCACCACCCTACCCCTGAGCCAAGCCCCACTTCTCATTCTAGAGGTTAATTAGAGATAAGAGTCTCAGGTCCTTTTGTGCCTGGGCCGGCTTTGAACCTTGATCCTCAGATCTCAGCCTCCTGAGTAGCTAGGATGACAGGCGTGAGCCACTGCACCCAGCTTCACCTCGACCTTCTTACAGGCATCATTTACACTGCCAGCTGGGTTGTCTAACACAGAAAAAACGGAAATGCACTGTACTTATGCATCTTGGTGGGGTAGACCATTTTCCTCCGATGCATTTAACAAATGAAGGTCCCTCAAATCCAAAGCCTTCAGAGCAGTTGTAAGTGACTTCTTCTTGGAACTGATAGGTGTCTTCATGGTGAGACACCATACCATTCTCTATCAAAGGTGGAGACACACACGGGAGTCCTAAAAACAACATGACAAACCCAACCTGAGTTTCAGTCAGTCACAAACCCAAGTCAACCTGCCAGGGTCATATTTCGCAGTTCTGGGAATTACTAAAACAGCTGAGAAGTCATTGGTGAGCTTTCCTGCTGGGACTGGTTCTGGATCATGATCTTCAGATCTCAGTGCCCCGGGTCGCTGGGATAACAGATGTGAACCCCACCTCCTGGTAAAGCACTGATAATCTCAATAAAAGCACCGTACATTATAAAGAATTTGAAGAGACATTGTGGGGAAAAGTATTTAAAACTATCGCAGAGCTTGAAGTCTGAGCAAATTCGAGTGCACTCCCCGCTGCGTTTTTCCCATTTATTTAAAACTGATTCTGTCACTGATCAATAAAGCGGACCGAATTAGGATTGACTCAATTAGGATTGAAACATCTTGCCTTCACAAACGGCTTTGTTAAATGAAAACTAACTACTTACAGGAAACAATAACCAACTTTAAAAAAAAGCACTTGGAACTGTGAATAAGCACAGAAAATCAGAAAACAAACCTGAGGTTTCTCTACAAATAATAATAATAATAAAAAGTATGTTCATGGTAAAACAGAGAAGCGATGTTTATAGGGCTGGGGATAGAGTGCCGGCCTCGCGCGCTCGCGGCCCTGGGTTCAAGCCCCGGGTTCCGCGCATCTACCGACTGCGTTCTCAAGGCTCCGCGGTTCCCTCCCAGGTCCCCGCTCCGCGTGTCCCCAGCTGGGACGCCGCTTACCCACGCACTGCGGCGGCGGCGGGGTCCATTTCCCCAGGTGGCAGCGCGTGCCCTCCTCCCCTGACAGCCGGAAGCCGTCCTGGCAGACGTATCGGAGCTCGGTGCCGTGCCTGTAGGGCCTAGGTCCGGCTGCGTGCTCCGGCTCTGCCCCCGCTCCGGGCTGGAGGGCTCCGTGGTCGACGCTGGGGGGCGGGGCGCAGCCGATCTTCTCTAGAGCGGAGCAGGGAAACCCCGCGGTCAGCCAGCTGGGGCAGCGGGGGGGGGGGGGCGTGGACAGCCGCCAGGGAGAGGCCACGGCCACCTCCGCGGACCCGTTCTCCTCCCACGGGGCGCGCGTCCCGCCTGGATCCGACTTTCCCTGACCCCGCGCAGACGCGGGTGGCGCTGTTCCACGCGTCTGGGGAGAACGGGGACCAGGGCGCTGACCCACGCGTCTGGGGAGGACGGGGTCCAGGGCGCTGACCCACGCGTCTGGGGAGGACGGGGACCAGGGCGCTGACCCACGCGTCTGGGGAGCGCAGACGGCCAGGACACTGACCCACGCAGCGCGGCAGGGACTCCCACTTCCCGTCCAGGCACAGCATCTCGTCTCGCTCCTTGGCCATGTAGTTTTCGAGGCAGAGGACGGACACTCTGCCCTCGTGAGGGTAGTTCACGGTGGTGTCCAGGGCCTGCGCGTGGGGGATCTGCGGGGGAGGCGCGCAGGGGGCTCCCTCGGGCTCTGGGAAGCACAGACATCGCACGTCCTCATTACAAAGGCACAGGTTCACGGACGAGGAATTCCCCAACCACGAATCCTACGCGGGTCGTTCATGTTCGGTGTTTCCGTCTTACTTCTTTTTAACGTGCATAGTGGTTTTAATAGGATCTATTCTTATCTCCCTGGCCATTTTCAGTAGTTTTTCTTTTTTCCAATTATCCTTACTTTGTCTTTAATGACTTTTATATAAGACTTACCTACTTATTCCTAGTCTTTGTGATATTTTAACTTAACTTGCCCTTCTAATAACAAATAAATAAAAGTGATATCAGGGTCTTTTTGCAGATATCTGTGACCAAAATATTTCAGGATCAGATTAAAGCCTTTGAGATAATTGTACCAGTTAAAGCTAACTAGCAAAAGGAATATATATTATATATTATAATGAATTTGTTATTAACTCTTGGTCAATTGTGATGTTTATGAAGAATTTATGAAGCACATTTACTAATGTGCTTGCATTTTTTCAGGAGTATATAAATGGCATGCGCCCAAGCTAATGCTTATATAACCCAGTGTGGTTACAGTTAGCAGAGGGGTAGGGGCCCTTTTATTGACTCAGGTCTGTGTCTGTACAGAATTGAGAGGGGAAAACAAGATGAGGGGGTGGAGAGAAAATGGGGATAAAAACATGAGAGGGGGTATAAATGTGAAGTAATGCACCTTCTGTCTGGCGAATATAACTGTAACCCTTCTATTAATTACGATAAAAAAGATTACCTCTGTATTGCAGCTTGTCAAGATTTCAAGGCTAGAAACAAACTGATGCACGACTACAAAGATGGATTATTAGTGATATATACATAAGACACCCAGAAACATACATAAGCATGTATAAATAAGAAAGGAAACGGAAACATCAGGACTTCCTCATGATGAGTTCATCTGTCTAGACGTTGACTTGCCGTTCCTATGCTTGTGTTTTTCTACCACAAGTACCTAACAAATAGGATGCAATTAGAATTTAGAAACAGTGATTAGTTTCTAAGTTGTCTTTGTGTTTAGAAAGTATTTCTATGAATAAATAGCTACATTATTATTATTTTTTAAACCGGGCATGAAACTACTGCTTTTGCAGACGAGGAACAAGCTGATGCAGTTTAGAGAGGGTGAAAGTCAGCTTACTTGGGCATTGTGGTTCAGGATCCCATCTTCCATTCACACAGACTGAGTGTAAATGTTCTTGCTTCCCACGGCATCTGTAACTTAGGACGAAGTCATGAGGATACTCTTGATTTTCTAGATGACCTGCCACAGGTATAACAGACCTGGGCTTTCTGCACTTCTCCAGTTTCTCTCTTGCTGTAACAATGAAAGTATTTCCATGAAGAGTTCAATTACAAGAAGCCAGCCATCAATCACACAAGATGGAGCCGTGAGGTCTATTCTACTGCAACAGTGATGGATGCCTTGACATGACCCAAATGTCCCTGATCCTACCACGTGCACCTGAAATGTTGGGCGCAACATATGATCTGAAGATGTTTTATGCTGGAAGAACATAATTTTTGCTTTCTCAGGTAGTGGATACAGTACACAATCATCACATGACTTAATTTATTGTATAATTTTGATCTCGGAAATTTTCCTGATTATAAATACCACTGTTATTTGAACCCACATATTTGAACCCACAATTATAAAGTAGGATTATAAATAATAAAACTTTTTATGGGGATAGAATGCACCTTTTAAGGAGAAGTCACATAATAGGAAAACTATATCTAAGATGTATGGTATATGGATAATTGAACAGATGTTTTTATATGTCCATCAGAGAGACAGAGATGGGAAAGAAAGGGGAAAAGTAAGAGGAGAGAGAGAGGGAAATAGAGACAGAGACCTAGAATGAGAAATCAGATTCTTTGCCTACTAGGACGTAAACTTAGGGCCTCAAGCTCTCACTGGGCTGTTTTTGCTCAAGACTGACCCTCTACCAACGGAACTACTGCTCTGCTTCTGGCTTTTTGCTGGTTAGCCGAGTTAAGAATTTCATGGGTTTTTCTGTCCAGGTGGGGCAGATCTTGTAGATACCAGCGTCTACAGGTTTGAACCACTGACATCCAGCAGGAAGTTGGGTTCTTAAAAGCATGATGTTTTCTCTTTAAATTCTTGGTTAAAGCTGTAAGAAGTTATTTTGTATGCCAGATAATCCTATAATTCAATAACCTTATTCTGTCATAGCAATAAAATTAATACTATTTCTTCTATGAGTTAAATATGAACCAGAAAAGATTTAAATATACCAGATACTTTCATTACTTAGTGAATGTGAGAGTTCTTTCTGAATCTGAGAAAATGTCAGTGTTGGTCTATGTGAATGGTTGTTATTAATAATTTGAAAAGTTGAGTCTCATGAAAGTGAAGAGAGAAAGGAAAGGTAAGCAGCCAACTAAAGCATTGTAATGGTACTGTGAGCCAATCATGGGGGGAAAAATGACATAGGTAAATTCAAAACGCACTAGAAAACTGGAAATTTGTCTCCTACTTTGGACAGGTTCTGGTTGTCGAGCAAGACAAAAACCAGATGTTCTGTAGGAGTCGGGGACGGGAGAAGCCCCTGTCAAGGGCACTGATGATAATGTCTACCATTGTTCACTGGGAAAGTAAACATACTAAAAGCCTGTGGAAGCTGGATTAGTGGAAAATACCAAGTATCACTGGAGGAACAATCGCAGTCCAGTTTCTCCATGTTGGAAGGAGGCGATGTGGTGCTGAGCAGAGGCAGAAAACTCACTAGAGGAAGGGAAATTCCTAGAGAAGAAGAAATGACCATCGATGTACATGCTGTGTTGTTAGAAGACAGTGTGAAAAGTTGAGTATTCGTGTCTGATTTGAGCTTGGAAGTTTAGCCCCTATGAAATGCATTGAACTTACTTGTTGAACCAGAAAAGGCAAAAGATGGAGCTTAGGTTGGAAAAGACTGGAGGCAGTGCTTTTGATACACAAAAAAGTATGTTCCACAAAAGGAAGTAAGATAAGGGTTGATAAGTAGTATGTTAACGTTCATTTGACAAACTCTTCTTGAATGTTTACTGTGTATCAATCAGACATCCCCTGAACAAAGAAGGCATATCTCTAGGCTCAGGGACTGCATGTTCCTGCAATTGATGTCTAGAAATCCAGTGAATGAATGAGACTGGGTACCAAAGATTCCCTGAAGACCCAGGGTACCCTGGGAAATAACTCAGGCCAAGAGAGAAACAAACACAAGCCTCCATCCTTCCCACAAGTAATGAATCAGAGATGCAGGATGACCCTTGAGCCGAGTGAAATCTCTCGTGAGATTTGCTTCAGCCCAGGCTTCCTGAATGATAGGTCTGGCAGAATACAATAGTGTAGGGCCCATCTTTTGCCACATCTCAATGAATCTGATCCTTGAGACCCAGAGAAACAGAGTGAACCATTTCCCTAATTTTTTGTGGCAAACAGAATGTATCTATAAAATTATAAGTAAATAGGTTGAGTGGTATGTTGATGGTTACAAATGAATGAACTGAAATATAACAGACTCTATGGAGAGTTCAAATAATATAACCTTTTTAGAAAGACTAGGTCAAAATCCAATCAAAATCAATACCAGAAAATGGGTACATCCCAGAAGGGGTGGCGACAGGGGAAGGGTTAGACAAATTAAGGAGGATGGGGGAGAGAATGAGAGCAAGGGCTGCAGGGGGCTGAGAATGCTGAAGGGCTGACACTGCTCGAGATGCACTGCATTCATAAACTACTTTGTTATATGGCGCCTCCTTTGTATAGCTAAGGATGATCAAATGATTTTTATGAAGAAGCTTTGAGAGAATAATGCTTCCTAAAAGAGACTATTCTTTCAGTGTATTTTTGCTTTCCAAGATCTGAAAACCGCCAGGATATTTAGATAAAACGTTCACATTTTCTTGGTAACTGGAATTCGTAGTTTAATAATATAACAGCTTATAAGCTGAATCTGAATTGACAACTGGTAAGATAAACAATATGAATCTCATGGCAGAAATGCAAAATTCGAACTTGGAAGCTTTTACTTTTCTTCTGTTGATATGTTGACTTACAAAAATAAACCTTTCCTGGATTCCTTTTCGTTAAGCCTAGACTCAAGAATACCACTAACTTGAATATAGACATGTAAATGGTTTGATCATGCAAGTGTTCATTAGAGGCTTAAAGAGGATTTTCTCACCAACACACTGAGGAAGCTGGGTCCATGCTCCGCTCTTGCATGTGACTGCCTTCTGCCCAATTATGACGAAGTCTTCCATGCACTGGAACTCCACTGTGTCCCCATGGTGAAAGGGAGGCTCTGAGGGCTGGGCAAGGCCGTGGAAAATCTCAGGAATCTCCCTGCATATTCTCGTCTCCTCTGGGAACATTTCATGAGAATGTGCTCATGATTAAGTCATCATGCTTATGCTCAAGTGAGTATAAAATGGTTTAAGCACTGGGGCTTGAACTCAGGGCCTGTGCTCTCACTTGACTTTTTTGCTCAAGGAGGGCTTTCTTGAGCCACACCTCCACTTTTTCTATTTTTTAAAAAAATTTTAATTTATTTTCTAGCATTTCTTAATTTTTTTTAAATTTAATTCTTAAAAATTCATTGTCGGGGTCATGTATAGAGGGGTTACCATACATTGGTCAGGTAGTGGAACATTGATACCCCTCCCATGTTTTTCTCCCACTTTCCCTTTCCCCACCCACTCCCAGTCATCCTGTTTTCCCCCTTCCCTTTCCTATTTCAAAGCTGGTTAATTGGAAGTAATGGTCTTTAAGATTTGTCTTCCTGGACTGGCTTTACACTGGCTGCTCAGATCTCAGCCTGGTGTTCGTCACTGGTGCCCAGGAAAAACAAATATTCATATTTTTAATTACCAATGCATGTCGGCAAGCTTGTCCATGTTCCATCAACACACTGAATCTTCTCTGGTCCCTTCATGAGAAATCTAGAGTTGCACGTGTATTCCACCATATGGCCATGTCTGTATTCTCCCAACGCTCCTCTCATCTCCCCGTTGTGGAGCTCAGGAGGAGGCCCGCAGGGCTGGACCGTATCTACAGTGGAAGGACTGAGTCAGTGATGGCTGCATGCTTTCGTTCACCACTTTAAAAGCCAGTGTAATGAAATATTTTTCTTTTGAAAAATCGACAAGTCACATAATTTATTACAGTCTGCTTTGTTAAAAAGAATATTTGCATTTCATTCGTGCTGGAACCAAATGTTGAGTTATATTATTTGCATTTGGTTACACATTTGTATTTGGATTCATATTATATTGGCTGAAATAGCATTAGAAGTATATTCAAGGCTTAAAATATGCTGAACAATCTAGATGTTTTCAGGATGCAGGAAAATTTGTCATCTAACACATACACACACACACGTAAATACACTCATTTTTATAATCTAAGGTAATGTTTTATAAGGCTCTTTTGAAAAAGCATCATTACTGAGGCAGGTGTTTGCTGAAATACATTTTACTTTGATTCACTAATATACACTGCTGCGTTAATACAGTTTCTTAGGCATGCTCAGCAAAGCCAGATATAAGTCCCACGCTGTATGGCTTGTTTGCAGTATTAATAGTGGGAGTGTGCACATTGAGAAAAGAAACAAATCTGTCCACTGAGCCGCCATGTTTGCAGGTGTTAGAACTCCCAATGTGTATTTCCAGAAACAACTGGTGATTCACTTAGTAAATGGGTCCACACGTCCTTCACGCATGCACCTCGCAATGCTTGGGGCTATGCATCTACTGCTGATGACAGAGGACTTAAGAGGAAAAAGGAAAGGCTGCTGTTCAGAGCTGCAGGTCTCCATGGTAGGAAACACTCACCTTTGCACACCGGGATGTTCGGGGACCACCCAAAGTGGTAGCACTGCACAGAATCCGGCCCGACTCTTATAAGTCCAGGCTGGCAGGAGAATTTCAGCACGTCTCCAACTTTATATTTTTCTTTCTTGGGCTCAGCACGTAAGAATTTTCCCATTTTGGGAATCTTACATTCTCTTTCTTTTTTTTTTAAGAAAGAATAAAAAGGAAAAGAAAAATACAGAATCAATCATTGCCTGATTGACTTTCGTATTTGTCGTGAACCAAGGAAGTAGGTGCAGAGGGGACAAACCTAAACTTTTCCTTGCAGGATGAGCCATGCTGGGTTTCACATACCCCGGAATCCATGGTTCACCCAGGAAGAGAAGGACGTCAGGACTCCTCTGGCCTGACTAGTAAGCTGCCAATGCAACTGCTTTTTACTGATTTTCTTTTTCACGAGTTACCAAAGTTAGAGAGCAAAGAGTTGCTTTGGGATCTATACATTTTAACTCTCCAGGTGACAGACATCAGTCAAGCAGAAACAGAGAAGCTGTGACCAACCATAACTTGGCAGTGAGTTTCCGGTTTTCAATCACATAAAACCTCCTACTTTCAAACTAACAAAAGCCATTATACTCCAACCCAAACTATATGTTATATACGGCCATGGAGCCCCATTTAATGCATTTGTTCATTTGCTTGTTTTGTTTTGAGGCAATCTCCTTGCTCTATAGCCCAGGCTGGTCTCAAACTCATAACCTTCTGGCCCAGCCTCCTGAATGCTGAGACCAGAGTTGTGTACCAGCATGCTTGGCTAATGAATTCTTTTGAAAGTACATTAGTATCTTGGGCTTTCAAAGCAACACACATATACTAAATCACATCCTATACATTCAATCAGCAAAAAGAAGACTTTGAATGTATTATTATTATTATTGTTTGCAGAAATCTCCAGAAGAAACATTTTAAATGCTCAAATTAGAACACATAAAAATCTGTTTTATAATGTGGAAAAACATTCCGGAAAACACAAAGGGTACTTACCGTAGCAGGAAGGCGCCTCTGACCATCCTTGAGGTCCACACTGGATGGAACCTCTGCTTCTTTTATTTCTGTTTTCATATCCGACATCACATTCGTAGTCCAACTTGTCATTGAGTTTGAACCACGAGGCGTTATTTTTGGATCTGGCATTCTCAAGTACTGGTTTATCACAAAATTCTAACACAAAAAAATCGAGAATTTCATTCCTACTGGACTTCGAGGGAGAGTCTGAGTCATTTCCATATTAAGACCAGAAGGCTTTACTGATTAGCATATGCTAACAAATTAAGTACTATAGAACAGATTTGTTACTACAGAGTTATTATGGAGTATAAATTGTCATATGTACTGTATGTAACATAAATTGTATTATGTTAATTACATTAAGATATCTATCAATGACCATAAAATACTATAAATGAAAAACATTTTCATATCACCTAAACTCTCTGGAACTATTGATGTTTTTCTCAATTCAGTCATATTTAGGTATTTATTCCATACTAGGATTAAAGTAAGTAGGCCATTATGGATGGATATTACATTTTTATGCAGCTGTAACATTATTTTGTCTTATTAATGTAATAAACTTTACCTGTTGTGACAAAAGAAAAAAGTTGGTTAATGGAATTACAAAATCAATGAATTTATTATGTAAGACATACTTCTTTGATAATAAGAAAGTCTTATGATGGAATATTGATTGTGATTTGGTTCAAAGTAAGTTTTGTATGAGGATACATTTTATCATACATTTTCTTTATCTAGACCCTGCAATAAGCATAGAAAGTGAAGAAATGCAAGCAGCAAGACAATGGAAATGGCTTAATTAGCAAATTCATACAATGTGTGTTAAACAGCACTTTAAAAGCAGCACTGTGTTCTGACAAATAATAGAAACAGCAAATCAGTCTTACAGAAATCTTCATTCATTTCTAGATAGGATTGCAGAAAAAATTTTAACCCAGCAAAAAGCTGGTGACGTTCAGAAACGTGACTTGTTTTCCAACATCTAGTTGTTGATGCAGGTTTTCTAAGTGGGCTGAAGTACATTAACCTTGTGGTATCAAATACCAATTATAAAAGTTAAATTCCTCTGAAACTATATACCGTGTACCAGTATCTTTTTAAAATTGTAATGTATAGAGGGGTTACAGTTCTATTCGCCAGATAGAAGGTGCATTACTTCTCTCACACTGATAACACGTCTCATGTTTTTGTCCCCATTTCCCTTCTCCCACCCCCTCGCAATCATCTCGTTTCCCCCCCTTCCCTTTCCTATTTCAAGTCAACAAATAAGTGTATATACAATGTGCCAGGTGAATGTGACGTTTCCAAGTAGGAGCAAACACTTTCACCTTCAGGCCAAGACACTAACAGTTGTGGAAGTTTTGAGTTTGCATGGGACACTCAGCTGTCTAACTAGTTTCTAAATCATGGATGCCTTTAAAAAGAAAAAAGGCAAATATGTATTGATATGCCACTGTACTAAAAATTAATCTTAAAGGGAACCCCCACCCAACATACACCTTCCCTCCCCAACAAAATCCCATACGCCACCTGAAGAACGAGTGGAATTAAACGACAGTGTATTGGAAGGATTTTGATCGATTATGTGGGATAACTCACTAATGCATGAGGGTTGAGCTGACCAGCCACTCTGCAGACACGTGACAGTTCCCGACGTTTTTCCATCTGCAGTGATGTATCCTGGCTTGCACTTGTATTCTGTTTGTTTATTTACAGCATATGTATAGTCTGTCTGCGAAAGAAACCCATTCTTGACTTCTATCTCTGATTTTGAGCACCTTTCTATAAGGGAAAGGAACAAAGAAAAGACAAACACATGTTCAATAATGTTTTATAAAGATTCTCACCTATAAAAGCACAAGGCAAGAAAATAAGGAGACAGTCATAGGTGAAAACCTGGAGTAATCATACCCACTCAGGTCATTGTGTCAAAGAAACCTGGGGGTTTGTGACTTATGCCTGTAATCCAAGCACTGGGGTGGTTGAGATTTACTCTCCACTCTCCTGGCTCAGGTTCTCCTGAGTGCAGGTGTGATGTTCTCCTTACCGTTCATATCCCTAGCACCAAGGAAGTCCCTGTCCCATGCTCAGTGTCCTCAACATGTGTAGAAGTGAGAACACTGGCTCTGAGTCCTCAGTTTCCTCATCTGTTAAGTGGGTTTGAGTTCATTGAGGTTGACTTCTAATACAATAATAATATAATACAAATATACAATGTGATAATTCAATATAGTAAGACATTCAACAAGTTTTGGTTCTTCTGTCATTGTGTTTCACCTACCGACCTATCTATGCGGCACCTGTGTTATGCTAAAACAATCTGTATCATTATAGTTAATCTATATTAATAAACAAACAGTGATGTTAAAATTTTACTTAGTAAAACTGTGAAGTGAGCTACATATCAAGTTGTTAGGGTGAGGTTAGATGTTTTGCCATTTTTATAAAAGAAAAATACGATTATTATCATGCCTAAAAGTCCTTTCAATCAAGCAATTAAAGCCATGGAAAAGCAAGGTAAACTATTATAACTTTTAGAATAAAAAAGTGAACTAAAGAGAAATTCAAACCATTGAACATCAAAAAATAACAGATGCACTCATTATGCATGGTAAGTATTAGGGATAAAATGCAAGCCGTAAAAACGAACACCTATGCAAGATATATGACGGAAGGACAGTCATACTGCGGATTCCTGACACCTACACTGGATGACAAACCTCCAAGAAGATAGATTAAAATGAACTGCCAATAACTGGTGTCTCCAGTTGCTAACCCATTTAATAATAACAGAATTGATCAAGAAGCACAGCACTCTATTATTGGCTAGCCATTTATTGTGCAACTATTTATCTGTGATACCAGCCAGTCTTTCCCAAGGAGCTGTTTGCATAAATGCTTATTGGTACAAGCAGGACAGGACAAAGTCCCCTGAAACTACTTCTAGTCACACCCCTGTGAGACATTCTGAGACCAGTAGCCATTCCGTGGAAACATCTCTATCACCCATGGAAAATGCCACGGGCACTGCCGGCTCCACCCTCATTTATTTTCTGTTGTACACTGGGTTTCTATGGTGGTTTAAGTCACACGGGTAAGGGATGTTCTGACTTAACAAACACAGCATTCAAATATGTATGGTGCCACGGGCTCAACGCCCCTCAATAGATTCATTTGTCATGTGGAATACTTGTCAAGCAACTGAGAGATCCATTTACATGTCCTGGCAAAGCTGAAGCACAGGGTCTGTGCCCTTTGGCATGGTTAATGTGGGCACATCTTAGAAAGCTATCGGGCTTACTTACTGACACGGATGCATTTGAGAGGAGGCTCCCAGCTGTTCTCTGTGCATGTGGCTATGTTCTGTCCATTGGAAAGACTGAAGCCAGAGTAGCATGGAACCTGTACAGACTGACCTTGTACATAGAACCTTACCCAACGGTCATTGTCTCCATTTTCCAAATAACCATATTCACATTGTTCTGAGGAACATGCAAATACATGAGAAAAGGGGAAATATTAGTTGATTAAAATGCTGAATTAAAAATTTGACTTTACAATATTCAGGTATGGATGCATAGCATCCCAACTTATATATGACTAAGAAAAATGAATCAGGAGTGGATAACAATCCTAGCTACTCAGGAGGCTGAGATCTGAGGATCACAGTTCAAAGCCAGCCCAGGCACTAACATCTGTGAGACTCATATCTCCAATTAACCACCAGAAAACTGGAAGTGGTGCTATGGCTTAAGTGGTAGAGAGCCAACCTTAGGTAAAAAAGCTCAGGGCTAGCACTCAGGCCTTTAGATCAAGTCACAGGATCAACACACACACACACACACACACACACACACACACACACAAAGAGAGAGGAAAAGTACTGCCAAATATTTGTTTCCAAATACTATTTCTTTAGCTCTAGTTCTTATAGATTAAAACATACGCCAATGATGAAGGTATTCTTGTGAGGACTTTGTCTTTATTTTTCATGAGATAATCATGAAAACTATTTTTCCTTTTTAAAGACAACACTGCTCTTCCTTTCCCTCCCCTGCTTTAAAGACAGGATCTCCAGATAGCCAGCCTGGTTTCAAGCTCATAACCCTGTCCCTACTTCCTGAATGTGTCATGAGAAGCATATGCCCCCACGCCTATCCTTTGCAATTACAATAAGTTATATATATTGTTTGGTGTAATTTTCAGTGCTCGATGAACTCAAGTCCTCTTGTTCTCTTTTGTTTTCCTCCAGAGTGGAGTTCTATCACTTGAGCCACACTTTTACATCTAGGTTTTGGCAGTTATCTAGAGATAAGAGTCTCATAGACTTTCCTGCTTTGAACTGTGGTCCTCAGATCTTAGCCTTCTGAGTAGTTAGGATTATAGTCGTGAGCCACGATGCCCAGCTAGACTTATTTCTTTTCTCTCCCTCTTTCTCTCTTCCCTCCCCCCCTCTCTCCTTCTTTCCTTCTATTTTCTTTTTTTTTTTGGCATGGGGCTTGAACTCTGGGCCTGGGTGCTGTCCCTGAGCTCTTCAGCTCAAGGCTACCACCCTACCCTTGAGCCATAGTCCCACTTCCCATTTTCTAGACATTAATTGGAGATAAGAGTCTCATGACTTGGTGGAGTCCAGGCTGGCTTTGAACCTCTATCCTCAGATCTCAGCCTTCTGAGTAGCTAGGATTATTAATACAGGTATGAGCCACTATGCCAAACTTAGACTTCTTTCTTATAAGCATGCATCTTCTCTTCACTCTTGGATAGGATTACAAGATTATAGAGGTATTTACATACTGATGCATAGTACTTCCGGTTTCCATCCTTCTGTTGTGCAAGAAATAGTACCCCAATAGGAGTGTGACACTGGTGTCACAAAGCCGTGGTTACAGTAATAGTTGAACTCTTTTCCTATAGGTACGGGGAAATATGGTTTATGTCGCTCTTCTCCGTATAGATGGCCATGTTTTATTGTGGGAAAATCACAAGGTTTCACTTGAAATAGAGAACAAGAAAGCAAAACTCAATAGATTAATCAATCAAACCCTTTCATCCATGAATTATTTCCTATCATCAATGCAAAACACACAGAGAATTAACATTTCTAGGGCAAAGGAAGTTAGTTTGCTAATGAAGTTGTGCAGGGCACTCTGCAAATGTCCTATGAGCAACTTGTTAACAGCCAAATGTTTAAAATTATGATACCTGTGTGATTCTAGTTTTAACTGGAAAATGACATTTTTAATGTTATAAATTAGTTTTAAGTTGAGGCATAAGATAATTTCCTGAGTAATTCTGATGATCAATTTAAACTCATTATTGTTGCATTATGTACATATGATATTTTCCTCAACTGTGCTCTTTTCATGAGACAATTTAGAAATGCTTTGTATATTCATGCTAGAATAGTACTTTTAGTCTCTTATGCTGAATGATTCTATCTAGAGATAGTATAAAATTTTTACATGAGTTTCCTTTTTCCTCCACACTTACATAAAAGATTTTAAAAAGTGGGGTCTTCATTTTTTTCTAGTTTGTTCCAGAAAATTTTTTAAGAGTTTGTATACCTTGTTATGTGGGTGACATATTTAGGATTTACGTTGATCCTCAATGTTCTTCTGTAACAAACACTGGAGGCTTTATTCCACATATCTTATTATCATTAATAGATAACTTCTGTACTCTCATTTACTTACTTACTTACTTGCTTGCTTGCTTACTTACGCATTCATGTGTTTTGTGTGTACGGATATCTGAGTATACCTTTGCCACTTAACCATAGCCCTATCCCTTTGGCTATAGTTTTGTGTTGAGACAGGCTTAGCTTACGTATGTCAGGCTCAACTCAAACTTGGGATCCTATGTCTCAGTCTCCTGAGTAGCTGGGATTACAGGTGCATTTTGGGCATGCTCTAAACTACATATTTTAGGCAATTGGGGATGGAGACAGAAAGCTCAGTAACTAAAGGTCATTGATCAATCAATTGTATCATTACATTTTTCCTTTATAAAATAACCCATGTAAGTGTAGTACACCTTTATAATGTTCTAGTAGGTGAAGAATTCAATCATAGATGGAAGCTAGAAAGGAGCTAGGAGGTATCACAGAAATGAGATACTCTTGACTCAAGTGTAAGAATTTCAAGAATTTTGAAAGCCCTTCCTTTTTTCCTCCCTCCAAATAGAGTTTTCATTGCTTCCTCTCCTGCATACATTCAGCTTGGGTCGTATGTTGGGGAGATGTTTCATTTCTAAAGAGCAGACATGGTAGAAGGAGTAGTGGGAATGAGTTACAAATGGCTTCTGGTCCTTTTCTACCTTCACTCAGGACTGCAGCCTGGAAAGAAATGAGCCTTCGTGAAACAGCCCAGGTGGAGTCCCAGGAGAAGACTCAGGCATCGCATCTAAACCTTTGTGAGGAAGCCACGTTACAGCTCCACCAAGTCTTCAGCCCACAACAGCCTATGTCAGCATCCCACGGAGAGCCCCACGTGAGCATTCTGCCTCACCACCCCTCAGCCAAGCCATTCACACTAGCAGATAACGAAGACGATGTTAAGAAAACATAGGATATTTGTTTCCAGGAGGAATTTGTAGCAGTGCAATGGATGCTATGTTAAATACAACCTATGAAGTATTAAACAGTCAGGGTGGTGGCCTGGTCAGTGAATTGTCTGCCTAGTATGTGAAAGGCCCTGGGTTCAATCCTCAGCACCACATTCAACGTCCCCAGTGTTTTAATTCACACACTGAAAGACTTTTTTTCTCAATTGGATAAATGGATATCTATATACACACATGCATTGTTTTTCCATTTTTTTTGATTTTTAAAAAATGTTTATTTTTTATAATCGTGGTATTGTGTAGAGGGGTTACAGTTACATTTCCCAGACAGTAGGTGCATTACTTCTCACACACACACACATTACTTCTCAAATACACATGCAATTTTTGAGTGATGAGAAATTGGGAGTATTTAGAGCAGACGGCCATGTGGTTTGGGCCCTATTTATAATCAGCTCCTCTGAAAAGCAAAGAAGGCCTTCCCAAATCCTCACTTCACATATGCAATCTGAGTGATTTCATTTTTGTTAGGCCCCTGGCTTCATGCACCTGGAAGGAAGCAGGTCCAGAGGAAATACATTCCAGAGCCAGTGGCACTTACGGCTGCATCTGGGAGCCGGCACCCAGCCAGTTCTGGTGCATTTCACCACGGTCTGCCGCGTGGCGGGGTAAAACCCCTCCTTGCATGCATATGTGACTTCGTCTTCAGTTCTGTGTTTGATCCTGTGAGGTGAGTAGACACCATTTGGAATATAAGGAGGCTTGCACGTCATTTCTGGAAAAGGAAGTGAAGCGAGTGAGAGGTAGACGTGATTAAGCACATCAAAAGGAAGATGTCAGCATTACCGTCCCTGCTTAACACAGCACAAAAGGGTGGGAAAAGCAGGGGAAGGAGTTTGATGTCCTTCAAGGCGGATCACTCGAGCCTGGCATTCTACCACTTGGAAACCACACCTCCCGTCAAGCCTTTTGCTGGTCACTTGGAGATGTAGAAAGTCTAGGCATGGCCTGGTTTAGCAGCTCAGTCCTTCAGGTCTCAGTCTCCTGAGGAGCCAGGACTCAGTGTGAGCCACTGTTGCCCCGAGAAGCTAAGTAAGTTTATTTAACACACCCAGTAATCTTGGTTATTCCTGCAAATGGCTTGCCTAGGACCGCCCATCAGGAGTCCAGTGGCCAAAGCTCTGACAATTCACTTTGGATGACTATCTTTCTTTGGGCAGTGAGAGACTTGAACTCATGGCCTTGTGCTCAATCCATTTGCTCATGTGGCTGCCTCCCTATCACTTCAGCCATCCCTGCAGCTTGACCTCTGACATGAACGTGGAAGACAGCTGAACTACGGTCTCCTTTATGGTTTTACTCACGTGTTGTGTTATTACTGATTGCTCTGCTTCTTATAAATTTAGATATAGCAGGGTTTGAATTATATACATTCCAAGAAACAGATATATAGATTTGGAGTACAAGAAGACACCAATGTATTTATAAAATGTTAGCTGAAGTACAGAAAGAAGAGTGCTTTTATCAGCATGAAACTCTATTAATACAGTCCAGTAAATATACATATTATATTAGCATATTTTATGTTCCTATATTGACATTATTATTACACTGTTACATGCATGTAGCATTATTATGTTATTATATTAACATTTATATGTTATACTATTTATATTAATCTAGTTAATATAAAGTTTATTTCATTACAATATAACCCATTGCAGAAAGACTGAATGCCTATCTAGGTTGAGACCAATCTCTATTTACTTTGAACTTTAATGTCTCAGGAAAGGGAGAACTCAGTTCTGGCCTGATGAATTCTTGTGGCAACCCTAAAGAATATAGACTTGAACTTGAAGATTTGTCTAGTATTTGAGACTGAGATATGAATAGACATGGAAAATATGAATGTTGAATTGTGAGATAACTATGTGTGTGTATGTGTATTAAATGATCCAAATATTGAAGAAAAAGAAGCCTAGAAGTTGTCCTGACACGCCTGAGAGATTTCTTGCATTGAAACCATGCATGGGCAGAGCATGTGTTTTCCACGGCTGACTGTGGGGCACTAGAAGTCCACCACACATTCAGGTCACTGGACCATATGTCATCATTCGGCTTCTTGTCCTGTGGTTTGCTTTTTGTAACAACCTTCATTAAAATAATGACCTTATTTCTGTTCAGAAATGCTTCAAGAAACATTTCTGGACTATGTTTACTGCGTGGTAGCCATGCCTTTTTTGCTATCCTTCTGGCACGATATCTGAAAATCTGAGGCAGAACTTCTCTTCTAGGTCACAGCAGTCTGAGAAGTCCCCTGTTAACCCGGGGCAGGCTGGTAGCACAACGGGCTCTGCACACAGTGTCCGGGGGCAGGGCAGGCAGGACCCTGCACTCACTCCCCCCTTCTCAGGGAGAGCTCACAGAGTCCACTCGTGTTCTGCGGGTGACTGCTGATGGCTGCCAGTCACCACCTCCACTTCCTCCAGGAGGGTCTCCTCACCTCACCTGGATGCCATTGCTTCCTAAAGCCCCCTTCGTGGATCGGTGTTGGTGAACTGTCAACTCTGAGGGCTCATGAAGCCCGTGGGTGACCGTGCTGGCTCGGTGGCAGAGTGGGTTTGTGACCGTGGTTTATCATCGTGTGATGAGACACTTGCGACCACTTGGGATGAGTGAAAAATTCATCCCAAATGGTCTCAAAAGAGACTTTGCATGCTTAAAATGCGGTGCAATCTTGTTTGTTTGTTTTTTAAATAGTAGTGCTCTCTAGTTTTGAAAATAATAAATGGCTGAATTAAAGGGATTATATTAATGGGAATAATTGGGGCAGGGTGTGTAACGGTGCTAGAGCAAGAGCAGCGCCTAGGAGGTTCTGACTACTAATCCAGAACACACACACACACACACACACACACACACACACACACACACACCAAGGTAAGGCTGTGGATGACATACCTTCACAGGCGGGCGGCGGACTCCAGCCAGATCCGGTGCACACAGCTTCACCTCTCTCCACGAATTCAAACCCTGGGTTACATTTGTACTGAAATCGTTCATTCTCCTTAAAAATTCTCCCCCTGGACAGAGGTTGTCCATTGTGAATTTCTGGCAATGTGCAGGATATTTCTAAAGACAAAAGGTTTATTCTGAAGTGCTTATTAGGAATTAATAAGCGATGCATAAAACCTATTTGCATAAAGTCAGAAACGGTGTTTCTACTTAGGTAAATCAGCTTACCAAACAAAACATTGCTTTGACTCGACTCTCTGATGGATAACTTACCTAAGGTTCTAAACATTCACTTTGGAAAGAGGTTGAAATTCTTATTGAAGTTATTTCTAATTTTATTTTGCTTAATGACAAATTAGTCCTGGAAAAAAAACAACAACTTGGCAGCTGGTTCATCATCAGATATATGCATGAAATTCTAATGTAGAGAAGTATGTTGTGATTTACAGTTTCATTGAGTCACCTGCCAAAGTGGTTTTCCTATTAACAAGAAAAATGATCAACAGAGGCTTTTGTCTATGAAACCATCCACTTTTTTTCTGGTTTTGCTAAAAAATAAGGAGAGAGAAAAAAGGTGATTTTTAGCTAGGAGCCAGTGTCTCACGCCTGGAACCTTAGCCATTCAGGAGGTTGAGATCTGAGGATTGCAGTTTGAAACCAGCCCAGGCAGAGAAATCTGTGAGACTCTTATTTCCAAAGAACCACCAAAAAAAGCCAGAATTGGAGGTGTTGGTGGTAGAGTGTTGGCCTTGCATGAAAAACCTAAGGGACGAGTCCAGGCTGAGGTCAAGCCTCAGCAGTAGCCACAAAAAAAAGGAAGGAAGGAAGGAACAAAAGAAAATAAAGTCGCTTTTTTCCCCTTTGCCTCCTCAAAGGCTGGTGAAATACCAACGAAATAATACAGTCACACAAACTGGAGATCAGCTTTGGCAGCTTTTTCCCTCCCTGGGATTATAACAACGATATCTGTGTCCCCAAATTCTCTTTTCCTCACCCATTCTCCTAGGGTGTGACATAGAGAACTTTCAAGTGGTCATTGCTTTCCCTGCTGGAAATCCTGTCTGGATTCCCTAATCACAGAGAAGAGAGGCCAAGTCAAGCGCTGAAGCCTCTGCATTCAGTGCCTCAGGGCCAGCCCAGTCCAGTCCTCCATCGGTTACTGACAGGCCGCCTGCCTGCCTGCCTGCCTGCCTGCCTGCATGCTGTGCTCAGGGCCCCAGGGCAGCAGACCAGGGTCCTTCTAACCCTGGCTGTCCTCTCTGTGAGTTTTTACCACCCCCCCACCCTCTTCACTTAAAAACCATCTCTCCCAGGAAAAATTCCACGAATTACAGAAAGCTAGCTGTAGGGTTGCAAACACCTAAATGGCTAGGATATACAAATTTTGCTATGCTGAACAGAAATATTATTAGCCTATTATTATTGCTCTAAACTATCAGTGTTGCTATAAAGTTTCTTAATGGGAGAACTCTTTGTATTTTTAGTGTAAGACTAGACTAAAAGAGAGATGTCAACAAGTGAAGAGGACAGAAATGTCTACTCAAATTAATAGAATTAAAAAAAATAAACTCTGATAATCTAGTTGACCACAATGTTTGGCACAAAAACCCAAATTATATTAATCATGATGTACAAGTCAACAGTAGCAGGACCCCCCCCAGAAAAAAACCCCAAAACAAAACATTAAAGAAATCTTAACCTGGAGTTTACTATAGAGCTTTCCAGAAAGGCAGAAAATTATTTAGGTGACTCATTTGTGGTAAAGTTACAGCACTAAAACAGCAAAAAATAATATTCACTAGCTACAGATGTTCAAAAATACAATGTCTCATGCCTAATCAGTGGCTGTCAAAACCATAGGGACGAATGTATTCTGGGAGTTAATATTACAACGTGTAAGAAAAATTCTGAAATTCTATTTCATCTGTCAAGAGCCAACTTCAGCGTACTTACAGTGAGAGTATATTAAAGAATGACCTAAATTGGAACCTTTTTTAGATTTTGGCAGTCCCGGGGCTTGAACTCAGGGTGTCATGGTTGCTTAGCTTGCTTGCTAGGTTGGATCTCTACCACTTTAGCCATGCCACCAGACTAGATTTTGCTGGTTATTTTGGAGATAGAATGGTGATCCTTTTTCTGCCCATCCTGGCCTAGAAACATGATAGGCCAGATCTCAGCTTCGTAAGGAGCTAGGTTTATAGGTGAGAGTCACTGGTACCTGGCTTCAGGTTTGATTTCCACTTGACTCTTTGTGTCATAGTACTTCTGGGAAAAATGGTTCAACTGGGTAACACAGTTTGTTCAATTCAATTACATTAGAATTAAAGCAGATGTGGTGATACTAGAGCATTAATCACGTGTGTGTGTGTGCGTGTGTGTGTGTGTGTGTGTGTGTGTGTGTGTGTTGGTCTTGGGGTTTGAACTCAGGGCCTGGGCACTATCCCTGAGCCTTTTTTGCACAAGGCTTGAGCCAAAGCTGCATTTGCAGCTTTTTATTGGTTAATTGGAGATAGGAGTCTTGTTGATTTTCTTGCTCAGGCTGGCTTTGAAGCATGATCCTCAGATCACAAGTTCCTGAGAGGTTAGGATTGCAGGTGTCAACCACTGAAGCCCTGCCATGTACTTATTGTTCAGATGAAATAACATGATCTTTGCATAGAAAAATGTCAAAAAAAATCTTTCATGAATTTCTGGAAAACAGTACAAATCTCAGAAACATTCGCTAACTATCAGAAGTCGTGTTCTTTCAAGGCAACAGTGCATTGGAACATTTACTGTCCTAAGAAAAGCACAAGGCCTGCTGTTGGCAGGGAGCAGAGGTCTCTCACCCACACACGTCGGCTTCTCACTGCTCCAGCGTCCAGCCTCCGAGCAGTGGACTTCCTTCGACCCCTCTCTTCTGAAGCCCGGGTTACACTCAAACTGAATCACTTGTCCAAAGTGATACTCCTGGTCTGTCTCCATGGCGCTGCTGACAATCCTCCCGTTCTCTGGTTCTGAGATGGGCAAGCACTTCACGACTGCAAAGCAAACACAGCGCTTCCTCACTCCATCTGGAAAGGCCCCCCTGGACACTGGACACTGCGGGGAGGGCTTCCAAAAGACTCAGCCACGCAAGAATAGAAGGTTCAGCTCTGAGTCTGTTGTATGGGATGACCCAAGAGAAATACTCCGGGGGATGTAAGTGCCTGTTTTCATGAGGTCGCACATAATTTGCAAGTGTGAATCCTGGGATAATAAAATGCGCACTTTCTATGGATGCTCCAGAAAGAGATGATGCTGTATCATCAGAGTGGTAAAAGCCAACTTTATGATATGTGCTTTAATCAAGGAATTCTTTAATTTTCTTCCCATTCAGTGTTCAAAACTAGTTTGAGGACTTGTTTTGGTTCGATTTGATTTTTTGCGTTTTAATTTGTGCACAGTTATGGTGTTCACATTTTATTTTACTGTAGAGTTATTCTGGATGCGCGTTACATGGAAATTCTAGACCTGTTTTTTTTTTTTAGGGGAATGGGGGTGTTGGGGAACAAACCTAGGGCCTCACACTTGCTGTACAAGCACTCTACTACTCAGCTACAGCTTTAGCACCCATATTAGGTATACTAAAACACAAAATAATGGAGCAATAAAGTGACCAGGTTCTCTGTCTCTTCTAGAAACATAAAACCATTTGAAAATTTTAATCATAGGCCTCAAGGACATTTTCAAGGCAAAGCAGTTTTTCTTTCATCTTAGGTAGTGCTGGTGTTTCAATGTAATTGTTAATGAATTTTACACTTACTTTCACATGTAGGGATATTATTGGTCCATCCATCAGCTGCACACTCACGGAAATTAATTTCACCTAGCAACTGATACCTGAAACCCAGAGTCATAAGATGGTCAGATACTGTGTGGTGGCTGTGTTTCTGCGCAGTTCTAAACTCAATGCCATTCTCAATGTTATGTAGGAGCGCCACTTCATGGAAAGATAACAACAAATATGTTTTTTGCTTTCTTTTGTCTTCCTTCATTTTTCTTCTTCCTTGTCTTCTTTTCCTGCTTTTTACCCTTCCTCCATTCCTCCCTCCTTTTTTCTATTTCCTTCCTCCCTCCCTTACCTTCCCTACCCCTTCCTTCCTTCCTTCCTTCCTTCCTTCCTTCCTTCCTTCCTTCCTTCCTTCCTTCCTTCCATTCATCTTTCACTCTTTGCCCTCCTTTTCCTTTTATTTCTTGTTCTTTTCTTTTCTCTCCTCTTCCTTTAAAAGGCTACAAGGCCCTAGATATTTCCACGGGATAGTCATCTCTTTCATCTACAAATATGGATTTTTCTGCTCATCACACAAGGGAACATTTTTTTCTCCCTCAAAACATGCTTTTTCTTATACCGTTCATGGCTTGTTCTTGTTTCAGGAAAGAAAAATTTTCAAGAGAGTACATTTTAGTCATTTTTTATGTACATTTTCTCCATGCCTCATGCAGAAACAAAACAACTACTTATCTAGGCAGTTTGCTAGCTCCTCTAAAGGCCAAATGAACCCTCTCCAACAGAGATAGCAGATTCTCAGAGTTAACATCTCCTTATTTCATATCTGGATCAAAGATGTACTTCCTTCAGACAGGCAAAAACCTTTCCTCAGCAAAGGTTCAAAATGTCATTAACGATATCTGCTCCTGGATGGTTTGAGGACATTTGTTTTCATTGATTGTTGTCAGTGATTTCTTTGGTGGAGTTCTGTTGGAGTATGTCAGAGATTTTTCCTAAATTTTACAAGATGAAGGGCATTAAAGGAGACTGAGGGTCAGAGGAAGTTATGCAGTTCATTCTGTCACTATGAATTTCTGAGGCTGGGGTAATTAAATGACAGAAGTGTCTGTATTTTAATTGTTCTTGTGAGGACAAAGGTGAAACCTGAAGGGTAGCAGACTGTCTTGGAAGAAGAGAGAGAGATTTCACAGATGAAGAGCAGAGTGAATTAAATTTCATGCCCAAAGGGATCAATCTATCTGGTTATATGTAATGAGATCCACAGTCATGTTTGAAAGTTGGGTTTTTTTGCTTTTATTTTTAATGCATGTTTGAAAAATTCTCCCTTGGGTAGTGAACAATGAGAGGCCAGATTCATGGTGTTTATAAATGTCCCAGGATCTCTTCTAATGTGGGTCATATGGATTCTGCCACCATCCTAATGATACATAGTATTAGCTTCTGCTTTTGCAACAGAAGGAATGGAAATGAAGCAATACGTTAAGAAATACAAGTAGATGTTGGGTTCTGGGACTTGGGACTACAGGCTAACTCTACAACTTGAGCTCACAGCTTTTTATTTGAACATCTCAAGTCAAGATGTTGTCAAGGGGACAATTAGAATGCCCTGTCTGTAAGCTCTTGATCCTGTCTACGTTTATGTAGTGTGAAATTGGAATCATCTTATTCTGGCTTTACCATATATAACTTTTTCTCCAGAATGGAGAAGAATACGGAGGAAGTCCAGTTGGGAGATTGGCTATAAAACCCAATGGCTGGTTGGAAGCACTGAACTAATAATTGTGGAAGTACTAATTGTCTACCTCTAAAGTCACTTGTGTGCCAGAGCCCTTCATCAAATGTAAACATCTTGTCTCTTTTCAGTTTGCAAGGTCGATGCCTTACAATGTGATTTTGTTATTATTTTCACCAACCTTGTGGAATTCCCTTATTCTTTAACTAGTAGAGTGCAGTAAAGACATGGCTGAAAGCTTAGTTATGTGAATACTGATTTACCGGCTTTTATACAACACTCAGAGGAGCTAAAGTCATTGTAATTTTTCCATGTGAAGGACAGTATGGCAGCCAAATGAGACTGTCCATGCTACAGTGTAATTCTTCATGCTTCTTGTGTATTTTTTTAAAGTAGACCTAGGGAAAGAAGAGTCACTTAATAGAAGAGTTGTTATTTACAATCTTGATTCTAACCCTATTTACCCTGAATACATACCCCTCATCACAGGTGTAAACCACCCTGGCGCCAAATTCAAACTCATTTCCCACTGTGAGCTGGAAGGAGCCAAAGGGGGCATCCCCTGGGTGTCCACAAGGCTTCTCTACAGGGGGAAACCAAGCACAGAACACAAAGCCGTGACACAGAGTCCGGGGACAGGGAGATTCCAGCTAGATTAGAGGATGGCTACAGGACAAGGAAAATTATAAAAATAAATAAATAAATCGAAACGATGAATGTGTTACAATTTAAATTTTGTAGGATGGCCTGGCACCAACATCTCATGTGTGTAAGAGGCTGACATCTGAGGATCATGGCTCCAAGCCAGTCTGGGCAGGAAGTCTTAGGTCCAGTAAAAAGCTGAAAATGGAAGTGTGGCTCAAGGACCTTGAGTGTAAAAGCTAAGCAAGCACAAGACTGAGGTCAATCCTTAGCACTGGCACAAAAATAGATAGATGATAGGTAGATAGTTTTTTAAAATAAATGAACAGGTAAAGGCATTTTAGTAGAACTAACACTCTTCACATAACGATGTGAATGGAGGGAGGCAGAGGGAGGGAGTACAGTCCTGGGTATTCAGAATGACTGCATGCAGAATGAGCCATGCAGCTGTGGCCAGGGATGAGAGGGAGGGAGTGCAGTCCTGGTATTCAGAATGACTGCATGCAGAATGAGCTATGCAGCTGTGGGGAGGGATGGAGGGAGGGCATGGCAGGCTCACGGCCTGCATGTGAACTCCCGGGGAAACACCTTAGTCTCAGCAATGCCACGACCCCGCTCTGTCCCAGGGTGCTTCCGTCAGGAGTGGCTTCCTTGTGTTCAGAAGTGCGGGGCACACTTACTGCGGCAGATCCTGGCTGGGTTCGTGGGCACCCATTCTCCTGCTCTGCACACCACGGTGATGGTGCCCAGCGTTCTGTACCCGGGCCGGCATTTGTACACGGCCTGCTTGCCCTCCGGGTAGGTTTGGTCAGGCCAGGAGCCCGACAGGATTTCTGTGGGTTTTTTGGGCGGAGGTCCTTGGCAATCTACAAATAAAATAAATAAATTAGAAACCACTGACTGGAAGGTGTGCTTAGATGCCCGTCATTTAGTGGGTGGTCCAGTGGCAGCTCCATTCACGCTGTGCTGTGAATGTGTCTGTAATGTATGTCATGTGTGTGCATACATTTACACACACACGGGTGTGCGCGCGCAGGTGTCATACATGCCTTTTGGACACTTATGGGACACTCTCGGAGTCCTGAGGGGAAGCAGGGAACCTGACCCAGCGTCTGGTCCTGGAAAGGCTTCTTGTAGCTCAGGAATTCTACAGCCAGGCAGCGATCCCGGAGGTCCTTCGAGAGGGGCACCACGGCGGGATCCTGTCCAGGTGACTGGGGAGGTGGGGAGGGGGGCAGAGGCGTGGGGAGGGTGCCTCACCCAGGTCACCAGCCCCTGTCCACGTCCTCCCCACCATGAACCGGGGAAAAAAATCCAGACAGGGATGGAAGGAAAGACGGAAGCACTGCGTGTGTGTGTGTGTGTGTGTGTGTGTGTAAGTGTGTGCATGCGCGTGTGTAAGTGTGTGTGCATGAGTGTGTAAGTGTGTGTCCATGGGTATGTGCATGCGTGTGTGTGCATGTAAGTGTGCGTGCGTGTGTGTGCGTGTGTGCATGTGTGTATTTGTGTGTGTGTGCGTGTAAGTGTGCGTGCGTGTGTGTGTGTGTGTAAGGCAAGCTCGGGAGCAAGGACTGCAGCAACCCTGAGGGTGCAGGCAGGAACTGGGGTCAGGGCTGTGGAGAGGAGGAGGAGGAGGAGGGGGAAGGAGGAGGGGGAGGAAGAGGGGGAGGAGGAGGATGGGGAGGAGGAGGTGGAGCCATTTGAAGCCTGATGTAGAGTAATTCCAACTGCACGCGCCATCCAGGCCCAAACGAGCTCCATTTCATGGTGGGTCTGGAGAGCGTGCACTGCTGTCCCTAGGACTAGAGACACAGAATCCTGACACTGATTTCCCACCATGTGTACGGCTGTGAGTGAAAATTAAAACACACGCGGAGAGGAGACACAACCGAGAAGCAAAGACCCAAATCCCAAACCAACAACCAAAGCCCAAGGCAGCGCGCGCGACCTCCGAGGAGATGGAGCCGCTCCTGGGATTCTCTTGACATCCCCACGCTGAAGGAGGAGCAGGGAAATGTGCACCACGCTGGAGGGGCCCTGAAACCACAGCATCCACGTGTGAAGAAGACTCGGGTGGCTGCTGTGGGGAATGCAGTGCATTTGATGTAAAATAAAAGAATGTCCAAATTCAAGTGCAGGAAGAGCAGATAAACAAGCAAGCACAGCAGAGGGGCCGGGGGGGGGGGGGGGGGGCGTGGGGATGGGTGCTTATAAAACAAGCTCCGTGCTCCCACTCTTTCCCCAACTGAAAGGATGAGGAGGAAAGGGGATTTCCTGGAATGTCAGATTAATTTTCTTTTACAGATATGGATCAAATGGTTTCATACCGCCCAGCAGGCATGAGGTCCTGAGTTCAGCACACAAGAAAGCCAATGGTTTCCAATGTAAATCCACAAAACCACATTAAAACCGCTTGTAGGTGACATCTACTACGGGATAGTAATATTCATGCAAACACTATCACAGCAGAGTCGATATTATTATAACACCGTCAAGTAAAATAGAACTCAACGTAGGGAGCGTGGGGAGGCATTACAAGAAGAACCGCTTCGCAAAGACTAAAGTTTTTCTAGAAAGAGATATGTGACAATTCTAAATATGGAGCGCCTAGTAACAAGGTCACAAACACATGAGGGACACAGACTCAATATGAGAGACTTGAGTATTCCTCAATTGAAAAAAGAAGAGAAAATTAGAATGGCACAAAGATTTGAAAGGTTATAAAACAACTGACCTGATTTACACAGAGAATGCTGTGCCCAAGAAGATTTTAGGAATAAATAAACTATTTTAGAAATAAATTACATTAGGTGATAGTACACGTTCTGCTAAGTCTCAAAACACCCAAATCAAACAACCTGATAAGAGAAATAATTACTGAGTAATAGGAAACCATAGTGAATTTGCAAATTAGCAAAGTTCCTTTAGTGGATTAAATGAAGGAATCACAGTGGGAATTAGGAAATATTCTGAAATGAACTATATGCAAATCTAATAAAATTTCAGGAGAGCAGGCACAGATTGAATAAAGTGACAGACCTCTTCCAAAAGCTCCATGGGATAAATTAAAAAAAATAAAAATAGCAAAAGCAAATGAAAAAAAAACCCACAAGACATACCAAGTACTAACGAAGCTAACCAGTAGGTCCTGTTGATCAGTATAATTATTATAATTCTAGAAAGAATAATTGAGAGACAGAGAAGCAACACATGAATATGATAATCAGGAATAAAAAGAAACAGCCTAAGGAATTTTGGGAACAGTGAAAAGATATTAGCAGAATATCATACTTTGAGAATATGGATAAAATAGGTTCTTTAAAAAAAATCTTAGCAAAACAGACACAAAAAGACTTGAAAGCCACAGGAATCCTAAAGTCAAATAAATGAGATTCTAGCCTCTACAGAAAGGGTTGGCTTCAGTGCAGCATTGAAGAAAACGAATCTTGCCTTTAAGCCCTTAAAGGATAAGTAAACATAAATGAATGAATGTATAAATAAATAAATGGAAATGCCCGAGAGTCACACATGGAAACTTCTTCCGACTACAAAGGAAAATTAAAATTGTAAGCCAGGTGCCATGGCTCACCCCTGTAATCCTAACCACTTGGGAGGCTGAGAGCTGAGGCTCCTGGTTCAAGGCCAGCCCATGTAGACCCACCTCCAATTAAACACCAGGAAACAGAAAGTGACACTGAGGCTGAAAGAGGGTAGAGTGTTAGCCTTGAGCAAAAGAGTTCAGGGACAGTGCCCATGCCCTGAGTTCAAGTCCAAAAACTCAACAAAATAATAATAAAGGCACTTGCAAAAGTTAAAGCTTGAAAGTCTCTCAAGATCTGGAAAGAACGTGGAGCATTTAGAATTGTGTGTGTGTGTGGGGGGGGGGGATGGAACTTTCTCATCAGAAAAATGTTGTTGAAGATATGAACTGTTGTCTGAAATCAGTGCTGTTTTAATAAAACTCCTGTCATCTGGTGGGTCAAATATATGATGGGTCTCATATTTATCTTGTTAATAGATGACCGTCTTTCCCCTAAATCCTGAAATCAGGGGGAGGGGCGGACAGGAAGGAGGAGTGGAGAGAGAGAGAGAGAGAGAGAGAGAGAGAGAGAGAGAGAGAGAGAGAGAGAGAGAGAGAGAGAGAGAGAGAGAGAGAGAGAGAGAGAGAGAGAGAGACACAGACACAGACACAGAGAGAGAGACACAGAGATCCAGATAGACAAACAATACAGAGGCAGATCCAGAGAATGGAGCTTTAGTCTTTCTCTTATAAGTATAGCAAGCTCATCCTGGAGACTCTTCCCCCACAAACCATTTAAATTTAACTATTTTCCAGAGACCCACATTAGTATTTTAGCATATTAGTTTGGAGAGGAAACAGTAGAATAGCTATGGTTCAGTAACCTCATACCTAGAATTCTATCCTAGAAGAATGCATGCATGATGAATCAGATTTCACAAGTGGTAATGATTATTGTAAATAATCACACACTAAAATAAGCCCAATATCCATTAGTAGTTGAAGAAATAAACATGCATGTTGCAAGTATGCAATGGAATATTACACCACTGACATAAAATACTACTAATAAAAAAATAACAAAAATTTACATAAAATATTGTAGGAATACCACATCAATATAAAATTAGAGAACAGTCACTGGGCATAATAAAATGGGTATACTGGCTGTGAAGCTATTAATGAAAAGGAAGATATTTTTTAAAAATGAGCGGGAGCTGGGAATGTGACCTAGAGTGCTTGCCTAGCATGCATGAAGCCCTGGGTTCAATTCCTCAGTGCCACATACACAGGAAAAGACAAAAGTGGCCCTGTGGCTCAAATGGTAGAGTGCTAGCCTTGAGCAAAGGAAGCTCAGGGAAAGTGCCTAGGTCCTGAGTTCAAACTCCATCAGTGGCATAAAAAAGAAAGAGAATACCACCTAGGAGAAATCTAGAGGTACTGGTGAAAAAGAGATCAGAAAGTGTTTCCTCCTGAGATTCCAGAAACATTGTTCTTGCCATACACAATCGCAGCTATTTGTAAGACAGTATGCATTTGTAATAAGGCCCGCACCTATTTTATTCAAGTGTGTGCAGGGTATTTTACAATCAAACATAAAAGGATCAACATTTGCATGGGTCATATTACTCTTATTTTGCAAAAGACTAAATATGTGGAGCAGAAAAAGAAAAGACAGAACACTGATCAACTCACACCAACTGATTTTAGTCATCAATGCTTTTAATACTCTGCTCACAAACCAGCAACTTGATTTAGGATGATTGCATCAGCAAATTCAACACATTTGTGTTTTAAATGGCCGACTCTAAATGCTAAATAATTGAACAAGTCAAGTCTGATATTACTGCTTTAATTGCTGTTTTCTCTGTGTTTCTGTGGGTGGAAGAGCTTGATGGGCACTCTGCCACTTGAGCCAAGCCTTCAGCCCACTTGCTTGGTTTTACAATAACAGTTGAATAGTCTGTGCTACAAATTCTTTTTCAAAGGCAGGGAAGGAAATCAAACAAAGCCAACTCCTTTCATGGAGCAGAGCCATGGGGACACATTTTGCATTCCATAAAATCGAAAGCGCACCTGCAGCTGTGTCTTTGAAGGCAGAAGGTGTGTTAGCTGGCCATGGGTTTTTGCTGCAGGGCTGAAGTTGGAGTCCATGGGTTTCAGGGACCTGGGTGAAGCGCCCTGTCCAGCTCGGTGGGCCAATTAAACTTTTCTCCACTAGGTGGTGCTAACGTCCTAGCACCAGGCGGACCCGCCCCCTCCGCCCCCAAGGCCTCCACCCAGATCTGGCCTGGGTTTGTGTTGGCTTAAAACTTCATGCTTATGTTTTTGCAAGGAAAATTGCCCTTTCCTTGCCCTTCTTCCCCCTTTCAAAGCTGAGATCTACTTCATGGTGCTCAGGTTACTGGAAAAAAGACATTCCAAATGAGAAGATGGATGAGTAGAACCTTATTTTGATCAATTTAGTTGCTCTCCCTTTTTGATCTCGGGCAACCAAAGAGCCATCCGTGGCGGCTTCCGATCAATGTATTTAATTAGAAAGATTTTTAGCTGTAATCACAGCAATCCTCAAATTGGAAATTCATTCACACAGAGTTCAGCCCTCTGGCTTCCCAGGGGCAAGAGATTCTTTTTTTCCAGTCATTATTATGTTTCCAAATAACAGCTGTATACTCTTAATTCCTGCCTTTTCAAAATAGGGTAATTGTTTCAAGCAAGTAGATATCAAAGACAAGGATTTCCTCAAAATATTTATTGTTTCTCATATGAGAAGATTGCTGATTTTGAGTGGTCTTTTAAACTTCAAGTAATATTCAGCACTGCACTGCTTTCCCTTGGAAGTTTCAGTACACTTTTCTATATGTGTGCCAGCACTGGGACTTGAACTCGGGGCCTCGAGCTTTCCCTTGGCTTTGTTTTTTTTCCCCTTTTTCTCTTTCCTCAAGGCTGGCCCTCCACCACTTCAGTCACACCTCCAGTTCCAGCTTTTCGCTGGTGGACTGGAGACCCCGAGGTCTGGCGGGTGTCTCTGACCATCTCCACTGTCCTCCTGCTGGCCGCCCTGTCCACCTCACCTGCTCAGGGACCCCTGAGTGGACTGGTCTCAGCCACCCTGAGGAACGTGTCACACACCTTCCCTCCCGCTGGGTCTTAGGCTCAGTTGGTCTCTCTCTGGATATGGCTTGGCCTTTCTCACAAGTGTCCCCAGGGCCATCCATCCACCGTGTCCCCAACCCCCTCCCATCTGCAGGTCCTTCCTCCACGCATGGCTCGCTGTCACCCCTACGGCTGTGGGGCCTGCAAGCTGCTGGTCTCTTCCACCTGGAGCGCAGATAACGCTCTGCTCAGGAGAACCACCTGATTTTCACAGTTGGTAGGACAAGTGTTGTTACCTGCAAGTGTGATAAGCGTGCATGCCCTCTTGCCATGTGTGTTCTCATGCCCAGGACCATCGATCAGTCCCCAAGGGGGAATCCATGAGTCTGGGGACTGAGTTCTAACAATAATTAGGCGCATCTTATGACATGGTCTTGGTTTGCTTGACTTGAAAAACAACTCAGTGAACACATTGTAAAAGACTTCTAATTAGACCAAAAAAAAAAAGAGCTATTTCGGTTCAAGTAGTCAAACTGTCAGCGTGTATGTACAAAACCTCACTTAGCTGAATTAAATTGGCATTCCTGAGGTGGGCTAAGGCTCAGCAAGCAGGAAGCATAGCAATGTTTTTAAAGGCACAAAATGTCTTGGAAAGTATGATTGTTCCGAAAACTTAAAAAACCAAACAAACAAACAGTACAAGGCCCCCTGTTTCCATTCTAAGTTAATGAACGCGCTGGCTTTCTGACTTGGAGATACTTACTGGAGTTAGCAATGACTGTTCCATTCTCAGGGCTCGCAGTCATTTAAGGGCCAATTAGTTTTGTTTATAGAACACTATTTGGTGAACTTTTATTTTCTGGCCTTTGTGTGCCAATTTAAAACCATTTTTAGTTCAGAAATAAGAACTGTGAATGAAATTGGCTAACGGAGAATAAGAATCTTCTGTGTTAGCTTGAGGGAAATTGTTATATAATCTCAGTTGAAGCCCAAAACAAATATAGTTGATATTTTTAAACCATAATTCACTGTTCTCCCCCCTCTGTTCTCTAAATTGTAAGGGGCTGTTGTGGATACACATAGACACAAAGTTAATTATTTTTAATGTGTATGTATTTCTAAATTTTTGTGTGTATGCCAGTCTTGGGGATTGAACTCAGGGCCCACGCATGTAGTTGCTGAGCATTTTTTGCTCAGGGCTTGGACCACAGGGCCTTGTTCCATTTTCTGGTGGTGAATTGGAGATAAGAGTTGCCTGGACTGCTCTGCCCATGCTGGCTCCAAAATGGCAACCTCAGATCTCAGCCTCCTGAGCAGTTTGGCTCACAGGTGTGAGGCAGTGGTTCCTGGTTCCTTTACAAAGTTTTAATAGACAATGATTCCAAACCACAAAAAGTAGGAGAGAGACAGAGATGGAGAGGAGGGAGGGAGGGAGGGAGGGAGGGAGGGAGGGAGGGAGAGAGAGAGAGAGAGAGAGAGAGAGAGAGAGAGAGAGAGAGAGAGAGAGAGAGAGAGAGAGAGAGAGAGAGAGAGAGAGAGAGATTCCCTAAGGAAATTGGGCAGAACAACAGGGATTTTGTAATTAGGGTTGACTCAAGTCCTTATCAGGATATAGCTGGAAATAGCTTTGGAATCTGGTTTCTGGAAGTAATTGAAAAGCTTTTAGTGAAAGTCAGTTTCTGTTCTAGTCACAGCCCTAGCTTCTTAAACTGTTGCTATGTTTCCAGTGAGGTTTTTGTGGGGCTTGACTGACAGTAAAAGGATTCCTTAAATATTCTGCAGCAGGGGCAACTTAGCATTGGTAGAATCTTGGGAACACGAATTAAAAGAGACAGAAAAGAGAAGCAATACTTGGCACCAAACTTCACCCCCAGTACCTTGATATGGCTCCTCTCGGGTTAGATGGAAAAGCTTTTCATTCTTTATGCATCCATGATCCCTTCCCATCCGTAGCCACTATTGTATCTTCATCGGCCTCACTCTTCAAAACCTACCCAGGAATACCAGCCTGGTGCTGCATACCTTCCCCAGTTCGGTCCCTGGGGAAGCCGACATGGGGGCACTGTGAGTTCTAGTCCAGCTTGGTTTATAGGGCAAGAACCTGTGTCAAACCAGCGGCCAGCCCGTTCCAGCTGCCATGGACTCTGGACTTCTTTCTGTCTCTCATGAACCAACTTCCCAGCATGGCTCTGCTGTAGTAGTAAGCCAGAGACAGCTTCCTGCCTTACCAGAAGACTCCTATAGGCATCCTTTGTTCACCTCAGACATGAATCATATCCTAAGTTCATATTTTATAATTCCACAGCATAATCACATCATAATTCCTCTTTTTTTTCTTTTCTATGAAGCAACCTTTTGGGAAGTGGTCCTTGTACTGCCTGGGACTTAACAAATCACTGAGAAAGGAATCGTTGGATGAAGGAATAGAGGCATTTCTCCTATGTAATTTGCCCACAATCACGGCCCACAGCAGTCAAGTGATAAGGGTAAAAGAAGAGCAGGGTACAGACCTACAAACTCTATAATTCCATCATCTGTGTGTTCCAGGCTTGAATTTATTTGGTTGCTTTGAAGTCAGAAATCACTGTAATTTAGGTTGAAAAAAAGGAAAGAAAAGAAAAGAAAAACCTTTTAGGAGCCTTGGAGAAACCTTTCAATAATCACTTTTCTATCTATTACATCTGCAGTTAACAAGGTTTCTGAGAAACTTGGCTTTCTAAGTTAAAAATGTCAAAACAAATAAAAGTACTCTGTCAAATCTCTCTGTTCTTTATATTATTTCATGCTGTTTTTATTGGTTTCTGTTCAGATACTTTAGAGCCCTTTTTTTTCTTCAATCCCCAATGATGCATTTTAACCCGATTTTTAACCCAATCTGGAACATTCACAGTCCAATGATACTAATTTCTCTGTGCACTAAAGTCGGGGTTTGCAGAAGTTGGAAGAGATAAGTCAAATAGAGTGGTAGTTAAATATGTGCGGGGTGGGGGGGGGGTGGATCTCCAGGCAAGTAGGGATTGGGGTGATGGCAGAGGAGGAGATTTTAGCCAGAAAAGTAGGGGGAATTGGAGATGACTGTAAAATAATCAGAAAGTCAGCAGAAAGAAAAGAGAGAGAGAGAGAGAGAGAGAGAGAGAGAGAGAGAGAGAGAGAGAGAGAGAGAGAGAGAGAGAGAGAGAGAAAAGGATCGCTTGGGTTTTGGCAGCTCATGCCTATAATCCTAACTACTAAGGAGGCTGAGATCCGAGGATCAGTGGTTCAAAGCCAGTTGGGGCAGGAAAGTCCATAGAGCTCTTATCTCCAGTTAACCACCAGAAAACCGGAAGAAGTGCTGTGGCTTCACGCAGTAGAGCATTGGCCTTGAGCACAAATGCTTCAGGCCCCAGCCACCACCAACCAACAACAACCAACAACAACCAACAATCAACAACAACCAGTGCTCCATTTAGATCAGACCTCAGCAACCAAAGACCAAAAATGAAAGCTATTTACGACATCGTTTTTAAACATATAATGGGAATTTCTACTTTAGGATCACTTCAGTTTGCAACACTTCAATATTTGAGTTGGAATTTACAATTTTCTATGATGGCAAAAGAGTCACCTAGCTATTGGAGGTTCCAGGCTTGCCTCAGCACAAGCCTGTCTTTTGGGGATATTTATTACTATCATTACTCTTATTGGTATCATTATTATCACTCTCTTTCCTCCTCTGATATACTAGTGCCCCTAAAGAGTTCCCTTTTACAGTCTCCCTTCATTATTATTATTTAGGTATAGATGCTCCATTTGACCAAAAAAATGCCTTGTTCTAAAAGAACAATTGTTATTGACTTATTTTTATAACATTTAACATAAACCCTTTTCTGCATTAGTTAAAAGTTGGAAAGCATCTTGCATTTGAAACAATATAATAGTTACCAAAACCTATCCTCTTTGCTCACCCTGAAATGGAATCCCTCAGTCCTTTGAACTGTACTCATCTTACCTGTCCTCAAAGAACATTTTTTGGCCTCTAAAATGCAAGGACCAGAAAACACATAACCCACAAGGACTAGAAAACACATCAAGTGTGAGGACTAGAAAACACCTCTCTCCAAACAACATAGCCACTGCTTGCTTAGGCTGTTTCACAACAGTGTTCATTTGTTCTCCAGGAGTTTGTACACTTTGACCTAATTTTATACAATATTCATTTGTCAGACCTTAAATCTGAAAGATCTACTTGAAAAGCTTGAGTATAATACATTCCCCAAAGCTGAAAACACATGGCTGGATAGAGAAAATGTTATTTTACACTTTATCCTGGAAACTTGACCTGAATCTCAGCTGCCAGGATTTTGGACACACGGAAATCCACTAATGTTCCTACACAGCTAAGACTGTAAAAGTAATGCAATCTCCCACTCTCTCTCCCTCTCTTGCCCTCTCTATCTATCTATCTATCTATCTATCTATCTATCTATTTCAAAGGCAGTAGTTAATATACAAAAAGGAGAAAACAGAGGAAGCTGAAGTTCTTCCTGTTAGCTACAGTAATTTCTTTCTTTCTCTCTCTCCCTTTCTACCTCCCTCTCTTCCTTTCCTCTCTTTCTTTCTTTTTTTTCTTTTTCTTCCTTCCCTTCCCTTCCCACTCCTCCTTCATTCCTTAGAATAAATGCGTACTTTTACTAGGCTGGTGAGCATTTTGAGCTGCTGTATTTCCTGTCTAGGTCTGCAATGGTGATGGCCATAAACAAAGTCTTCTTTCAGTTTTTCAACTTAGTATCAGTGGTGAGCATGAGAATAAACAGAAAAGCAAATACTAGAGTGTAGGCGATTGTGTTTAGTGGATGCAGGCCCTTCGGCAGGGTGCAGGCTCTGTGATGTGTGACCACCAATGGAGACGCTTGACATCCACTGGGTTTTGTGGCAGAGCCTTATGCCAAGTAGGGAACATGGAAAATTAGTGAAACTTTCTCCCCTGGTATGTGCAGTGCATACAAGTCTTTTATAAAAATAGGTTGTTTTGGTTAGAAGTTTGATGAAGTTAGCAGTAATGCTATTCATTTGGTTTTTAAAAGTCAATTCCATATTTGATAACTAGCTACTGGTTATAAACTAGGAAAGCAAACTTCCTGTGAGGATAAAATTCTTAATCCTTTGAGAACTACTGATGTAATTCAATAATTAGCCATTCTGAATTTGATTTACTGGTATTAGAAAAAATAACCCCCTCAAATTTATAAACACAAAAGCCTTCTCTCAGAAGAGACTATGTGTTATCTTATATTTAACATAACTGCAGGAAACAAAAGAGCAAGTCAAGAGTTCTATGTTACAAATTTGTACTAAGTTCCCCATGTTCAGTTATATTGCTAGTGTTTACAATTTTCCCATTTTAATACAACTCCAGCTTTTCTATAATACTGTTAAGGACAGTTCATTGTATGATTTGAAGACTTTTATTGCCTGTGCATTTACATTTATCTAAATACCCTCACATGACGCATGTTGCTGAAACTTCTAAGCCAGAAGGAAAACAAGAGACTCTAGTAATTTCAAGATGAAGGATTATGCCTGATTACAGTTTTCACAAACACTTTTTAAAGTACTCTCTTAAATTATACAATCATAGGAAATAAAACAATCATAGGTAATCAGCTATGCCAGCACAATACGCAAGCTACTTGTATTTTTCATCCTTAATGTCAAAAGCCAATCAGATAGTAAGCTAGAAGTAGTTAAAGCACACTTTTTTTCCCCCAAGATAAAAGCCCTAGGAATCACTGTGAAAAACACCATCCACCAATGTTCTATATGAGAGGAAAGAGGAGAAAAAAACCAAAAAGGTTTTCTCTTTTAATCTTACCTTGCGCCACACAAACAGTCCATAAGATAAACCAAACAATCTCAGCCGGCGATCTCATGGCTCAAGCCTGAGAAATACATTTGCTAGCAGAGTTCTCAGAGTGCAGCTCTGTCTGCTGCCACAAGTTTTGATTAGTGTAGCAAAATACTTGCTTCAAAAGGAAGTTGAAACCCAGTGTAGGAAAGAGGGATTACTAAATACTCCACCCACCAGACACTTTTGCAAAGTAAACAAAAAGAAAATTGAAAAACCCACAAAAAGTCAACCACTGCCCTAGCAGCGCTGGTGTTTGATCCCAGCTTTGACTTTGACCGGCTGGTGTTAACCTGCTCTTGGCAGAGTACTGGTTGACCCGGGGCTGAGCCTGTGTTGAAATGAATTCAGGTTTCTGGGAATACTGTTAGTTGGGGAAGACAGTCTCTGGATTTCCTAAACCTGCCCATTGTGCAAAATGTGCTGTATTGTGTATAAACCACAGACCAGAAATAAAGGAAGCGCTTTTAAAAATCATTGATGGAAGAATTCGAGCTTAGGCAACATTTCCACAATAAACAAACACCAGATGACTTTCTGTATGCTTTGCCAGGAATGCACTGTGCTGTGGGCTGAAGTGGGGTGGCACTGGGGGGTGAGGACAGCCGTGGAGCGGTGAGGGTGGGGTAGGCAGGAGAGTGTTTTTCCGGCAATTCCTGACATCCATCTTCTACTACTTGTGCCCTGACTCTTGGCATCAGTTTTCTAAAGAAAACTGTCTCAGCTGATACAGGATGAATATAGTTGTCTAAATACCTTAAGTGCACAGCAAAGTTTAAAAAACTGCAATAAAAGGCTCTGTATATGCATGACATGAATATGAGTACGTTTTCATTGTGACTTTTTTGGGGGTAGTACTTTTTTTTTTTGGTAGTACTCAAGTCCTCAATCTTGCCAGGTATATGCTCTATCATTTGAGCCACACCTTGAGTCTTGTTGGTTTTGTTTTTGAGAAGGCCACGCAGGCCTGTGACCCCCCCTGTTTATGGTTTCTGTAGTTGCGGGGACGACTGATGAGCACAATTCCATTCCGCTTTTTCCATTCAGATGGGGTCTCTGGAACTGTGCGTCCCTCAGGCTGGCCTGAAATGGCCTGAGCCTCCCTGTAGCTGGCATGACACCTAACGGACTGAAATGGTCTCTCATGTACTTCTTGCTTGGGCTGGCTTCAACCGGAAATCCTCTTCATGTCAGCAGCTGAGAGCACAGGCGTGATCCGCTCTGCCCAGCTTCAACCGTGACCTTTTAACCCATATTCTAGAAATGGTAATTACTTTTTTTTCTTTTTCTTTCTTTTTTTTTGTTTAATTGCCTGTCCTGGGGCTTGAACTCAGGGCCTGAGCACTGTCCTTGGGCTTTCTCAAGGCTAAAAGCTCTACCACTTGAGCCATAGCACCAAGGCTTTTCCCTCCAAGGAATCAAACCCGCGTCTTCATGCATACTGCACAAGCACTCTATCACTAGGCCAAAGTCCCAGCCCTAGAAATGGTCATTGTTTTACCATTATAAGACTGGAGTATTAGAAATATGACTGCCTATTACTTGTACCATTCAGCTTTAGACTTCGCAGGGTGCAGGTTAATAATTAGCAGCCTTTTGTTTAAGCTGCGGAAACTTCTTTAGCAGTTTTGGCAAAGCAAGCCTCATGATGAGGATTTCCTCAGCCTTTGCTCACACAGGCAAGTTATGTCTCTCTGAAGCATTTTTAAACTACTGAACACTGTCAACCTACAATTCTCTATTCAGCAAAAACTAACAAACAAAGAAACCCTGTAAGGAACAAAACTTAGGGTTGTTTTGCATATAGAAAAGTTAACATTTGCAGCTGAGCCACGCTACAAACAACGATATAGGAAGAGTTCAGGGAGAAGGAAAATGAGATGACCCTAGGTCTCACAAAGGGCTGAAGAACATTGTCAGTGGAGCTTGCTGCTAGAGTTTACTCTATGTTGGCATCCCTTTTAAAAGTTCTTTATGCAAAGTTTTAGGACCAGTTCTCTCTAGAGCCTCTCAAGATCCCAATAGGTTCATGAGATGGGGCTGGTGGTGATGGGCTGATAACATGGGCCATTTCCATCACAGCCCACAGACGCTACTATGAGGCAGAGCCACGTGAGAGGATGGACGGAAGCGGCTTCATTTCCCCTAAGTTGACCTTGATACAGATTTGAAAGAGCAGGACAGAGATCGCCAAAGTCTCTGAGTAATGGAGCTGGTAGATCCGCTGGAACGACCGGTAAGGCAGGCTTTTCCTGTCCTCGCAGACGTTGAGTAGCAGGAGTCCCATGTGGAGACTGAGCCATCTACCTCTCCAGGTGTGATTTGTGCGTGTTGCGTCTTCAGGCTTGGTCATTGCTGTCTGGGCAGGGCCTGCAGGCTGGTGGGAACAGTTTTCACACAAGTGAAAACACAGCGGAGGCACAAATACACAACACTGGTGGAGTCCAGTATGCTTTTTGCTATGAATTCAAGTCATAAACAACTTCTAATTTTCGGATTCTAGGTCGAATTTTCCTCTTCTACCGATTCAGATCTTTCTCACCAAATAGAAAAATCTGGAATATCCTAAAGACTTATCTTTCCTTCCCCCTACTCCCTATCTCTTCCCTTTGATCACATGGAAAACAATGCCCATGACTCCTACTATACCACAAGACAAAGATAAATACCATCCTTTCTGAATTATCTTAGATCGTGGCCCTACTTACGTGGCCTGAGCTTGCTTGTCCTAATTCCTGGGGAGGATAAGGGCTTTACTTCTTCCAGGAGACACCACTAGTTGGGCCTATCTTCTAGTACTTCCCACAGAAGTGAAGAACAGGGACTTCATCGAGTACTGCTGCATTGCAGTGGAACTGTACATGGTCTCTGCACATTACCAGGGGTATTTCTAAAATGAGACCGGAGCTCTTTAAATGAGTCAACCATGAAGGAAAAGAAGAAAAAAGAGGAAATGGAGGAGGGAGAGGAGGAAGAAAAGACAAAGGAGAAGGAGGAGGAGAAGGGGGAAGGAAGAGGAGGGGGAGGGGAAAGAGAGGGAGGAGATGAGGCAGAGGAGGAGGAAGAGAGGGAGGGGAGGAACTTCTGTGATTGTCCTGGATAGCAGGCAAAAAGCTTTCCCTGTGGAGACACCCCTCTCCCCCACCCCATGTCATGCTCCTCCCGCACCTGCTACTTGTCTGTAGGCTCTGGGTCAGGCATCTTAATGTATAATACACAACACAGCCCATTGTGAGGCTTTAAAATCTCTCATGACATACTTGCAATTTGTTTTTTTGCGCAAGGAAGCTGAGTTCAAGAGAGGCTCCAATTTCACCGCTGCTCTGGGCAGAGGAAAACTTCTCAAGTTGGTCCTTTCAGTCTAACAACAGAGTCAGAGAACACACAATTCAATAATTTGTGTGATTACAGTAGACTACAACTGCATTTCTCAAGTTATTTTGCTAAAAATATCTAATAAATTATGCATAGCAGCATATCAGATAGAGGTAAATGTTTCTCAGGAAAAATACTGTGCCTTTACTGTACCATTAGCGAGTGGCTGGAATGAAGTAGTTAATGATCATTTATTAGGTGGAAGTAATTAGTCAGTTAAAATAGTCCATTAGTTTGGGCTGGGAGCATGGCCTGGTGAGAGAGTGCTTGCTTAGAATACATGAAGCCCTGGGTTTGATTCCTCGGTATCAGATACACAGAAAAAGAAGCCAGAAGTGGTGCTGAGGCTCAAGTGGTAGAGCTCTAGTCTTGAGAAAGCCCAAGGACAGTGCCCAGGCCCTGAGTTCAAGCCCCAGGACTGGCAAAAAAGTCCATTAATTGTCCTATATGTCAACCTTCACATGAACTTCAAATTCAAAATGCTTCTTGAACATTCTCAATGAAATTTTGATGGACATTATTTTAGTTATATTTTCTCCTGAGAATAAAAACTATTAAGTCATTGAACAGAAAGAAAAGCAATTACACAAACTTTAAAATGATACTGAGTACATGACCAGCTTTAGGAAATTGGATATAAGATTGCATCAACATTATAAAAAAATCTCCGATTAATGCTAGTACCATTAAGATTTAATGCTACTAAAACATCCTTTGTTTATAGCTGACCATCCTGTATTACCTACATTCCTGTCTAATAAAAATCAACAAAAGATTTTTTTTTTTTGCCAGTCTTGGGCTCAGGGCCTGAGCACTGTCCTTGGACTTTCTCAAGACTAGAGCTCTACCAGTTGAGCCTCAGCACCCTTCTGGCTTTTTTCTATGTATGTGGTACTGAGCAATTGAACCCAGGTCTTCGTGCATGCTAGGCAAGCACTCTACCACTAGGCCAAACTCCCAGCTCCAAGAGAGTCTTCTCAGAAGAAGAAACAAAAATGTCCTATAGACACATAAAGAAATGCTCGACATCTCTGGTCATAAAAGAAATGCAAATCAAAACAACTTTAATATTCCACCTCATTCCAGTTAGAATGGCCAGGATAAAAACAAAACAAAACAAAACAAAAACAAAAAAACAAAAAACTAATAACAACAGATGCTGGCGGGGATGTGGCCAGGAGGGATCACTACTACATTGTTGATGGGAGTGCAAACTCATTCAACCACTATGGAAAGCAGTATGGCAGTGCCTCAAAAGACTAAACATAGAGCTCCCCTATGACCCAGCAATTCCACTACTGGCATTTACCCAATTGTCCAGAAACAAGCACATACTAAATCCACTAGCACAATGATGTTCATTGCAGCACTTTTTACCACAGCAAAGATATGGAACCAACCTAGATGTCCCTCAGTTGATGAGTGGATAAACAAGATATGGTATTTATACACAATGGAATTCTATGCTGCTGTCAGAAAGAACAACATCACCCCATTTGTAAGGAAATGGAAAGACGTAGAAAAAAATCATATCAAGTGAAGTAAGCCAGACTCAAAGGAACATAGGCTCAATGGTTTCCCTCATTTGTCATAATCAGTAGGAACCTTGGGCTCTCCTAGCAGAGATTTGCAATAGAGCAAAACCTAGATACATAAGGCCATACAGTATGACACTAAATGTAAGGACCTCCAGGATATAGAAACAAAAGCCATATAATGAGTGATTGTTGTTCTTAATGTACTATGTTATCTCTCATCTCTTTTGCTGTCCTTGGTTATCTCGTATTGTTACAATTTTTCACCTTGTTATCTGATATGTTTTATATGTGCTTAATTGGTCATTTGAAATTGGATAGGGAAGGGGGGGAAACAAGATGAGGGGTGGGGGTGGGGGGGAGGGAAATGGGGACCAAGACATGAGAAAGGATATCAATGTATGTGAAGTAATGCACCTTCTATCTGGTGAATATAATGTAATCTTTCTATTAATTACAATAAAAATATATGAACAAAATCAACAAAAGAACTAAGGAAATCAAATTCTATTCTCCGAGTACTTCTCAGCAATAATTTAAAAATGTATCTTAAAGTTCATTTTATACAGATGTCATAATTTGATAATGTACCTCTATCAAAGTTGCAACAAAAGAGCGTATGCCCAAAAAAGGGTATGCCTCATTGATACCATCTTCAAAATAGATAGTTTTATTTTTCTTGGCAAGGCAAATGATTAGAAACTAATGTGAATGCTCAAATTACGAAGAGTCCTTTAGATGACATATAAAAAGAACTTCAAAATTGTTCATAGACTAAACTAGTCATTTCCTAAAGGCTCAGGTGCCAAGGTAGTTTGTACAATTTTTTTTTTATTCAGCTGCTTGAACAACTGAATTAAATATCTATCCCCCAACCCCCCACCACCTCATTTGTTATCTTTAGTCCTATCCCAGGCATGGCTCAGAGTCAAGCTAATTGTAGTGATTTATTTTGTGGGAGTCAGGACAAGAATGAGTACTGATATCGTAAAGTGATTAAACAATTTGGATTTTAGAAAGAAGCTAATAGAGGAGAGATCTGGCTGTGCTGTGACATTTTCACAATGAGGTTTGCAGGAGATGCCTTCCTTTGTTCTTGAAAATGAGTTGTGCATCTTAAATATATAGTTTTATATGTCAATTCCAGCTTGATGAATGGGTTTTAAAAAGAACAAGCACAGACCAGGCCAAAAGTCCACTGAACTTGTGACCTTGAAGATTTAATGGCTGCTATTAGTTCTAAGTCTACTAGCAGTAATGTGTCGGGCCGTGCAGCCTTCAGGCTTCCATGCTGCCGTATAGATGTATCTGTCTAGTCCTTAGGTTATTTTAGGAGTAAACCACATATTGACCTCAGTGACATGAAACAGAACAGCATCCTGGCTCTCTCTGCACAGGATACTGGCTGCAAAGAAAGCTGGGTTAGGTGACACAGCAGGAAAAGGAAAGAAAGAGAAAAATGGGAGAGAAAAAGAGAAAAATGCCCCTTGAAGAGGAACTTCACTGTGAAAATGACTGTATGTGATCATGTTAACTAAAATGCACCGAGGAAGGAGATGTCTAAAATAAAAAGCACATTTGTGAGACCACAGACACTGCCCATTTTTGTGTTACAAGTTGTTCTAATGTACCACCAGAGATTGGTAGCCTAATGATGCAGACCTCAATAGTAGATAAAAGCTGCTTTAAAATTGCTTAGTGTAAAACCTTTAAGTAATTGTTAATGTGAGAGGAACAATATTTTTTGATTCCTTAATATGTTCTTGAACTAATGGCTTACGAGTTTAGCAGGAATCATCCATCGTTGTCTAGTTATTTTGTAATCGAGCTCTTTCCATTGTGCCATGTAACCTGTTTGAAAACAGCACATTCGTCCTTACTGGAGATCAGTGTAGAACTTTCCTCTTTTTAAAATGTTTTTAGACACTATTACATTCCTTCTGCCTGAAGGAAATCCTCTAACAGATCTGTTGGTGACAAACTCCTGAAAGTTTTGTTTGTGGAAATATTTCTCCTTCACTTTTTTTCCATATATTTGTATTGTAATTAATAGAAGAGTTACATTATATTCAGCAGATAGAGGGTTCATTACTTCACATACCCTTTCTCATGTCCTGGTCCTCATTTCTCTCCCCCCACCTCCACCCCCGCCCCTCATCTTGTTTTCCCCCCTTCCCTATCCGATTTCAAATAACCAAATATGCATATAGCCAATATATCAGATAACAAGGTGAAATATTGTAACAATATGAGATAACCAAGGGACAGCAAAAGAGATGAGAGATAACATAGTGGATTAAGGACAACAATCACTCATTGTATTGCTTTTGTTTCTATATCCTGGAGGTCCTTACATTTAGCGTCATACTATATGGCCTCATGTATCTAGGTTTTATTCTATTGTAAATCTCTGCTAGGAGAGCCCAAGATTTCTACTGATTATGACAAATGAGCGGAAACCATTGCGCCTATGTTCCCTTGAGTCTGGCTTACTTCACTTTCCATTTCCTTACAAATGGGCGATGTCATTCTTTCTGACAGCAACATAGAATTCCATTGTGTATAAACACCACATCTTGTTGATCCACTCATCAACTGAGGGACATCTGGGTTGGTTCCATATCTTTGCTATGGTAAATAGTGCTGCAATGAACATCGTTTTGCTAGTAGATTTAGTATGTCCTTGTTTCTGGATGGTTGGGTAAATGCCAAGTAGTGGAGTTGCTGGGTCATAGGGGAGCTCTATGCTTAGTCTTTTGAGGAACTGCCATACTGCTTTCCATAGTAGTTGAACGAGTTTGCACTCTCACCGACAGTGTAGTAGTGATCTCTCCTAGCCACATCCCCTTCCAGCATCTGTTGTTATTAGATTTCTTGATCCTGGCCATTCTAACTGGAATGAGGTGGAGTCTTAGAGTTGTTTTGATTTACATTTCTTTTATGGCCAGAGATGTGGAGCATTTCTTCATGTGTCTATAGGCCATTCTTATTTCTTCTTCAGAGAAGACTCTCTTTAAGTCTTTGGCCCATCTTTTAATGGGATGGTTGTTACTTTGGAGATTAGTTTTGTAGTGATTCAATGTTTTGAGCTGTTGATATATTTTAAATATGAGGACTTTGTCCGTTGTATGGTTAGTGAAGATCTTCTCCCACTCTGTAGGCTTTCTAGTTAATTGCCATACAGAAGCTCTGCAGTTTAATGCAGTCCCACTTATCCAGACTCTCCTTCACTTTTGAAGGATAGTTTTGCTGGGTATACAACTTGGGGTTTCAGCAACAACTCTGCAACAGTTTAGGTACTTCACTCTTGACTTACTTTTGGAGTGTCTGATGAGAAGCCTGTCCAGATTCCATTATAATGGGTAATGACTGTGATGGAGCAATCTGCTTGTAGCACATTACACACCTGGCCATCACATCTCATCTGACAACAACAGGTGGACTTTGAGTGACGCCCAAACTCAAAGCACTGTAGCAGTTACCTTGCAGGAATCCATTTGGATGTAAATGAAAGATATGTTGATTCTCTGTCAACTATTTGCACATAGGAAGCTCAATACCTATTCCATGTCTTTGGTTATTGCAATTGACACATACCACATTTGAAGATGAGCTGCATCCTCTATGATGACTCCAAACACAAATCAAGTAATCACCTCAGGGAGCGGCTTTGAAAGCAATCTGAACAATACTACAAGTGTTACTACCTAGTCCTTCAGACTCCAAACATTGCAAACATCTCTAGCCAGTCTACAGCAGGTTAAATCCCAGAATAGAAGGGAAAATGTAACTCCCTTAACCCCTGGAATTCTGTGAAGTTTTTTTCCTTCACTCAGATCTTCTTACGAAATAAAGCTATGGGGGCCACGAGTTTGGCCTAGTGGTTGAGTGCTTGCCTAGCATGCATGAAGACCCAGGTTCAATTCCTTGGTACCACATACATAGAAAAAAAAGCTGGAAGTGGTGCTGAGGCTCAAGTGGGTAGAGCTCTAGCCTTGAGAAAGTCCAAGGACAGTGCTCAGGGCCTGAGCTCAAGCCCAGGACTGGTAAAAAATAAAGCTATGTCACTCCAATGGAGCCAACAGAAGGTGTGACTCTAAATTACACACACACACACACACACACACACACACACACACACACACACACACACATATTTAATTACCAGTCCTGGGGTTTGAACTCAGGGCCTAAGCCCTATTCTTGGGCTTTCCTCAGGGCTAGCATTCTACCACTTAAGACACAGCGTCATTTACGGCTTTTTCTATGTATGTGGTACTGAGGAATTGAATCTTCATGCATGCTAGGCAAGCACTATACCACTAGGCCAAACTCCCAGCCCTAAATAATTTATTTTTGAGATACAGTCTGGTTCACTATCAATCAGCCTTCCTGTTGATATGATCAAGGCAATGGGAAGATGCACTATTTCAAAATAATGATAGATTGCCAACAGCTCACCACATGGGCTGTTTTCCAAAATGGAAACAGCATTCCTGGACTTAGAGTACATCTTCTGAATATTTGTAAATATTTACCTATGTACACTCCTGGGGCAACACTAAAAGCCTAAGAATTGTAAGGGCTTATACGCTCAGGGGTATAATTCTAAGAAATATGCCTATAAGAGACCTACAAAGAATTTCCTCAAGTTATGCATATGCAAACCCAGGTTACAAAAACAATTACAAAAACAAACCCAACTTCCACGTGAAGCCATCTTGGGCATGGAAGGGTTTTCAGCTATTCTGTAATCGACAGGGCTTATTGTGAAATGCAGCAAATGAAACAAACCGCAAAGCCAGGCTTATTTTAAAAATCCTTGCTGTTTGTATCTGTGTAAGTAAGAATTTCTACAGGGCTAACTGATCTAGATGCCTTCACATTCTAATTTCCACACTGCCCAATCTCCCTTCTTTTCTGGCAATGCTCCTAGAATTGCATGAGTCAAGGAATGGAGAATTTTAGAAGGAAACTCTTTCCCTCCCTCGCTCTTATAAAAGCATTGACAAATAAGTGTAACATCTTCCTTTTGTGGGGGAGTCTGCTGTGACCTCAGAAGACATATGAACAATTTTTCACATGTTTCCTTTTCCTTGGAAGAAAGTGGCAGCAAAAGATCCCGTTGATCAAGCAAGGACACCCGAGCAGGAATGTTAAACTGACGTTTTCCCCAATTCATTTGATGTATCTCTTCCTCCGACTCCACAGATTGCTTGAAATCTCATCATTCTTGACCAAGGACAGCCAGGTTTTCTCATTCTTGAAAGGAAGTGCAGATTTTCATTGGTTGAGGGACAGATGGAATGGGAAAATAAGACAGCATAATTTTCTTTTTTCCTCCCTCTATCTCCACTACTTGCTAGTAGCCTCAAATACCTTCTCCTAATCTGTTGGGCAATGTCTCACCATATGAATCACTAACAAGCTGGATGTACCACCTCCCTCTCCATCTAGCCTTGTGGTTTCTCACTCCTGGATAATCTGTTTCCTTCTCAGAATATACTGGGTAATGCTCCTGCAGGGCTAGGTGCAGACTCAGGTCAGAGGCTTCCATCTGCAAGCCAAGAGGAGAGGCCTGGAAAAACACTGGTCTTGACACACCCAGCTCAGACCCTGTCATGGTGGATTTCTGTTGTGATTGAGGAAAGCAAGGGGGAAGAAATAAGAGGGAGGGAGAGAAGAAAGAGGAGAGGAGGAGAAAGGGAGAGAGGGAGGAAATGAGAAAAGGAAGAAAGGGAATATTAGAGAGATAGAAAGAGGGGGAAGAGAGAGACTGAGATAGAGAAGAGAGGAGAGAGGAAAGGAGACAGCAAAGGAGGGATGGAGAGAGCGAAGGGAGAAGGGGGGATAGAGAAGAAAGGCATGGAGGGAGAGAGGGCTTCATTCACTTCCTCCTTCAGGTGACAGAGACCTGGCCCCTTGCCCGGGCCTGTCTGAGGAAGACTCTGAGGGCTTGTTGTGTGAGCTTAGTATGCTCATCGCCTAGTGTTATCTTTGAGATCTCTTGAAGTACGTTCTTATGAAATCATTGTTATGATTTATTGGCACTGGACATGCATGTGGAACATGAAATGGTAAACAAAGCTCAGGATTTTGCCTTTGGTACCTGCTCCCTGCCCAGCTAGGCTCCTCCGCCATGGTTCTGCCTGCGTGGATGCCCAGTCAAGCTGGTAGCAAAGAAGTCAGGGGCTGCTGGTAATTAGCTTATAACTTTTAGCTCAAGACCTTTCATGATTTTATTACTCTGTTCCTATTTCCTATTATTTTGACTCAGTTTTGTAAATATCTCTATTTTGTCAAGGGATTTATTTCATACACGTTTCAAGTACATTGTCACAATCTGTAAGAGTCTCACTGCTTGCTGAATCTTAATGTTTAAAGCCCACCCATTTCTCTTCTTAGTTTTGTTCCATGTTAATCTCACCAGAGATTTATCTATTTTATTAGTCATTTGAAATTAATTAATTTTGGCTTTATTAAGATTCCTTGCTTCTTTATTGCAACTGCACTATTTTCTGCTCATATCTTTTATCTTCTTCATTTTCTTTTGGGTCATTCGTTTTAATAGTTTTCAAATGTGAACGTTTGTTGATGGGCTGTTTTTGTCTCAGTTTTATTAACACATGTACAGAAGTAAGGATTTGTTCTATAGTCACATATCTTCTTGCTCTTCACTGCGTAGCATATTTTCATTGACTCTAAAAAAAAAAGTTCCCAGCCACAATCTCTGTAGCTGTTCTGTCTCATTCCACATATTCTCTTCTTGAGCTCACATTAAAGTTTTATTAGGTTCTCTGCTTCCAGCCTCTGTTTCTCTTCCATGCAGTTGGGTCTGTGTTGTATTCTGGCTCACTCATAATGAGTGAGCTTCAGATTTGCTTGTTCTTTTTATCCTCCTGGTTTGAGACCTATGTGATTATATAGAACTTGCAGGGTTTGTTTCTTTTACTTTCAAACTGTAAGTCAAGATCCCTGAGATGTCTAGTTATCTTTGACTATCCAATCATTTTTTTTCTTGATATGTGGAAATGGGGAGGATCTATTGTTTCTTGTTAAGAAAGAGACTTTCAGTTGAATCTACTACCTTTTTAATCAGCCTAGGTTGTGAAATGTCTAGTTAGTCCCAAGCTTCTCATTATAAGATAAAGTGGTGGCAATAAATAAATCCATCCATCCATCCACCCCTCCATCCATCTATCCATTCATCTATCCATCTATTTTTAGTGAAGTGTGAGCAGCAGCTGTCTGCTATCTCAACCCATCCTTGCTCTCCATTGTCTCTGGGTTATATTAGGCTTGCCATTTACTCTACAGTAGCTTCTAATTTTATGATTATTTTTCAATCTTATTTTTATATCCATGTACATTTTTTTTTGTTTTCTGGCTTGTGTGTTTTAAATCTAGCTCCTCTGGTGTGGTGGTGTTAATTTTCACTCCCCTTCTCTCTCCCTGTAATTCATAGTGAAAGCTTCAGGATAGGCTCTTGGACTCTGGTTCTTCATTTCTTACATATTCATGGGTTTATTTCTTTCATATGAAAATGTCAGCTTGACTGAAGATAAAAAGTATTGAGTCACACTTTATTTACAAGTTAAAATCATTTCACTCATTTTAGCATATGATTACATGCATCAGCCTAATGTCATTCAGGTTTTCCTCCTTTCTGTGATTTTTCCCTGGATGTTCAGTCAGACTTTTTTCATTTTTTAAGTAATTTAAACTCAATTTAGCTTACATTGGTTTAAGTTACAAAAGAAGATACACTGTTTTTTTCATATAATTTTTATTGTAGTTAATACAATGTGCATTACTTCACATACATTGATACCCTTTCTCATGTCTTGGTCCTCATTTCCCTCCCCCCACCCCCACCCTCATCTTGTTTCCCCCCCTTTCCTATCCAATTTCAAATAACCAATTAAGCACATATAAAATATATCAGATAACAAGGTGAAATACTGTAACAATATGAGATAACCAAGGGATGGCAAAAGAGATGAGAGATAACATAGTATATTAAGAACAACAATCACTCATTATATGGCTTTTGTTTCTATATCCTAGAGGTTCTTTCATTTAGCGTCATACTGTATGGCCTTATGTATCTAGGTTTTGCTCTATTGCAAATCTCTGCTAGGACAGCCCAAGGTTTCTACTGATTATGACAAATGAGGGAAACCATTGAGCCTAAGTTCCTTTGAGTCTGGCTTACTTCACTTAATGTGAATTTTTCTAAGTCTTTCCATTTCCTTACAAATGGGGAGATGTTGTTCTTTCTGACAGCAGCACAGAATTCCATTGTGTACAAATACCACAACTTGTTGATCCACTCATCAACTGAGGGACATCTGGGTTGGTTCCATATCTTTGCTGTGGTAAAAAGTGCTGCAATGAACATCATTGTGCTAGTGGATTTAGTATGTCCTTGTTTCTGGACGGTTGGGTAAATGCCAAGTAGTGGAGTTGCTGGATCATAGGGGACCCCACTATGTTTAGTCTTTTGAGGAACTGCCATACTGCTTTCCATAGTGGTTGAATGAGTTTGCACTCCCATCAACAATGTAGTAGTGATCCCTCCTGGCCACATCCCCTCCAGCATCTGTTGATACACTGTTTTAATAAGTCATGCATCACAGAGATTAAGACTAGTAAATTTTTATACCCTCTATAAATTTCACCTCCTGTGCTTGTTTTTCTTCTCTTCAAGCAGAGATGTTTATCGAATCATAACAGACAGACAATGTGGAAAGTATATATCTAAAAGTGAATTAGTTTTATAAATGTGAATATTCCTGCAAGTAGCATATGAGACTGAAAAGGCAATAGATTAAAAATATTGTAAAACACAAGCTTTCCAGAAGCCCCTGCACAGTACCCTTATAATCAGAGGATCAGGAAAAGTGAAATAATTTCATGTTTAATTGTATTGTACCTACTGTACTGAGGTTTGAACTCAGCATTTTGAGCTTTCTGGGCTACCACATGAGCCACATGTCCAAACCAGTAACACTGTTTTATTTTTTCCTTAGGCTAGTGATGACACATCTTCCTGGAAAGGTATTTCAATTAACTGTTACATAAGTCACAATTAACAGGACCCACTGAAAAGACAATAGCCAGCACACCAGACTTCCATCTTCCCTACTTGGGCTTTTGAAATCAGAATATTCTGTGTATTTTGGTACCCTCTATAAATAATATATGCTATGTGTCCTTTCATGGTTTCTTTCACTATACATTATGCCACCACTCTCTGTATCCATGCTTTCCACATCAATGCCTTTGACCTATTAGAGATCAAAAGTATCTGGAGAAAGAGTTGTGTCTGTATTGAATATTACATTTTCTTCCTTGCCATTATTCCCTAAATAACACAAACAAAAGATACAAATGCATAGCATTTACATTGTATTAAGATTTAATTCAAGTGGACCGTGTGTGAAGGCTACATGCAAATTTATCATGTTATTTTACAGAAGGACCCTCCCAATTAGTTGGGACTGGTCCTGGAATAAGTAAGAGACCTGACAAGTGCCAGTGGCTCATGCTTGTAATTCTAGCAGCTCAGCAGGGGGAGACCTGAAGATTGCAGTTTAAAACCAGTGGACAGGAAAGTCTTCAGTCATGCACCAAAAACCTGGAGCTATGGTTCAAGTGGTAGAGTGCTAACCTGAAGCAAAACTGCTCAGGAACATCCCCTAAGTCCTGAGTTCAAGTCCCACGCCTAACACACACACACACACACATTACTTCCTTAATGTGCATCAATTTCATGTCACTTGCCAATTCTCTCAGTGAGAGTAGTGTAAATGGCTTCAACTTTCTCACTAGCTCAACCATGATGAAATATATTTTTTGTGCATGGTCTTTATGCATGATTCTAAGACATTTGGGACTATTTCTGGAGCTGTATTCCTGGTCCAAAAAGTGTGTGCATGCCAAATATAGCTTTATAGAAATAGACTCCTCTGCCGAGCAGCTATAGTAGCGATAGGAATTCAAAGGAGTTCTTGTATGGGTGTATCTTGCTCTTGTATTGATTTACCTACACAAATATTTCTTCCTGTATTTCCTGTGCTTATTTTCTTGTTCATTCCATTTTTGGCAAAATTCTTGAGAAATCACAACTTTTAATTGTTCATACTGTTGGTATGACCAATATCTTATGACATATATCCTTTATATATTCTGAGTCAACCCCACCTTGATACTAACTATTGGAAATACCAGATTTCTGTAATCTGTCATTGATTTGATAACTTTCACCAGATGTCCTTTGTTAAGAAAAGCCATTGATTTTGTAAGTTTATCTCAAAGAGCTCTTTTTTCAATGTTGAGAGCTTATGTGCATATTCTGGTCCTCCAGTATTTTCTTGTTCTGTTTCCTAGAATAGATTATACCCTTTTAATCTAAAAATAAAGGATTTTACTTTTGCAAGAGAAGTATAGTTCTAGAAACATTTCAGTTCCTAAGATCTTTGTCTGAATCCTCCTAAAGTTGTTATACATGTCTTCTCCGATAATTATTATATGGTATATGGTTTGTTCTTATGTTCAGTAACATGCACTTTATTTCCTGTTTCTCTTCATTGTGGTGTCTGTGTTTAGGTTTCTGAGCAGTTTTAGTCTTTTAAAAACATTCCATTGATTCTTTCAAGGCTGGCTTTTGTGACCAAAAATAAAGAATATAAATAAGCATTTGTGTGTGTGTGTGTGTGTGTGTGTGTGTGTGTGTGTGGTTATTAGTTTATTTTATTTTATTTCTCTCTTCCACCTTTCTATAAGCTCTTTAAATTTATCTTAAATTTCTGGCTTCATAATTTTTTAATTTTGTGTTTATTAATTTATTTCAATTCAGGGAGATTTCATTGTAAACTATCTTTTGATTCCTCACTATTCATCTAGTGATTTTGTAAGTCTCTTATTTTTCCTCTGGCATCACTATGTTTAATACATGAGTTTGTCAGTCACTCTATTTCTTCCTGGTTCTCAGTGAAAGGGTCATACAAATGTGGCTTCAACTTTTTTTTTTTTGTCAGTCGTGGGACTTGAACTCTGGGTCTGGGCACTGTCCCTGACCTCTTCAGCTCAGGGCTACTGCCCTACCCCACAGCGCTACTTCTGGTTTTCTGATTTCTGGTGGTTAATTGGAGATAAGAGTCCATGGACTTTGGTGCCTGGGCTGGTTTTGCACCACGATCCTCAGATCTCAGCCCCCTGAGTAGTTAGGATTACAGGCATGAGCGCCACCTGGCCATGGTTTCAATTTTTGTGGAAGTATAGTTGAGGATGAATATTTGGGATGATAGCTAGAGCAAGAGGAACAGTGTCATCACGTCTGATGGATCATTTCCCCCAGAGGGGGCCCTACTTGGACCTGCCTTCCCCTAGCCCACTGGGAAGGGAGTCTTCAGAATCTCCACAGTACATTCAGCATTCCATTACACATGTAGCACATACTAATTCATCCTCAGCTGGATTTGATGAGTTGTCATGGAGACATTTATGGAGTGTGAATGGTGGCATGTTGTCTGCTTTGTTGAAAGAAATGTCTTGTCCATGGAACTTCTTCTCAGTCTTCCCTCCTTCATCACGTACCTCAGCATGCCTGTATCTCGTTATCCAGTCCACGTAAGGTATCTTTGATCCTTTTACGGACACATCCTCTATTCCTTCCACAGTAAACTGTCGGTAGAAGTGATACCTTCTGTCACCCAACACCTCTGTGAAATTATGTCTAGAGTTCGTGACTTAGGGTCTGCCTGTCTCTGAGTTATTGAAGCTACAGTATTCTATATCTTTACATAGATATATATTCACATTCGTTTGTCTACTGTTAGTACAGAACAAATGGATAAAATTACCAAAGTAAGGATGCTCAAATCATGCAGCTGAAAGTGAAATAAGGACAATACACTACAACTCACTAAACCACTGGTCAGTAAAAGTATTTTCCACTGTTTTACTTTGAAAGCTGCTACTCTTGTGAAATTGTACAGTTCTGTAGGGAGATCAGATAGTCTGATTTATTGTGGTGTAATTGCCGTAGGATGGAAAAGTCAGGACCGAAAGGTGGAATGCTAGTCCTTGCCAAAGATCTGAAAATTTGTTTCCAAGTATCAGTGGAATTTTCTGAGAAAAAATTAGATAGTGGTTCCTTCCTTAGTTTCACTAGAAGAATCTGGCACCAGGCCACCAATGACTGGACATTAAGTATAGTTCTATTGACATTACCATATTTTATTAGTTGAGATATTTTTCAGGTCATCTTAAGCAAAAAGAATCAACTCGCTCTGCCTTTAATTTTTTTCTATCTGTTACTTTCCTTTTCTTTCTCTCTTATGACTAATTTGTTTTTGAGGTAATGTTGCTTTTTTCCCAAGGTTGGTCTTGAACCATAATCCTTTCTGTTCCTCACGAGTAGGTGACGATACAGGAGGGCCACATGAAGCCAAGTCATCACATTTCTCTTTTGATTTGACTTGCTCACTGGATTCTTTTCTAATCCAGTGAGGCTCCCACAGTATTTCTAAGGTGGGTCTCTTAGTTTGCATTGGGTTAGGAGTCAGAAATCTCTACTTCCTCCCTATTTGACTTACTCTGGCCCATTGATTCCCACATAAATCACAAGGATAAACTGGTTTTTGGTTGATGGTTTGAATTTTGCCTTGTAATGCAGCTTCTGTCTGAGTTGGGTTTCTCAGTGATCAGAAATTTTAACAGTGACATAAAATGTGAGGAAACAATAGGTGGGAAATTTTGGAGAACATTCTTTGATTTAATGTATTCACAATCTTGGTCTTCCTTAGCCCATACTCTTTTTTAATTGAGCCATATTTTTGAAATGTTGATTGCAAATAAATTGATAGGCCATGGGGTGGGGGAGCTACTTGTTCCCTTAGAGAATCTGTTATAGTTAACTCTTGATCTCTTCCTGACTCAGGAAATTACTTGAAATCTTACTTTTAGCTGTTAAGATATTGATGTGTAATACCATTTGGTATTTCTGAAACATGCTGCACAACTTGGGTAACTTTTTCAAGGTTTAAATCTAAGTGAGCTCATAAACCTGTAGACCAAAGGAAAGAAAACAGTACATGCTATGAAAATTGCCTTCAACTTTATTTCCTAAATTTGTCAATGCTTTGTCAAAAGGTTAGTTCTAACAAACTTAAAAGTCATATATTGTATTTCTTCATACAAATCAGTATTTCAATATACTTTGAATTGATATTCGAGGAGGAGGTAGTGACCTTCTCCCTTAATTATTGATTTGGCTGTGACATTTCCAGATTGTTTTTTCCCTTCCAAATACCTTTATTTTTGCAATCACAGAGTTCACATGGATGCTCTGAAAAGGTTGCCTTACTCACTTATTACTGTCAGCAGAACTTAGCATGGTGGGTATACTAACATACACACACACACACGCACGCACATCCACACACATATTGTTGTGCATGTGAATATTAATAAAGATGCTTGTTTTAATTGTAAGAGCCCACACAAACTGTGGCTTCCTGGAGAATATTTATTATTGCTTTTAAAAATTATCCTTATTTATTATTTCCATGGGAGTTCAGAAGAATTACTGAATTCCAAGATATATTTTTTCTCCATTGGAGTATGTTTATGCTTTCTTATTTGTTCTTGGGGTACATACTTTAATTTATCTCTTCAGGGGTAATCATAGCTGCTCAATCCATTGTGTAAAATTTGAAAAGCACAATTAAATTCATTAGTTACTAAGCAGCAAAGATGAACTTAGGAAGAAGGTTTCTAAAATGTCAGATGACTACAGTTTGACAAACACATAAATAGCTACTGAATTATGTAAGAAGCAACATTTTAATATACTTTGATCTATGCAATCTCTCCCTAAATAAAAGCTGCTTTCATTGTGTAGACAGAAAAACTGAAGTTTAGGACAAAGTTCCTGAAGTCAAGTAGATAAGAGAGTCCAGTTTCAGTATTTAATCAAAGCGATTCAGGCTCTGAAGCTGTATATGTGATCACAGCACATTTGCTTCTCAGGTAGTTTGAAGGAAAGAAGGGTAAGCAGTCAATGCAGTAAGAACAGGAGAGAAAAGATGGTAAAAGGTAGGATACATTTTAGAATTACCTGCAGATATACCCATCAATATCCCAGCATTATTCTCTCATGACATAGAGGAAGCAATCCAAAAAGTCATATGGAATAATAAAAGACTTCCAATAGCAGAACAATCCTTAGCAGAAAGAACAGTCCTGGAGGAACATCCGTACCAAACTTTAAACTCTATCACAAAGCTATAGTAAGAAAAACAGCTTGGTACTGGCATAAGAACAGGCCTGAAGCCAATGAAATAGAATTGAAGAGCCAGAAGTTAACCTGCAGAACTGTAGCCACCTAATATTCGATAAGGGAGCCAAAAAATAAAATGGAAGAAGACAGCCTTTTCAACAAATGAGGCTGGCAAAATTGGTTGAACGCTTATAACTAAAGTTAGATCCTTGAATGTTACTCTGAACCAGAATCAATTCCAAGTGGATCAAAGACCTTGAGATACCCTGAAAATATTACAGGAAGGAATAGGAGAAATCGTAGGAATCTTTGGAACAGGTCAAAACTTTCTGCATAAAGACTCAGAAATACAACAAATGAAAGAAATGTTGGACAGATGGGACTGTACTATACTGCAGAGCTTCTGCCTAGCAAAGGGCACAGAGAGCAAGTTAAATAGAAAGCCTATAGCTGGAAGAAGATCTTCACTAGCCATACAGCAGGCAAGGGCCACGTATCTAAAATATACTTAGAACTCACCAAATGAAATCTCCCCAAAACAATTCCTCAAAGAAACAACCACTCCATTCAAAAAGGGGCTACAGACTTAAAGAGAGACTTCTCCAAAGAGGAAATAAGAATGTTCAATAGACACATGAAGAAATGCTCAAGGTCTCTAGCCATAAAGGAAATGCAAATCAAAACAACTTTGAGATTCCTCCCTTACCTGTGCTGTCACTGGATCTGGTTTTGGTATCTGGTGTACTGCATATATGTTTATTTGAATTAGTGAAAGGAAGGGGAACAACAAAATGATGAGACAAAGGACAAGGGGGTCAACTAATGTAACAGGGACAATCACAAGACAATAGGTTGGAAATGAACTTTACAATTTGGGGGGGTGGTAGGAGGGAAAGTGGGAGAAAAACATGGGAGGGGGTAACAGTGTTTGAGAAGAAATGTACTCACTACCTTACGTGTGTAACTATAACCCCTCTGTACCATCACCTTGACAATAAAATAAATAATTACCTGCATGTGCTTCAGGCATCCAGAGCCTAAATGTGAGAACGATAACTCACTCATTGATCAGTCATTCATCATCCACTATCGTCAAGTGTTTGGAGATGGCAAAGAAGTGGTATGAGCTGTTATTTGTTTTAAAATCAGAGGAGAAAGGATGATTTTGAACATGGGTAACTCAGTCCTCTATCAACAAATAACTCTTGAGATACTAATGAGAATTAGAATCAACAGGATGGTTCGTATTTTCCCAACCTGGTAACCTGGTAGGGGTTTTACACACACACACACACACACACACACACACACACACACACGCACATTTCTATAACATATAATACATGACACATATACTTACCACACATTTATTAGTCTGTCTATCTATCTATCTATCTATCTATCTATCTATCTATCGATCTGTATCACAAAGAACAGATTACTCCTAAAATGATGTGAGAGAACGACTTCAAAGTTACTGAATTGCATTTGGTATTAAATAACCTCTCCTTGGCTTGGATTCTTTCCATCAATTGAGTGAAAAAGTGAGGAGGAGGATTTAGTAGCAGATAGATGGAAATGTTTTGTGTTGGCATGGAGAGAACGTCACAGCAAGCTGCTTCCTGCCTTTGGAAGGCATTGGAAGAAGCACAGTGGACATCTCTGTTGCTAGAATAAAACATTCACTGTCTCCTGATGGCTTTCCATCACCCTTCCTTACACCTCTGCATTCCCCCATCCCCTGTGCATTCTTCACCCTTTACTGTGGATGGTACCTCCACCAGGAAGCCTTCCTTGGTTTCCCCAAGCAGACACAGGTCTCTCTATGTGCTCTTCAATAACACAGAAGCAAACTCTAATCATTGCCATGACCTCTAACATTCACCTGTCATTCCTGGGTGGTCTGTCCTCCTGTACACAACAGAAAGATGACTTTTTAGTTGGATTTTGCCAGTTAATTAGAGATAAGAATTTGATGGAATTGGATGGCTGCAAACTCATAGAACACAGTTGCATTGAGATTGTATGCTGCCTGAATTAACTCTGAAGTGGCCTCATGTAAAGACGATTCATTCATTCATCTTATTCATTCGCTGTGGTCAAGTTTCACTCGATAGCCCTGATACTGGCTTCAAACTTGTCAACTTGCATTGACCTCCCAAGTGCCTTGATTACAAGTGTCTACCACTTTGGGGCTGGGACTTTGGTCTAGTGGTTAAAGTGCTTGCCTAGCATGCATGAAGACCTGGGTTCAATTCCCTGGTACCACATATAGAAAAAAAAAAGCCGGAAGTGGTGCTTGAGGCTCAAGTGGTAGAGCTCTAGCCTTGAGAAAGTCCAAGGACAGTGCTCAGGCCCTGAGCTCAAGCCCAGGACTGGGAAAAAAAAAGAACAAAACAAAACAAAACAAAAAAACAAGTGTCTACCACTTCTTCTGGCTTTGTTGTTGTTCACCTCTTCTGTTTGTGATATAACATCTGTATAAATCAGTCCGTATGGTAGCAATTAGCAATTTACAAACAAGACGTTTGCCAGGCGTAATGGCTCATCCTAGCATTGTGTGTGGAGGGTAGAGATGAGAATTGCATTTTAAGATCAACCCCAGGCAAACCATTAAGAAGACCCCCATCTCAACCATAAAGTTAGAGGTGATGATACACGTCTATCATCAGGATGTGACAGTTGCAAATAAGGGTAACATAGTTCAAGCAAAACTGAAAACATGAGAGCTTAATGCAAAAAAACTATCACAGATATGATGTGGAATGTGGCTCCAGTGACAAAACACCCGCTTAGCAAGCATAAGGGCTTAAATTTAAACCCCAACAAATACGAACACAAATAACCCTTTGATACCAAACAAAGGAATACATTATATTTCCAACTAGATTTTTCTGGAAATTCAAATGAAAAATTCAAACACTGGATTGGTGTTTGTAGTCTTGACGGTTTCGCTTCCTCTCTGTCCGTGTAATCAGGCGGAACTTTCTCAGTGGTCCTCTTGTTTCCATGTGGGTCATCTCCTCTGCTCCTACTCACCACAATTCACGTTGATAAAGAAAACAGAGCTCCAGTGAGGGACAGAGTGTAATGTGTGGAACCAATGGTAAAATTGTTTCCAAAAATTGAATCTCGTGTTTAAAGTAGAATAAAAGCTTTTACACACACAGTGAGGAGGACTAGAGATAAGAGATTAAAAGCACACATAGTGAAGAAAGGAAACTAAAGTTAAAGAGTGAGAGGGGAAATACATTTGAACAGCAGGATGTGACAAGACATAAGATGAAATATAAAAGAATAGCAGTGTGGAGCGACAGGCGGGCAGGCTGGAAATCAAAATTAATGACATGAAATACAAAGTCTGCGGACAGAAAGTACAAGTAACAGAAGAGCAAAGAAAGCCCCAGTTAGAGATTTCACTTGCTTGTAATTTTCCAAGGGACCCATTTGATATCTATTTATAGTCACATAGTATTTCATACATTGCCTTAGTTGAAACAATTTCTTCTTTTTTTTAAAGAAAATCTTTAGTGAACGTTAATGAGCAGGGAGTTACAGTTATATAAGTAAGTTTTTAAACAGTTATCCCATCCCTCATTTTCTCCCACTTACCCCTCCCTAGCTACCTCTCCCCCAAGTTGTAATGTTCATTTCCAACATAGTGTTGAATGCTTGTTTTGCATTAGATCATCTTTTGTCTTGCTGTTTCTGTGATTCCCTTTCCCTAATAAACTATATACAAGACACAAGGTATAGAAAACTCCAAGAAACAAAATAAATAAATAACTACCAACAGGTTATAATAAGGACCTCCTGTTTCCATGTCTTGGCATTCATGTCCATATGCTTCATTATATATGATTCTAGGTGCTAAACAATTGTGTAATTAAGAGCCCCTGTTAAGACTATCATAGATGTATTCTAGTTATTACCAACGAGGGAAACCATGCAACCTACTTTTCTTTGGATATAGGTTACTTAGCTTAATATAATTTTTTTCCAGCTCTCCATTTTTTTTAATGGATAGGGCAATGCCGTTCTTTCTGATGGAAGCATAGAATTCCATTGTGAATATCTACCACATCTTGTTGATCTATTCATCTACTGAGGGGCAACTGGGTTGGTTCCACATGGAAAAATAATGGTGCAATGAACATGGTTGTGTTGGAAACTTTATTGTGGCCTTGTTTGCATTCATTTGGGTAAATGCTCAGGAGTGGGATTGCTGGGTCAGAGGGGAGAGGAATGTTTAGTCTTTTGAGGAATCTCCACACTGCTTTCCAGAATGTCTGAAGATGTTTGCACTAATGTAATAGAGTTCCCTTCTGGCTACATCCCAGCCAGCAACTGTTGTTTTTAGTTTTCTTGATAATGGCCATTCTACCTGGGTAAGGTGAAATCTAAGTGCTGTTTTGATTTGCATTTTTAATGGCCAGAGACGTTGAGCATTTCTTCATGCATATATTGGCTATTCTATTTCTTCTTCAGAGAAGTCTCTCTTTAAGTCTTTAGCCCACTTGTTGACACAATTTCTTAAATCCAGAATTTGGAGACTTTTTGAAAACTTTTATATCAATATTAAGACAGAGAATATGAGTTAATATAGCTGTGTCCAGCTGGTTTGATAAGCACACAAGAGTACATTAGAGTACATTATAGCTTTTTGCTAATATGAATACCCTGACACTGTTAGATGAGTAGATACCTTCTCTCTCTCTCTCTCTCTCTCTCTCTCTCTCTCTCTCTCTCTCTCTCTCTCTCTCTCTCTCTCTCTCTCTCTTTCTCTCTCTCTCTCTCCCTCTCTCTCTCTCTCACTTTGTCTCCATCTTTTTTTTATTCTGCTGCTATTAAGTTCAGCTTGAACTCAGACTTTAGCTTCATCATTGTTGTTTTGCTGGTCCTGAGACGTGAACTCTTAAGCCTGGGCACCGTCCCTAAACTTCCTTTGCTCAAGGCTAGCACTCTACCACTTGATCCACAGCATCACTTCTGGATTTTTTGAGTAGTTTGTTGGAGATAAGAGTCTCACGGACTTTTCTGCTCAGTCTTGCTTCAAATTATGATATTCAGATCTCAGCTTCTTCAGAAGCTAGGAATGCAGGCATGAGCCATCAATACCGGGCTTCTAGTTTAGTTTCATTTTTATTCAAGGCCACCACTTGAACACATTACCATTTCTGAGATTTTGCTGGATAATTAGAGGTAAGATCAAAGATCAATCCTCAATTCACAGATCTCAGCTTCCTGTGTAGCTAAGATTATATATTATTTGCCTGTTTTCTCTTTTTAATATATACTTACTTATCTGGCATTTAAAAGCCAATTCAATAAGATTGCCATAAAAATGTAGAATAAAATGCACAGCTTTCCTTTAAGCAAAATTTTGCTTTAGTCTTTGGTCTTTGCTCTCTTGGTAATCAACATTCAGAAGCAATTTCATATTTCATTCTTTTTTCCTCTTCTTGAGTCTATTAATGATTACAGATATTTCAGAATTTTGGCAGGCCAAGTGTGTAAAGCCAGACGTTCTTAGTATAAATATTAACCTGAGATATTTAAAAGATAAACACTCGAGTCATTTTAATAACATGATAAGATGTAAGTCACAAAGAAGTCTGTCTCTGTGCAAAGTGATGATTACAAAAACTCACTGTAAATAATGTTCTCATAAGTATATAACTCTGGAGTCAGTTTTTGTGAAAAACAATTTCCTAGCTTATTAAGTTTTGGTACTTTTCAACATCTAATTGATAAGAGTTTGATATTTGGAGGGCAATGGTCTCTAAAGTCAGGCCACAGGGAGAGAGATGCGAGTAAAGAAAAAGCACAGATAATGGCTTAATAGGTGAGATCATACTAAGCATCACCAATGAAAATCTCACAGGGCATTCCGGCCCAGAGAACAGCATGTTGCCTGCTGTAGAGCTCCCCCGTGACCCAGCAGTCTCACTCCTTGGCATTTACCCAAATGTCCAGAAATAAGGGCATATAGAGCACAACGATGTTCACTGCAGCACTATTTACCATAGCTAAGATACGGAACCAACCCAGAACCAACCCTCAGTAGATGACTGAATCAACAAGATGTGGAACTTATACACAATGGAATTCTATGCTGCCTCACAAAGAATGACATCACCCATCCCTAAAGACACGGAAAGACTTGGAAAAAAATCATATCAAGTGAAGTAAGCCAGGGACCCAAAGGAATATAGGCTCGATGGTTTCCCTCATTTGTAATAATTAGTACACATCTAGGATTCCCCTAGCAGACGATTATGATAGCTCAAAAGCTGTGTACATACGGTGATACAGGATGAGATTAAATGAAATGAACTCCAGGATATGGAAATAAGAGGTTTATCTTTGTGATTGTTGTTCTTATGTAGTATGTGAAATTATTTTTCTCTTTTTTTTCCCCTTATGGATAATCTCATGTGGTTACTGTATCTGATGTTGTTACCTGGTATATTGCATATGTTTATTTGTTTATTTGATGATTGGGTGGGGTGGAGGGAGAGAAAGGGGGACAAAAACATGAGAAGGGGTATCAAGGTTCAAGAAGTAATGCACCCATTATCTGACGAATGTAACTGTAACCCCTCCACACATTATGCCGACAATAAAATACAATAAAGAAAAGAAAAGAAGTGTAGTAGAAATTATATCCTGGTGGTTCTAAGAAGTAGGAGCAGCTTGAAAGTGGACAGAAGATAAGACCCCCTTCCAGCTGTTACTCTTCAGATTGCGATAATCATTCTATTTCATCTGAGATGGCACTGTTAATTCCATCCTGCATTCTAGCTTTCTTTCCCCAAACTCTGCTAAAGGGTCAGCATTAATCACAGCAACGAATCCCCATCCCTCACGAAGCCACCTCTCCTCTCCTCGCAGTCGTCTTTCTCACGGTTTCCTATTTCTTCCCTTCCCTTCAGCGGCAGCCAGCGATTTGGAGTGACCTCCCCGGACCTCAGCGGGGACCAGTGTGACTTCTCCCAGCCTGGGTCTCTGAGCATATTGCGGGATCGCCTCCCAGGCTGTGTCTTTTGCAGCAGGAGCTTGTTCCAAGCGAATGGAGACTCTTCATTCCTGCGTGCAGTGCTCGGGCCGGTCGTCAGGTGGCCAGGGCCCCCGGGCCTGTCTGCGCCCCCTCCCCGGAGTAGTCAGTCCCCGAGTACTGGAGAGGGGGCGCACCTGGGATGGCGCGGTCACCCCGGATTCGGGAAGCCGGCTCCCACTCGGGGTCCCTCTTCGTCCTCTGAGCGAGGCGCAGGTCTGCACCAGCTGCTTCCCGCGGGCGGGCAGCCCCAGGCCAGCGGCCTCAGGTGGCTCCCGTCTCCATCCACCCCGCACCCACACCGGGGAAACCCCGCTTTCCTTAGAGAACATGAGAAAAATAAATTCCTGGGTCTGAGAGCGGGGATTCCCTGTGCCAGGATCCCCCCTTCCTCCCGCCCACCCGCACCCCCTCTTCCGAGCGGAGAGTCTGGAGCCCCCGGAGTCCGCTAACGAGGTGGTCCCCATTGGCTGTGCCGGGGCACCCCCGTGCCGTCACCGAGCTATGCTAAAGAGGGGGCGCCCATTGGCTGGGCCTGCAGCCTGGGGGTGGGGAGGGGGGGCGCGAGCCGGCTGGCGGGGGCTGGGAGGGGGTGGCGCCGGCCTGGGCTCCCGCCTGCCCGGGCGCCGAGCGGGGCGCACGCGGGGAGCCCGGGCTGTCCCCGCGGAGTCGGGCGCCCTCGGCATCCCGCGGCGCGCACCCCGCCTCGCCCCTCTTTCTAGGCACCGTGCGTTTTCCTTCCTCCCCGTCCTCCCCCCGCGAAGTAACTTTTGCCTCCCGCCGCCCCCCGCAGTCCCGGGGACCAGAGGCGGCGCCGAGCCGGCCGGGGGCGGCTCCTTGGCCGTGGGGATCCCGGGCTCAGGCGGACTTTTGGCTCCGGGGTTTGCTTTCGCGTCGTCTCCGTCCCCTCCCCCCGCTGGAAGCCCGCCCTCCCTCCGCACCCTCCTCCCGCCCCGCCGCCGCGGCCGGAGCCCTTCCCGGTCGCCCTCCTCGCCGGGGGCGCGGCGCGGGCGGCTCCCCGCCGGGAGGCAGGATGGTGGACGTGGAGAGCGAGGTGCCGCCGCTGCCGCCCCGGTACCGCTTCCGGGATCTGCTGCTGGGGGACCAGGGATGGCAAAACGACGACAGGTGAGGGGTCGGCGGCGCGCTGACAAAGGAGGCCGGGCGCGGGGCGCGGGGCGCGGGCCCCCACGCGACTCTCCATCCTGGCCGCAGCGAGCCGGGGCGGTGGGCGAGGGAGTCCCCCGGGCTCCACGTGTGGGACCCGCCATGCCTGGGCGGCAGGTATTCCGGGAGCGGCGCTGGGGTGCGGTGCGGGGCTGGGTGCGGGCAGAGCCGGGGCGCCGCGGAGCCCGGCGTCTCGTCATTTTCTCTAGGTGTGGTGGATCCGCCGCAGACGCGCGCGGGCGGCCGAGTTCACGGAAAACTTGGCGCCCCCCGCGTCCGTCCCCGCGGTCCCGGGAGGAGGTGGGGGGACGGGGGCGCGGGCGGATGCCGGCCGGGGCGGGCGTGTAACAGGTAGTCGGAGCGCGGGGCCGGGGAAGGGCGGCCTGGCCGCAGCCGCCACCTGGGGCTGCTTCCCCGCAGAGGTCAGCGTGGCCACGCGGACCCCGAGTTGTAAAAGTGCATTGTGTGTGACGCGCCCGGGGGGATCCGCGCGTGAACGCAGCGCCGCGGGACGTGGGGTCCGGGTCTGGTGCCCCTCGGGTCTCGTCCCACCACTTTGGCGAGCGCGCCCTGAGTTCCACGAGTTCTAGAACGGCCGGCTCCGCGCGTCGCGGACGGGTGCTCCGTGGGGCCTGCCGTGCTCACCCCGCGCCAGCCCTGGCCCACACAGCCAGCACGGCGGGGCTTCACCCTGGCCCGCGCCCCGGGACCGGCTCTGTGCCATGGAGTCTCTCCATTCGGGGACCCCCACCCCACCCCAGCATGGGCTTCTGCTTACCTGCGGACACGGGAGGCTCCAGGCACGCGTGCACGGGCACGAGTGGGGCTCCCGTCTTCCGAAGGCGCATGGGCCCCGCTCAGGGCTCACGCCTCGGAATCTCCACGTCATTTCGGGGGGTCCGGATCTCCAGGAACGTTGTTTTCAGGAATGGTTTCCACACCCCGGCTGCTGGCCCTGTGACTGGGAGAGGCGCATGGACACATGCTCTGGACTGCTTCACATCCGAGATGCTAATTGTTCATCTGCTGCCTCATTTTTTTTCCTAGGGGTGCTGGGGAAAGAGTTCAGTAATTGAGAATGTGGGTTAGTTACACATGACCCACATGAGTCATTGATTGGCATCGTAGAAAGTTTTGCACTGTCATCTAAGTGTTCTAGGAAAGTTTAGTCTACTCCCTATCCTTGAACTTGGGGATCAATCCACATTTACCATGGCAATAAAGTCCATCATTTTTAGTGACTAGGTTTGGGGGAGTCATTCATCCATGAAATGTATAAGTGTTTCAGGAATGTGCTGTGACAGGTGCAGAGAGGACAGGACGGTCCCGCCTCGAAGCCTGCCAGGTGCGTTATCCCTGCAGCATGCTATTTCCAGAATGCTCCTGCAGACTTTGAGGCTAAGGGAATTCCTTCAGGGGCGGAGAAAGTACACACCCATCTTGGGTATTATTTCTCTTTGGGCAAAGGTAACTCAAATACACATCTCGGTGAGTCCAGTTTCTCAGGAAACTCCTAAGCTTCCCCCACTCCCAGCCCATTTGACTCGAATCATTTAATGGCACCTAGCAGAATGTACGTTCTTTTGAAATGTGGCTTCTTCCCTTCTTCTAATGTGCTGTTTGCAGTTCTGTTTTTATTACCACCCCCCATCCCCAACCCCACACTAAGCACAGTCATCTCGTGTTTCCAATCAGGTCACCAGTGCCTCCGTTTGTTTGAGTTGAATAGGAAGCGGTCTTCTGTCCCAGTGGATAGTTTTCACCAACAGATGTACTTAACATCATGCTGCAGGTCCTTGCTTGTGTCCTTCTGCCTGGACCACCTCTCGTTCCCCCCCCCCCACTCCTGCCCCCTCCACTAACACACACTTACCAGTCTGCAGGGTGCAGACGCCACTGGAGAGCCACTGAATGAACACAGAGATGTGTAATTAGCACCTTGGTTCTTTTACTTCTCGCTGGGGGTAATTTGAAGAATGCTCTGCACACATTGGGTCCACTGAGAGTGAAAGCCAGTCACTTCCAATTCTAGCTGCCCCTGCCGCCTTCCAGTTCCCTGCTGCTCTCCTGCCACGATTTGGGTTAAACAGTTTCCAAGGGAAGAAAGTACTTAAGCTCCAGTCCTAGCTCAAAGTAGACATCAACATGGCTGTCTGCAGTGTTGAGTTAGAACCTAGAAGTAAATGTTGCTGAGGCTGTGTCTACTTTTCTACAATGTCTACCTTACCCTTTAAGAGGTATCAACTTTTTTTTTTGCCTTTTTGGGGGCTTGAACTCAGGGCCAGCCTGGGTACTGCCCCCGAGCCTCTCTGTGCTCAAGTCTAGCACTCTACCCCTTGAGCCACAGTGACACGTTCATCATTTTCTGCTTATGTGGTACCTAGGAATTGAACCCAGGACTTCATGCATGTGAGGCAAGCACTCTACCACTAAGCCACATTTCCAGCCCAACACATTGAATTGAAACTCATCCCTCAGTTCAATTGTTGAAAGGAAGTAAACATTTTCTCTCTATGTATCTACAAAAGCATATACCCCTACATGCATATATATGCATCCTCTTTGGAGGATCTGGTTGTCTAGCATGAGAAAAATCAGTGAGGCGTGAGACAGAGATATGAGGGAGATGGTTAAAGAGAAAATAAAGACAAACCCATTCACATACTGGAGGAAGTACATTTTCTACACCATAGATTTTCTACAAAATAATGTGGGTAGATAGGTCACCTAATTTACATGTGCCACCTTTGAGCAGGTAGCATTCCCTCCTCCACCCTCCAGGTAACATATGCATCGTGTTTCTATCAGAGGAGCAATGCGGATGCAATCTGTGCAGAATCTGTATCTTTTCATGATCACAACCAAACCCTCCTATAATTCCCTCCCTTCACTTGCTGTCTTGCATCCTTTCCTGAACAGAACATCAGGGAAGGAAGACTTAATGCTGCAGAGAATCGAGCACAGAGTGCTGGTGCTATGAGACTATGAAATAAACCTGGGAATCGCACAATAAGAACTCTTCCTATGCCTTTGGGAGGTGTTTCTCCGTGTTGTGTGCATTCATTTCTTTGGCATCCTGAGTAGAAGACACAAACCTGTTTCCACCATTTTATGAATGTATTCAATGGCCATTTACCCATTCAGCTAACATTTGAAGGCTTGCTTTGCCTCAGGCTCTCATTAAGTTAGGTTACAGAAAAGAACATAGAAAAATAGGAGTGTGCAGGTGTTTCTTGTTATAATAGGAGGTGAATGTCTCCCAGAATGCTGGTTATGTTACCATGAGGTCGTCATGGAATATCTTTGGTAAACTTTCTATTTTCAGACAAGAAGAGCACCCTTCATCATTTGTAGACAGTGTATTCAGTGCAGACTTGAAAATATAATAGCTGAAGTTGTCATATTACAGATGGCCCAAGATATCCAAAATATTCTGACTACAATATTTAATCTTTTGTGTTGTCATTATTCTTTAATTTGCATTTGCAAGTAGATGCTGAGTCTGACAGGCTTCATATAGAAGCCATTCTCCGATAAGAGTGACTAAGTCTGTACTGTTTAAATCATGATATTCTCTTTTAATATTTCTATGATTTATAAAACAAAGATTGAGAGAAAAGACTGATAGGTCTCATGTTTTGAAAATGTTCAGACACTTCATATGAGCCTTTATTCTCTTTCATCGTGAGTCAGTCATTTTAAAAGTATGGAACACTGTACTTGATGTGGATAAATTGGTTTAATTTCAATGATTGTTAGTGGCGCTTTTTAGTGATAGTCATAAAGCAGTAGGACATTCATTTAATTAAGATGGTTCTCATCTTTTAAAAGCCAGGTCAGTTGTTTTAACTGTAATAACTTTAAGTGTATTTTTCATGTCTTAAGGGTAGCACTTAAAAGTAATATCAGCAAATTTCCTATGACTGGAACCATAAAAGTATTTCAACAGAGTACAAGTCAATGAACAGTTAGGAAGTATTTATAAAATAAGGAAAAGATTTCAATGATATGTCTTATGTACTTTTGGAGTATGTGAAACATTATATTGAAGTCTGTATGTTTGTGTATGCATGTGTGTGGGTGTATATCTCCCTATGTAATTTTTACTTAATCTTTTTTATAGTACTGGGTTTTGAACTCAGGGTCTTCTATTTGCTCAGAAGATATTGTACCTCTTGAGCCATATATTGTAAAATGTATTACTCTCTGTAATAAAATTAAATTGTGGGAAGTGGCTTCGTATTTTCATACAAGGCAATTTTTTCATATTTCAAATATCATTTTTAACAAGCAAGTATTCAAGAAGGGAATCTCTATATGTATCATATCAGTCTATACAATATCATATCATATACAATATACATATCACTCTATATAACATTATGTCTATAGAGTATATATCCAATCATAGATTTTTTTTTTGTCAGTCCTAGGCTTGGGCTCAGGGCCTGAGCACTGTCCTTGGACTTTCTCAAGGATAGCATTCTACCACCTGAGCCTCAGCACCACGTCCTGCTTTTTTTTTTTTTTGGCCAGTCCTGGGCTTGAGCTCAGGGCCTGAGCACTGTCCTTGGACTTTCTGAAGGTTAGAGCTCTACCACTTGAACCTCAGCACCACTTCCAGCTGTTTTCTATGTATGTGGTACCAAGGAATCGAACCCTGGTCTTCGTGCATGCTAGGCAAGCACTTTAACCACTAGGCCAAACTCCCGGCACCCAATCATAGATTTTTATGTCTATGTAGTTGTTTATATCTTCAAGACCATGTCCATAACCTTGAGTACCCGGCTAGTGAGTCATTGCTCTTGTACTGTTTGGACCTAATATCCACATATCAAGGAGAGCATGTGCCTTTTGTTCCTTTGGTCTTGGCTTATCTCACTCAACATGATAGTGAATGCCATTATTTTATCTTGTCTGGTGGCTATGTAGAATTCCACTGTATATATGTACCATATATTTTTTTGTATCCATTCATCTGCAGTAGGGCATCTGGGTTGTTTCCATTGCCTGGCTATTGTGAATAGTGCAGAGATGAACATGGCTGAGCAGATATCCTTATCATATCCTGGGTTATGATGCTCAGGGTAGATGCCCAGGAATGGTATGGCGGGATCATAAAGAAGGTTTGCTTTTAGTTTTTTTTTCTTTGATTCTTTTTTCCATATATTTTTTATTGTAATTAATAGAAGAGTTACATGATATCTGCCAGATAGATGGTGCATTAATTCACATACATTGATACCCTTTCACATGTCTTGGTCCCCATTTCCCTCCCCCCCACCCCCCCCTCTTCTTGTTTTCCCCCGTTCCCTATCCAATTTCAGATAACCAAATACAAATATATCCGATATATCAGGTAACAAAGTGAGATAGTGTAACAATATGAGATAACCAAGGGACAGCAAAAGTGATGAGAGATAACATAGTACCTTAAGAACAACAATCATTCATTATATGGCTTATGTTTACATCATATTTTAAATGACAAGTTTAACAAACAAGTGTTCAAGGAGGGAATCTCTAATTACAATCTCTGGGACTTAGTATTTAGAACTTAATCACAATTAGGCTAAAGGTTTGTATGTCATAGAAACATATTAATTTATGAAATAAAACATTATGTCTATAGAGTCATAGGTTTTTATGTCTATATAGTTATGTTTGTATTTCCATTACCATACCCATAGCATTGGGTATGCAGTTATTGAGTCCTCGCTCTTGTACTCTTTGGATTTAATAGCCACATATTAAGGATACCATGCGCCTTTTGATCCTTAGGTCTTGACTTGTCTCACTCAATATGATTTGCTCTTGATTCATCCACTTCCCTGCGAATGCCATTATTTTATCTTGTCTGTTGGCTATGTAGAATTCCATTGTATGTATATACCACATTTTCTGTATCCATTCATCTGCAGTAGGGCATCTGGATTGTTTCCATCGCCTGGCTATTGTGAATAGTGCAGAGATGAACATAGCTGAGCAGGTGTCCTTATCATATCCTGGGTCATGATGTTCAGGATAGATGCCCAGAAGTGGTATGGTGGGATCATAGGGAAGGTCTATTTTCAGTTCTTTAAGGAACCTCCACACTGCTTTCCAGAGTGGCTGAACTAGTTTACAATACCACCAGCAGTGTAGTAGGGTTCCTTTTTCTCCACAACCTTGCCAGCAACTGTCATTGTCTGAGTTCAAAATCTTGGCCATTCTTGTTGGGGTAAGGTGGTATCTTAGGGTTGTTTTTATTTGCATTTCCTTTATGACCATAGATGATGAACATTTTCTCATATGTTTTTCTGCCATTTTAATCTCTTCTTCTGATAGGTCTCTGCTTTTAGTTTTTTAAGAAACCAGATGAGGCATTTTTTTTATCAGTCATCAATTTTATCTTCTGCAATAATTCTATATTATTTTGAACAGTATTCATTTACAATAAAGTATTTATTTTAAATTTATCAATTCAGGCCAGAAACTACATTGTAAACATTTTGAGTGCTATTAAAATGAATGCAAATGTTATTTTTAACTTTTACTTTTAGAGTGGGGCCAGCCAAATGCACATGTTATTAAAATTATTTAATAATTATTGTTAGAGATTCAAGTCTCATGACTTTTTCTTTTTTGCTCTATCAATAGCATAAAGAGAAGTATCCTGAAATAAGGAGATAAAAACCCATGAACTGAAAGTACTAATGTAAAAACTGTAAGCTGGGCCCTGGAATCTCAGGTCTATAATTAGGAGGCTGAGATCTGAGGACTCTGGTTCAAAGCCAGTGAGACTGTGAGACTGAGACACTTATCTCCAATTCACCTCAGAAAAGGTGGATGTGGAGCTGTGGTTCAAGTAGTAAAGCTTTGAACAAAAATGCTCAATGATAATAATCAGGTCAGAAGTTCAAGCCCCAGTATTTACACAAAAGCAAACAACAGCATACCTGGATTTAAATCCATACAGTGGATTACATAGAATACAGAGAAATTATATACCTAATTCACTACTATTTTTCTGTTGTAACCAAGAATGCTGACATTTTTAAAGGCAATATATAAGGTTTTCCCCTCTTTGAATAAGTACCTTTGAATAACATTGAAATGTGACTTTTCAGATCACTTAGGTTTTATTTGAAAAGTCTGATTCCTCTAAATAACTATCATAGCCTCTTTTTATGTGGCTTACATATCTCATTACTCATAGCTTTCTGTAAGTCTTAAGTTTTTTAACTTTGTAAATACATATGCAATAAACCCTGGACAGAGGAGTTAGAAGGTAGTGATCTCCTTCTGTACATAAACGTAACACTTCATAGAGAAAATTTAGTTTCTACCAATTTCCTACCAGCTCAACTCAGTCTTGATAATGAGAGTCAAAATTTATTTCCAGGTGAGTGACCAGGAAAATGGTTTTGCCTAACTTAAGTTATTGTACCAATGAACCTAAAAATATACGATTTACATTTTCTGTCAGTAATTTAATTTCTGCAGAAGTATAGTTTAAAGAAAATATGGGACATTTTGAATATGAAGGCTAAATACGGATAGCTTCAGTCTTCAGTTTTGAACGCAAACCCCAAATTAAATTAACAGCATGTAGTAACATGTACCAGTATCTAGCTCATGGGGTCTTATGTTTTTTTCTTGGTGATGTTAAAAGTGAACACAGTATTTCTATTGGCTGTTACGTTTCATGTTCTTGGTTATTAAAAGTTTTGAGGATCTGTAAATCGTTTTGTCATGTATACTTCACCTGTTTCATATTAGTGCATTTATATATAACCAGTGTCATCATTCTTGCTTAGAAAACCTTATTAGTTTTCAGTGAAATTATGCCAGTTGCTTTTAATAAATACTTGAAATTAAGTTAATATTTTCTAAGCAATATTTAATATCTTCCATAAAGATCTTTGTTGTAAGTCAGTACTTTCTCTGAATTTTAGATTAAGATTTTTCTCTGCAATACCAAAGATGATGATCAAGAAAGACAATTTCTTCCAATTTTTTGCATATTTGATTGAACATGACATAATTTAATGGGTCATGAAAATTGCTAATCTTTTTTCTCAGTGATCTTGATCATCATATATTAATCACCTTACAATTTAAGTAAAAAATATGTTTGCAAACATTTTGACCCATTGAATAGAATGAATTGAGTGCAGATAACAAATTATTATCATACTCTGTTCAACTTCTTTTTAAAAGTAGGATAATATGTGAGCTATCTTATCAAATAAAGAGGAGTTTTAGGCAAGGTGTTTAGGAACTAAAATGTAATATAAGGCAACTGTGGAAAATCTTAAAGGAGATTGAGATAGGCTGATTTTTAAAAAAGGCATCTACCAATAAACAAAGTAATAAAAATGGTGGAATTGATATAAAATTGGAAGAATACCATAGTATGAATAGGTTACAATGATTGTTAAAATAGTAAAGTCAATTCTATTTTGGCTACTTAAGAGTTCCCTGGAAAAAGTTCTGTAGAGTTGTGGAGAATTGGATCTTTTCTCTTTCCAAAGTTATTTCATCCCACTTAGTAATATTCTTATTTGGATTAGATTATTCTATTTCAAACATAAAAACAATCTAGAAGTACACTGTACTCTAGGATAATATTATAAACAAAATAGATCTAGTTCTGATCATCAAAGAATTTATGGTTATAGAAAGAACCATTATTAAAAAAATGTATTTGCTTATGTGGGCCCATCCTGAGGCTTGAATATGGGGTATGGGCACTGTTCCTGAGCTTTTTTGCTGAAGACTAGTGCTCTACCACTTAAGCCACAGCCCCACTTCTGGCCTTCTGGTGGTTTAGTGGCTCTAGAGCCTCACCTATTTTCCTTTCTGGGCTGATTTTGAATGGCGTTTGTAGCTAGGATAACAGGCTAGGATTATACCCTAGTGGACTGTGATTGTGACTGCCAACAGAGGAACATGGTGAAGAGAACCATTCTTCCTCCGCTTGGCTAGGAAGTGGTTTGGGGCACTTCAAAGAAATGTACTAAATTTAAAACTAAAGGAGAAGCTGATTGTAGGTGAAGCTGGAAAACGGTCATAGGGAGTGTTTCTGGAGGGCTAGTGGGGGAGAGAGCAAGGCCTACATTTATCACACTCAGTACCGTCAGGTGGTAATTGGTATGGGACAGGAGTTGAGTTAGATCAGAACAGGACAATGGAGCTCAGGACTTATGCAGAGCTTCAGAATGGAGTCCCCAGACTTTGGAGGTAAGAGTTCAAAGATGGTGAGGGCGGATAGGAGCAATGACAAAAGTCTCATCCGCAAGTCGAAGTCTGGTTGTTTGGGTGCAGGTGTAGGTGGGGAGTATGGGAAATCTGGTTGCTTGGGTGCAGGTGTAGGTAGAGTATGTGGGAGGTCTGGTTGTTTGGGTGCAGGTGTAGATAGGGTATGTGGGAAGTCCGGTTGTTTGGGTGCAGGTATAGGTGGGGTGTGTGGGAGGTCTGGTTGTTTGGATGTAGGCGTAGGTGGGGAGTATGGGAAATCTGGTTGTTTGGGTGCAGGTGTAGGTGGGGAATATGGGAAGGAATGCACTTGAAGTCGTTTCAGAACCATTTGTGCTGTTCGGGTAGAGATGCGCCTGGAGGCCCCCACTCTTCTGTGACACTAGTGATATGTGAGTGTGAGGTTTTTTTTAACTTGTAAGCAAATATACAAAGTGAATCTCAACAAGCAAACTATGCTAAGATGTTTATTTGATGCAGGCTGAACACTGAATATATCAATTGTTTAATGTAGTCAATATTAAAGGTCTAAACCTAACATATAAGTAATACCATACTTCTGCTTTTCATATAATCTGCAAGTTTGCCCCCTTATATAAATAATTATGAGTTTTACTTTAGTCAGCCAAATGGCCTTATTGGTTTTTAAGACTGCAACTTTTCTAATGTCTCATGTTGAGTTTCTGTGGTTTTCTGAGTTCAGCATTTATGTGTGTGCTAATAAACAAGAGCGGTAGTTAGTTCACGGTGAGCTGAAGTTCACCCGCATGCCATCTCCCAGCTCTCCAGTCCAAAACTTTACCCGGATGAATTTATCCTCATAATTTGTCCCTATCCCTGAGTATCAGGTGACTGGAATATTTGTAGATAAATGTAAATAGTGATGAAGTCCAACTTGAAGAAGGTGTTTGAGAACCAAGAGGCCATAATGAGAAGAGAACATTCACACGGCTAGATCCTTTCATGGCTGTTATATAAACAGCAGCAGGGGTGCGGGTGAGAAGTCTCTGACTTTGACTCCTTAATAACTGGCTATAACCCACACAAGCAAACTCACAAGTCTAGTTTTAGCTGTATGATAAAATGAAGGGAAATAAGAACCACGGCACAGATCGGAAAAACAAAATGTCCATGTAAACTAAATGAGATTCTGCACCAACGGTGTTGAATTCATGGGTCTCTTCAGCTTGGGAAGTAGAGGTGCAGGTGAACTGGGGAGAGTCTGGAATGTCCTCATTGCCTGGAAAAAATTCAGGGAGAAACTTCCAGCAAGTGGCTGAAGAACTTGACCAAGAGACCAGGGACAGCGAAAGTTCTTGCCATTATTTTGAATTGATCATTTTTTTTCCTTTCTAGCATAGAAGCATCAAAGGAACAGTAACAGAGGCCTGATTGCCAGGGTTGGCTCATCTGTGAGGAACTGGCTCATAGGCCACCTGTTTAGAGCCTTGGCTTGCCCTTTCTTTCAAAGCATCCTCTAGGTTCTGTATTATTTCAATTATGCCAGTGTCTTAATCAGGGAGAATAATTTCCTTCTGTGAATGTAATTTTTGAACTTGGAGTTGTATTACTTCCAATTTTCACAGTATGTAAATATGTGTCAGGAGTGGACTTTGCAGAGATCCAAAAAAATAATCATAATGAATCTAAGAAACAAGGATAGACTTGTTCTTGGCTTGCTTTCCTTGGACTTACACAGCCTCATTATGACAAACTGTTATTATAAGAGCACACTTAACCGGTCTTGTAAATCTCTGTGAATAGACATAAAAGTGGATTAACACATTTCAACCTCATTTAACTCCTCATGGGAAAACTAGTATATTGTTCCTGTACTGCAAGAATATAAAAGTCCAATGGTTATTAACAACAGGTGCCCAGATGTGTGGTTTGATAATGGGTAGCCTGCTGTCTCAGTTTTGTCCTAATCTGAAATACCACTCAGTCCCCTAGGCACGAGAGAAGGCTGCCGGCCAGCTGCTCTGGCGACTGACTGTGATGGCATCAGCCCTTACCTAGCCATGTGGAGATTACATTGGCAAATTACAGATGCAAGTTTTTAGGGTTGTCTTCCTATATCCCCACAAGTGAGCGCATGGGCTAGTTTGCCTATGGTTACTCAAAACACAGAATACACATTGAAAGGGTTGGTAATATTGAATTGAGTATTTCTAATAAGACAGGGAGTGTTTGCTGAGAGCTTAGGATCTGACAATCATTGCTTAAGCATGTTATGTGTGTTATTAATCTTTATATCAGCTCAAAAAATTCTGTTATCTTTTCCCATTTTGTAGATAATCTCCCAAGGTGCAGAAATGTATAATTTGTTCTAACACACATCATCCATAAGAGGAAGAATCAGAATTTAATTATGCTTCCCACTGTGTTTATAACATCCACAAATACGATTCCATTTTATTTAGATAACATAAAAGACAAAAGGAAAACAAATGTAAAAAGCTTTCAACATACACACATAAATCATATAACTTTCACATCTCATAGCCCAGTATTTCTATCTAGCTAAACAATATTATGGAATCTTTGAAATTAATAATATTTTCTAAGTCATTTAACAATTTCAGACATTTAGAGCCATCTTCATTTGACAGTTGAAGATGTAGACTGAAATTGTAGATTAGAAAAATCTAAAGTAAGGAATACATATGTATATATATGTATATATAGATTTACATGTGTCCATGTGTTTATTTGTAATAAGGTAGAAGTAATTAGTATCTGAGGAATAACGATTATAACATAGCAGAATAGTTCCTGTAACAAAAAGATGACAAATGAATTCTGAGCATACAGAAATCAAAGAAGTTTCTTATAAGATCATATAATTAACCTGCTACAATTCTTAATATCTTTGTTTTGCAAGTTTTGGCTAGGTCATCTCTTTGCTACTTTTATCTATTAAAAGTTTTTCTTGCTTGCTTTTTTTTTGCCAGTCGTGGGAACTGAACTCAGACCTGTGTACTGTCCTTAGGTTTTTTCTCAAGGCTAGCACTCTACCACAGCACCACTTCTGGCCTTTTCTATGTATGTGGTATGGAGGAGTTGAACCAGGATCTTCATGCATGCTAGGCAAGCACTCTACCACTAGGCCAAACTCCTGGCCCCTAAAAGTTGTTTTTGATGGTTGGTTATTTTGGCCAATACTTCTCAGTAGTAATTGGGGGTTTCCTATTTAAATTATTGTACTTGAATAAAACTCATGATTCTCAACCAGTGTACTGATGATAATGCAGCAATGTTATGAGGCTTTCATTCAGGTACCATGAAATTGCTTGATCTAGAGATTCATCCTATCCCAAAGAAGATTTACAATTGTTCACAGAAAGGGAGGCAATAGCACCAGTAAACGGAAAATGGGAGGAAAAATTAGGCTAAGTACATAGAGTTGATCCACAGTATGCATTCCATAAATTTCTCTTACAGAATCACTGGAATGGGTCACAAAGTTAGAGTGAAGAAATCAAGATCTTTCCCAGAGGGAGAGAAAAAACATGGTTCAGAGGGAATATGGCTTCTTTACACATAGAGGAAATTGTTCCTGTAGATTGTTGGTTTGTCACTGTGCAATTCCCATATCTACTCTTATCACACACACAAAGACACACACACAAAGACGCACACACACACACACACACACACAAAATCAACAAGTTTCTTAAGATGAGTGCCACATCCCCACCACTGTGCATGGTATACCTGGAGATAACTATCCACTTAGAATAGTGCTGTGTGTTGTTAACACACAGCACAATTCTATCTATCTTGTAGGACAGGAAGAGAACACATGTGGTTGTTGGTGGATTGTCTCCTGTGTGCTTTTCCTTAAATATTCTTCAAGCTCGTACAGCCTTGATGCGTGCTTAAGACTTTATAAAGATAGTGAAGTTAGCGTCTTGCTGAGAGACTTGAGTAGGAAAAGAGGCCAGGAGTCATTAACCAAGTCTGAGATGAAATGAAGCAGGAAAAATGAAGGTTCTAAGCATTGTTCTGACTTTTTACAGATTCCAGGTTATTTTAGACTCTTTTCCAAAGAACATAAATGTACAACCTATATTCTATTAGGAGCTTTTTGTAAGCATTTATACAAATACATACCTGTAGATGTACATAGACACATTCCCATACGTAGAGATAGTAACCTCATAAAGGTTTATCATGTCAATGATGCCAAACTAGAGTCTCTTCAGTTTACCTGCCACCACCACATCAGTGTGATCATTCTACATTCTGCAGCTTTTCAGTAGTTTTCCTGACTTTCCGAGATTGCTTTCCTGACTGGCCTTCCCCTGGTTTTCCTGCTTGTGTTTCCTCTTTTCTTATTTAGACAGCTCCAGCTCTTTCCATGGTGCTCTTCTTCCTAAGTCTGTTTTCTCTATATCACCTATAAGGATCTTCCAGATGCCAACTCAAGATTCTTTCCCCTATGCCTTTCCACCGTCATCCTCTGACATACAATCTTACCAGCTGCCATTGTGTACTAAGCCTAAGTGATGTCACTAATGCTCATTATGTGAAACTTAAATTATTCATCTCAGCAGCCAGAGCGTCTCCTGAATTGACTTTACTTCTTTTACCCCCAAATGCTTCTGGAGATTTAATCTGTACTGTTACCCATTGATACCATCTTTCGTCTTACATGCTGATACCTCAGGGCCTTGACTAGTGCCATGCAATGCCCTGAGGCTTTCGTCCCCTCTTGCCTATATCATACTTCCTTCATAACTAGTCCCCAGAACTAGTTGTGGGGACTGGAAACCTTCATGACTAATACTAAGTTACTAAGCTGGGAATATTTGAATTTGGTATTCAGTATAATGAACATTAACCCAATGTATCTGGCACGTGATTAGGTTGTATTCTAATGATGCTCATGGTTGTACAGATACAATTTTCCATGGAAAAGGCCATATCTCTCATCCCTTTTCTGTCTCCCTACATTAGTGTACATGTGAAAGCTCTTAAGAATTTTAAGTCTATAATTAAATCGAGATTTTGCAGCTGGTGCTGGTGGCTCCACCTGTAATTCTAGCTTCTCAGGAGGTTGAAATCTGAGGATCACAGTTCAAAGTCAGCCAGGCAGAAAGGTCCCCTTGAGAGTCTTATCTCTAATTAACCACTCAAAAGCTGGAAGTGGTGCTGTGGCTCAACTGGTAGAGTGCGAGCCTTGAGAACCAAGAAGCAGACAACTCCTACACCTTGAGTTCAAAGCCCCACAACTGACACACACACACACACACACACACACACACACACACACACACACACACACACACACAAAGATATCACCAAAAGAAAATAAGTTGTGATGATATGTATGTATGTATGTGTATATATAATCACTTGAATACATATAGAAATAAGAGATCATCTGAATTCAGATTTTTTTCCTCCCCTGTGGAAACAAAAGAGTCTTTCAGTGTTCATTCTAAACTCAACTGCTATAGTCTAAGTCATCTGACTTGAAAAATATCGTTCCCACACCTAGCTTAATATTTGCCAAGAGCTTTCCTGTGGAAAGAGTGAGCAAAATGTGCTTCAGTCCATAATTCACACTGTGACAGTTCAATGGCTGCTAAAGTGAATGCTGAAATTTACATGGGGAGCCCCTGGGTGGAAGCCGTCAATCTCCTGACAGCCAGCCCTGCGCCATCCGGGGACCCACGATGAGGGGGGACTGGCCGAGACGTGGGTGGAGGGGTGAAGCCTCCTCAGGATGAGCAGAACCGGAGTTTTCGTGTGTATCTTAAATGCCACAAAAATTCTTTTTATTTTTTAAACCATGGAATGATGCTTATAATAGATTGTAGAGTCTGTTTGGTTTTGCAGCGTTAGCAAGAATAAGAGTGATTTTCTTGAAGAATTAAAAGTAAATTGCAAACCGCACCTGTGACAGTTATCTAACATGACCCAAGACTTTGTAAAAGACATATTCTATTCGAATGTCTATGATAGCCAGCTATGATGACGCATACCTACTGGAATATGAACGACCCAAGTTTGAGGCCAACTTGGGCCACATAGGGAGAACCCATCTAAATCTATCTGAAATCTAAACCTATCTAAAACCAACCAATCAGACAACACAAAGCACATCTATTCCTGTTCTTACTCTCCTTCCCAAGTTAATTCTTTCCTGTCACATGATGTGACCAGCTTGCTTTCACCTCATGCTCACTTTCAATACCAGTAAGAAGGTTCTAGATCATCTATTTACACTGGGGTATTTTGCCCCATCACGGGACATGGGAGAGACCCTTGTTCCTTCACAGGAACATAGAGTGACATATCTTGGAGAAGAGGACTGGCAGATGTGGCCTTTGTAATATTGCTCTCATGTCGGGGTCTTCTAAGTGAGACCTTTTTAGCAAGCTCTTACAGTGACCTCAGAAGATGTTCCTCCATGTGTCCCCAACAAGTCAGTACAACTCTGCTGCCCTAGAAGATGGGGTAATGCTCAGGAGAAGGATGGACGATGTAGTGTCCTGCACTGTTCTGTTTTGTGGAGATGAGCTATTAAAAAATTACAAATTTCTATGAAATCCACAATGAAATGCTAGGGATGGCACCGAGAGAACAAGGGGAAATAAAACTTCTTAGAACTCCAAAGAAAGTACATTCTATGTAGTGGGATTTCTACAGAGAAAATAATGTTCAGGGTCAGTCCAGAGCCACAACAGATACAAGTAGATTAGAATGAGGACCAATGTTGTATTTTATTTGCAGGCTGGGGAGGGGTGGTGGGAGACGATAGAAGAATGGACACTAACAGAAGGGAGAGAAAATGTTCGGAGGTGATTGGGCAGAGTCGGGGATTGAATTCTACCATGCATGGCTGACAGGCAGTCTACCACTCGAGTTTCATTTCCAGCCTGTTTGAGCCCTGATTGCTCTTAAGACAGAGCCTTCACTGTATTAGTCTGAGAGGGTCCGGCTCTGGTGTTGCTTGGATGACAGGTTCACAACATTCACCCAGACATGGTGCTTCTCTCTTAGCTGAAGGTCTCTTGAATTCTTATGCCACTCTGGTCTGTCACTGAGATCCTCTGATTTCTGCCTCCCAAGTGGTAGGGGCTCCAGACTCACGCCACCACCCCAGCTTCTCACAGGTTCTGAATGCGGGATGTTGTGTATGACATTCCAGAGCATCAGGGTGTCATCTACGTTGAACTAAGCTTTGTTGTTGGTGGTGTTTGCTTTTATGCTGATGGCATACTTTCTTGGGTCAATTTCACGAGCGTCCCTGAGGGCTAGATGGATTTTCTATAATACACTCCTAAACATGGAATTTCCTTGTCATTGAGTAACAGCATAACCATACCATGGTTAAATGCATATTTAAAACTCATGTTACAAAGATGGGTTTCAATTTCTTTTTTTCATATTTTTTATTGTAATTAATAGAAGGGTTACATGATATTTGCCAGATAGGAGGTGCATTAATTCACATACATTGATACGATGGGTTTCAGTTTCTACTCACAATATTTTATTCCATGTATTACTACTACTTGGTAAATACTAGTGGGTCCCCATAATTATTCAGCTCCTGGATCACTTTGAAATAAAGAGTTTTGATATGGTTGGCTGGAGACTGTCGCATTTTCCCTTCTTCTTTTCCACTGGTTTTATTATAACATTGTGTTTTTGTATCATTGGCAAAACAAGACTAAAACAAGATCTTGACCTAATGTGTGTATTAGCATTAACATCAAAAGTAACTGCCTTTTAAACTATCTCAACAAAAGGATTATAAGATATTATTTTCCCGTTGATAATGAAATTTTGCTTTGTGCTGCAAAGACAAAAACAAACCAATGAAGAGTCCCACACTAGCTCTGCCCTCTGGGAACACTAATGACGAATGTAAATATCATTCTGCTTTTTATTGTGTTGTGTCATACTTGGGACAACAGCGAGATAATTTTTGCTTTTTAATTTTTTCCCGGTATTTTTTCCCCTTAAAGAGGAGTCTGCAATCGATAAAAAATTATCCTATTTCATTCCTTCCTTGAATTAATAATGTAAGTATCAAAAGTTGGAGTTGTACCTCTGTGGGTCATTCAGGGCACTTGTTCAAAAAGAAGGTTGAGATTTAAATAAAAAGATTAAGATTTCTATAGTGATAAGGGATAAAATGTTTTCTACAAATTATTGTAATTAAAACCTGTAGTGCTAAATCACATAGTCAGCTAATTTAGGGCTCTGAAATTAACACATGATACTTAGGCATCTGGATAATGATATGCAGTGTCAACCAGCAATGATAATGTGTTGATCTGTGGCATTCAAGTAGGCAATTAAGTAATTAGAGGGGAAAGGTCAAGCTCTTTGTAAATGTTATGGAGAGAGAGTGAGAAGCTGGAGCTATAGTTACCCCCTCAAGCTAAGGTTGTGTCCCGCCTTGGCACTTAGTTGTGGCATGATGTGGTGCTATTATTTAATTTCTCTGGCTATCAGTGAGTCATCAGTAAAATGAAGATGGTAATCTTATCGCCTTGGGAAAAGGAGTGATGTTCATGAAGATTTCTTAGCACTGGGTCATCATTGCCTCAGAATCAATATGAGTTGTTGCTTTATTAATAGTAGGTTAGGAATTGCAGGCTAGCTTATCAATATTAAGGATTCATCCATCTATTATTTGATTTTCTTTGTAGATTGAGAACATCACTTTTTCAAGGTAGATTGCAAGTAAATGAGGTTTCATTCATGGTTAACATTTTAGGTGTATGTGTGCAATGACTCCTGTTATTTTGTGAAATTGCCAAGAGGAAAGATATTTACTTATTTGTTGTTGAGTTTCAACTTAGGGCTTTCTGTTTGAAAGACTGGTGCTCCACCATTGGACCCAGGCTTCCAGTATATTGTGCTCTATTTATTTTTGAGAGATAGTGTTTTCCTTTTGCACCAGCCTTGTAATCCTCCTATTTCATATGTCCTGTATTTGACATATGTGTGTATGTGAGCTAGCATTTTGCTGTTCTGCTCTCATATGGGTGAGTATTAGATTGCATCACTTAGGATTCTTATTGAATAACCCTCAATGAAAATAAAAATGAAAGAAAACAGGACACCCAGTCTGGAGAAGGGTAGAGAAGGGATGGACCAGCTTGCTTGTACCACAGCAGCGGTGACTGCAGGTGAGATGTCATTGGTCCCTCCGTGGAAGAGACCATGTGAACTCCAGGAGGAGCAAGTATGAAATGCGTCCAGCGTTTAAGCCGTGCCTGAATTGGGAGCTGAGCTGGAGAGCCTGGTGGGATGGGGAGTGCATTCATGGTCCCCGGGCCCCGCACAGCACCCTGGCTTGCAGCTGGACCTGGGTTCAAGCCCCATGACCAGCTGATTGGATGACTGGATCTGGAGCTCGGCCACTGAGGGGCTCAAGAACATTATTGCTGAGTGTGTCTTTCCGTTGGATCCCAGGACCCTTGCTTGTGCTTGATCTTTCTTCTTATTCCACCTTGTGCTTGTTATTTTATTTTTACAAGGATGGTCTTGTCATTTAAAAAGAAAAGATGACTTAATTTCCCCTGGCTACGTTCCACGGTCGTTCCTCTTCTATCTTGTTATATTAGAATAATACATGCCTGGTCCTGAGTGGATCTCGATTCTGAGACACTCTCTCCCCTGCTGATTCCTCCCAGGGAGCTCAGAGCTGGCCTAGGCCCTTTGCTCTACCTAGGGTTTATTACCAAAATCCACACTCCTACCAACACAGACGCCAGCATACGAGCACGGAGCTTCTTTTGTTTGCATCCCCAACACTGTGTGATATACTGGTAAATCATGAATTATATTTCTGCTTGGATGCCTGCTTATTCAGCACGCAATCAGCACTCTCAATTTTACTAAATCATGAATCCCAAGGCTCCAGGGACAGCCAACATGGACAAAATGACTCTGAAAATAACGATTACAGGAGACTGATAGGAATTTTCTTTAGCACTGTTCCTAGATACCACAATATTGAAATGGTGTAATTCTCTGAGAAGTACAAATTAAAACTGCAAAAAATAAAGTAAAAATACAAATAATTTAGGAGAACTTAGATCAAGTACAGTGGCTCATGCCACTCAGGGGACAGATAATTGGAGGATTCCAATTCAAGGCCAGGCCAGGCAAGACCTCCTCTTATCAACCAACTGGTCTGTCTTATCTTCCTCATTCTCTGTTGATTTAATAATGATGACATTGTCCTGTTTGCGAATCCTTATTCTTTGGAATCTTCTGGAATTCCTCACTATTATAAATACATACAGCGTGACAGTTGTCAGATTTCAGAGAGAAAGAGGGGAAGGGGAGGAGGGAGGGGGACCACTTTTGCATGTTCGTGAGATATCTACAGTAGTGATGGACAAACAATATTCAGAACCCTTCATATAAAAATTACTGTGATCTTTGTGTATGTGTTTGTATTTCACACATAGACAAACCTGTAGCTGTACTTACTTGCCTAGACCACATGCAGACATATGTCCCAGCATGGGAGCTGGGACTTTTCACAAGGGTCAAATTACGGAGGAGAATTGTTTTCCTCTTTGTAACAAGGAGAAACAGTGGAACATGCACCTTCACTGGTGTTTCCCTTGTGTGGGGGTGGGGTGTCCATTCCTCATCACCACCTCCACCTATGGGGCTGGGGAGTTGGCCTTTCTATTTGCCATGTTCCAGAGAGACACAGGAAGCCAATACAGGAAGGTAGAGGCCATGCTGCCCATACACTAATGTGCGAAGGTTTAATCTGTTTTGAAAAACGTAGGTGTTGTAAGTAACTCCAGCAACTATGATCAAGATGAAGCCTTAGGGAGAAATTACCTATTTTTTTTTGCCAGTCCTGGGGCTTGGGCTCAGGGCCTGGGCACTGTCTTTGGGTTTCCTCAAGGATGTGCCCTAACACTTGAGCCACAGCACGACTTCCGGTTTTTTCTATGTATGTGGTACTGAGGAATCAAACCCAGGTCTTTGTGCATACTAGGCAAGCACTCTACCACTAGACCATGCTCCCAGTCTGAAATTATCTACTTTTTAGGAATATCTTCAACAAGGATTTATGGGGTTCCTCTTAATTATGCATATACATATAAATATATACAAAAGTATATAGGAATACATACCTTTAAATGTATTTATATGTGAATATATATGAATGGAATATTTATGAATGTCTTGAACATATTTTATATATGATATATACAGATACATATATGCACACATATGTGTGCATATGATATGTATGAATACATATCATATATATTTGAATGTATATTATATGTATTTGTATTTCTCCAAGTTAACTATTCCAAGAAGAACAGAAGCCATGATGGAAGCAGCTCACAGCTGCCTTCATGTTATTAGCCATTCCATTATTTTCAGAAATATTTTAAATAGTTTTACTTTGGTGGTAGTAAGATTTAAACCTAGGGCATTCAGCTTGCTGGATAAGTGCTGTGCTATAAAAGTGATGTCTCCAGTTTGTTTTGCTTTAGATGGTTTTCAGATAAATTCTCCCATTTCTCCCCAGGGTAGCCCCCCACCCTGAATTCTTCTACCTGTGTCTCCTGCATGGCTGAAACTACAGTGGAAGCCATGGGATGCACAAAGCTGGCTTGTGGCAGCCAGGCGCCTGGCAACCTCTGCTTCCTGAGCACTTCATCTGCATCCTTTTCACTTTACTCTTTTTACTTTTCCGTTGCTGTGGCAGCTGTAAGCTCTGTCCAGTATGTTTCTTAGTTTTCCAGTTTTAGTGCAAATCTTTTAACATCTAATATACACAATGAAGATGTATCCATCATTACCATGTCTGCTCCTAATCCATGGCAATTCATGCTTTATGCTTAGAGGAGTTCCAAGTATGAATTTTATGTAACTTAGAACAATGCTAAGATCAGGGCTGGGAATGTGGCTTAGTGGCAGAGTGTTTTCCTAGCATGCAGGAAGCCCTGGTTCCATTCCTCAGTACCACATACACAGAAAAAGCTGCAAGTGGTGCTTTGGCTCAAGTGGTAGAGTGCTAGCTTTGAGCATAAGAAGCTCAGGGACAGTGCCTTTGTGTGTGTGTGTGTGTGTTTGTGTGTGTGTGTATGTGTGTATACAGAGTAATGTAATGTGTTATGATTATAATTTTCTTGTTCAATTCTTGATTTTTCAGTTATTGAATTTCTTTTGTTGCTTGTTTAGCTTTCTGGCTACGTATATAAAACACACACACACACACACACACACACACACATATATATACATATATGTCTTTAAATAGTTGTACAAAGGAGTTTTCATTCAACAAAGCCGATTATGAATACAGTGCATCTTGGTCAGTGTCATCCCTTTCATCATTCTCACCCATTCCTCTCAATCCACCATCCCCTCAGTTTTCTGCATTTTGCAGGGTAGGTATTGAATTTTGACTACATTCTCCCTCACTTCTCTTTATCTGTCTACCATCCTCATCTTGACTACACCCCACCACTTTCAAGTACTCACTTCCCGGTGTTTATTTTGTTAGCCCTTGATTTAGCCTTTCTAAGGAATTGCACGGTTAGAGTTCTCCCGTTGAGCTCTACGGTATTTCAGTTAATACATCTGTGGACACTGGCATACCATGCAACTATTTACTTGTAAGTTTAAAAGGTAACTCTAGCCTCCACCTATGAGAGAAAGCATGGAATGTTCTACCCTCAGTGAGGCAAAACTAGGAAGCCTTTGGAAGTATGGAGGATCGTGGGGAGGAACTGGCCAGGCTGCTCCAGACTGTGGTACAGCTGCTCAGGTCCCCTGTGCAGGAACTCCCAGCCACCTTCAACTCTCATTCTCGGCTGGCAGCTTTCTAGGCCTGTCTGTCATCTCTGCTCTGGTGACCTGGGATTTCTGTTCATTATTTCTTCATTGTCATGTGAACTTGGGATTTCTATTTAGCTCAACATCCTCTTCTTAGGATTTCTCATTGCCTTTGGATAGGGTTTATAGTCATAGGGGTCAGAGGTTCTTTGTGTCATTGGGGTACATCTTCCAGAAGTTTCCCTAGAAAGGTTTTTAAGAAGGCAACATTTTTTTTTAGCTTGTACATATCAAAAGAGACTTATTTTTTTCTTTCCACATGGCTGAAAACTCTAGCTTGGAAAATGACTTCCTTTCACGATTTGGAAGTTGTGTTTGTTCTTTGGTGCTGCTATAACAGAAGATCACAGGTGGGGCAGTTGATAAACAACAGAAGTTTATTTAAGTCTCAGTGATGGAGGATGGGAAATTTAAGAGGGGGAAGCTGCATAATTACCTTCCCAACACATGGACGATGGAGGGGGGGCTGTTCTGAAACCAGGGTGCTGTCCCGTTTGCTGTTCTGTCTGTGTTTCTGTTGACAGGATCATAGACTTTTCAGTGTTTGTGTGGGGTGGAGAGGGTATGTGTGGAAACATTTATCAAGGTCTTGGAACACACACTGTAAGGAAGTAAGATAACAATAATCAAGGAGAAAAATCTGGCTTACCATTCAGGCACACGGGCGAGTTTATCTCCCACAGTGGGCTCTCTAGCTGATTCTTCAGATGGTATTGAATGGAAAAAGCCTTCGTCCAGAGCAGATGGTCATTTGTCCTCAGAGAGTGATGCAGAGCTGTGGGCGAGGTCATTCACTGAAGCTCAGAGCAAAGCCCAACAAGGACCACAGCTGTGTGCGGTCAGCAGCGAGCAGGCTGGCACCTGTGGAATGCAGCATGGGCCCACTGGCACTGAAGGAAGGACCTGGCACATCTACCCTCAGAGTGGTGGTTCTGAGAGTTTGCCAGCCAGCAAAACAGCAAGCACACCACCTGGTCACTTGTTAAAAATGTAGAAGCGCTGGGTGCCAATGGCTCACGCCTGTAATCCTACCTACTCAAGAGACTGAGATCTGAGGCTCATGGTTGGAAGACAGTCTCATGGTTGGAGGAAAGTCTATGAGACTGCATGTTGTGAGTATATCAGGGTGATGAGGAACTCAGCTGGTTCTTTCTTCAGCAATTCTTCTCTTCCTTCTCAATGTCACATAACAAACATTTCTAGTGCACCAACTTCTCTGGCTCTGAGCTTGCTTATTAATTAATTAATTAATTAATTAATTGCTTGTAATGGGATTTGAACTTAGGGTATGGGTACTGTCACTGAGAGTTACCCAAAGATAGCATCTACTACTTGAGTCACAGTTCTACTTCCAGCTTTTTTGTTTGTGATTAATTGGAGATGAGGGTCTCATTGACTTCCCTGCCAGGGTAGGTTTTGAACCGTGGTTCCTGCATGTTGGCCTACAGAGGAGCTAGGATTATAAGTGTGAGCCAACAGGTCCGCTCAGATTTGAATATTTTAATATCCTATCTTCTAGCTTATTTTTGGAAGCACAGCAGAAAAGGGCCCTTTATGCAATAAGCTGCATGATGTAGGCTTTTAGTATAAAAGGGGGGCAGCTCCTCTCTTGTATTTTTTCCCCCCAGCATTCCTGATCCTTACCTCCTGGCTTTTGTCTTCCTTGGCCTGTGGATTTGCGGTGGTGAAGAAGGGGTTACTGGCTCTCACAGACCTTGCATTGTTCCCAGTCTGCCCTAATTCTTCTCATGTACCTAGACTCCCAGTAAGTGTTTTCTTCTAATTCAGAGGTACTTCTCTCCTGCAATCTAACCCCCGTATCAGTGATGGATCCATAAAGGTTGCATTTCTTTCTTCTTAACCATGGAATATATAATGAACACTTGTTTCCAAATTCTGGTTCTGAGTGAAAATCATTTCCAGTTACCCATCACTGCACATGTCCTCACCCAGTGTCAGAGGACACAAAGGATTAAAGCCATGACACACAGACTGCATTTCTCATGCCTCTGGGGCCTCTCATGCACATTCCAAAAGCAAGCAAGGGAGGCAAATAGAGCATCACAATGTTAGGGGACCATGTTTTCCCATTTCTCTGTACTTCTAGTAAACGTGGATTTTAGCATTGCACATTTGTGGCAGATACTATTGATTTTGTTTTGACATGCTGTCAGAAGACGGTTTGATCCTTTTGGGTTGTGCTTTTAAATTTTGCTAGGCAGTGACACGGCAGTGCTCGGCCTCTCTGAGGAGTCTGGCCGCAGAGTCAATCCTGGAGTCTGTTCTGAGGATCAGTCCCTCGTTCTTCTCAGCTGGCTGGCTCTGATCAGGATCAAGTTCCATCACTGCAGCTCCCAACAACTATATCTTTCCCAGACTTAGAGCAGGTTGGCTGACCTCTGCACTTCATCCTTTGTGCTGTTCTTTCTTCCTGAGCCTGTGTTCCTCAACTATCTCCCATTTGGGCTTTTCATGGAAGGTTCTACCATTTTACTTCATTGCATTTGTCAGGTTCGTTGGGGATTTCCCCTCTATATCAAACCCTCAAACAGGAAGGGAAAACTTTAGAGGCAGCCAGCAGGCTCACCTTGCTGGTCTCTCCCTCCTGCCACTATTTCTGCAACACCTAATGTCCAGAACTGGGACGGGAAACTTTTGTGAGTACGTATGTTGTCAGCTTTTTGTTCTTGTTTCTTGGAATGCCTGTGAGTCCACTTAGGACAGAACTTGAAGCTGTGGACTGGATTTTTATTTTCAGTTATGACTGTCCATTCTTACCATGAGAACTGGATAGTTTCACAAGCAGTTGGCACAGTCACGGTGATCAGGTGGCAAAAATAAAAACGATGAAATTTCTTTGAGAAATACCTTTTCTCTAGCCAGTATATCATCAAATGTTCTTCCATGGGCATCCAATTAGAAATGACTTGTACAGAGATAAATAGATCATTTTCCCCCCGTGAAAATAAGGTTTGTCTGAAAAAAAGAAGACCTTAAGAAGCTTCTTTGTATTTCTTGCTCAAGGAAGAACAGACAAGAAGACAGAAATGCATTGATGGTGTGATTGCTCTATAAACTTACACTTTGCAATCTGCAAAATGAACTTTATTCTGGTATTGGCGGTTCACATTTGTAATCCTAGCTACTCAGGAGGCTGAGATCTGAGGATTATGGGTCAAAGTCAGGCTGGCAGGATAGTCTTCTTCAATTAACTCTTCTTTTCAATTGACCAGCAAATAGCTGGGGCTTAAGTAATAGAGTATGCTCTTCAAGCAAAAAAGTTCAAGGACAATGCCCAGGCCCCAGAACTGACATACATAGAAAAGCATTAAGTATGCAAAATGAACTTTAAAGCCAACAATGCATAACGAATGAAAAGGCTTTATATTTAACTGCATACATATGTTTCCAAAGACAATTTTTATTTCAAATCACAGGTGTAGGCTGGGCTTAGTGGCTAACGCCTGTAACAGCTGCTCTTGGGAGGCCGAGATATGGAGGATTGCACTTTGAACCAATCTTGGGTAAAAAATTAGTGAGACTCCATCTCAACCATTAAGCAGGCTTTCATCTTTTAGAATGCCTGGCCTGGGCCTTTGAACTTAGGCCTAGGTTCTGTCCCGTAGCTATTTAGCTCAAGGCTAGCACTCGACCAATGGATCCACAGCTCCACTTCTGGCATTTTGGCAGTTAATAGTGAGACCTAAGAGTCTCACACTTTCCTGCCTTTGAACTGTGATCCTCAGATCTCAGCCACCTGGGTAGTGAGGATGACAGGCACGAGCCAGTGGCACCCTGCCTGGTAAGAGCTTTTGTTTTTACATCACCCCCCCATGCCCTCTTAAGCGCTTTGTGGGGAATGAAGTTAGTGATCTCAGTGTCAAGTCTTGAGGCTCTCCCAGATCTACAGAACAGCTCATTGACAGTAATAGACATTTCTTCTAGTACAACCGGAATCCAGCTTCTTACCACTCACTTAAATCAATAACCACACGTAAAGCTGGACAGACAACAAAATTAAAAGCACTTTGGCCAATTCTCACCACCGAAGGTGCCATTGATTTTAGATACAAGAAGCTATGGAGAGAAGAAATACACACATACACCACATTCATACAGGCATGTATGCATACCCAGTCATGAATTCTCAGCTCTTTTAAAATAAATGTATTTCTCAAATTTCCCTCTCATTTAGAGATCTAGTTTATTCTGAAACTAAACATTATCATAACCATCACATTTTTGTTTTTATTCAGTGAATATTTCTATAGTCACTCTTAGAAATTCAGTTTTTCTCTGAAAACAATTTAGCCAGGTGTGGGGGGGAGGGTAATGGGTACCAAGACATGTGAAAGGGTATCAATGTATGTGAATTAATGCACCTTCTATCTGGCAAATATCATGTAACCCTTTTACTAATTACAATAAAAAAATTTAGCCAGGTACTTTGTTGTGTGCTTTGCAAAAAAAAAAAAACCCAAATGGACATTCCAATTTTATTTTATTTTTTTGTATTTTATGTGTGTGGGTAGTGGGGCTTGGACTCTGGGCCTGGATGCTGTCCATTGGCTTTTGTGCTCAAAGCTGGTACTCTCCCAGTTGACCCACAGCTCTACTTTGGGGTTAATTGCAGATAAAAGTCTCTCAGACTTATCTTCCTGGATTGGCTTTAAACTGGTCATTAGACCTTAGCCTCCTGAGCGGCTAGGATTACAAGTGTGAAGGACAGTCCAATTAAAAAATACACATTGAAATAAGAAGTCATGCCATAACTAACACTAGTTTAGATATGTACTTAGTGAACATGTTTCCTTCTGATTTACACGTTTTCTGTATTTTCTCCTAGCATCTATCTAGAACTACAATAGTAAAGCCCCCCTTCCACTTATTTGGAATGGAACAAAGGCCCAAAGTTCTCTGAGAAGGAAGAAAGTATTGCTGTGCCTCAGGAAACAACTGAAAATCATACATTAGGGGTTTCTGCCCACAGACATCTGTGCACCACTTTTTCTCAGGTGGCTCAGGTCTACAAAGCCCTCCAACTTCCATCATCTCTGTAAATTCCCCTTTCCCTTTTCATCAGCCTTTGTGACAGCCCATATTTGCCTATTTCACAATGCATCATGGTACTCCATACAATGAGACTGACTGCCTTTTAAGAATAGCACCCTGATTACAAAGTATTTACATTCCCATCGGTTTGGCCTAGTAATTATCCCACCTGGCATGGCTGATGGGGAATGGGCTTTGCTGACAGTGTTGTAAAACAAATTTATTTTTCTCTCTTGAATCCTTTTCCCTCCACCTCCCCTGATTTCTGGATGACATTCTCTCCGGATGCCAGAATGCTGAAGTAAAGACACAGACATCCCTTTTATGTGTGGCTAGCTGGACTTGCCTTCTTGTCTATCTGCTGCAGAGAGGTCCTCACAGCCTCTCCTCAGTCATCAGGCCTTCCCCAGCCTCCACCACCCACGAGTAGACTGTCCTGAATCATAGGGATTTTACATTGGACAGAGCTTCCCCCTCAGTGTTGGAGGGGTTTTGAATCCATGAACTATCAGGATTTGCTTTTGCTTGGGAGTTTGAGTAAGCTCTCAAAGTAGATCTGTAACAGCCCGTGTGGCATCAGTATGATGAATTACCAGAGGCAGCTCATTTATAAAGAAGAAAATGTTTAGTTCAGAGTTCTAGAGATCCCAGATCAGTGGGGAAAGCCTGCATTGTATGATCTTGGTTGAGAGGGGTGAGTAGAGGGGTCTCCCCCAGATCCTTCATGAAGTTCTCATCACCTTTGAGGATTCTTTTCCTTTCATTGAAAAGGTAGCTTCATTTCTTCCTGTTTTTAAAGAATGAAATATTTGACATCAGTTTTTTTTAATCATTTTATTATCCATTTCTATGTGTCTTCTAACTCTTTTATGTCTGAGCAAGGCTCCAGTGCTGTTTTCTTCTGGGGTGTTTCCTGAACACAACCATAGGATCTTACATTCATTCTCCCTGAAAACACTACCTTGGCTCAGCTGGAGGGGATTTTGGGGACAAAGAAGGAGAATGAGGAGGGAGTAGTCAAATTCTTTTTTATGTCCATATGCAAACAATGAAACCTAGTGAGGTTGCTTTAAGGACAGGGGAGGAAAAGGGTTTGAGGGGCAGATGCCTTATTGGGAGGTATGAAAATGTCACAAAATCCATTTCTTAGTGCTGTGGCTCACATCTGTAAGCCTCGCTGCTCCATAGGCTGAGATCTAGAGTTCTGTGGTTTAAAGCCAGCTGGCACAGAAACGTCTGCAAAACTGACATCTTCAATTTAGTAGAAAAAAGCATGGCAGGAGGCATGGCTCCAGTGATTGAGCTTCAGCTGTGAGCAAGAAAGCCAAGCATGCGTGAGGCTCTGAGGTCGAGCTCCAGTACTGAGAAAAACAATGATGAAATAATACTATCTTGAGGTAGAAAAGGCTTGGGGAATCCCTCATTACTTTTCCCCACCAGATAGTGTAAATGAGTCATTCTCTCAAACTGAGCTCATCTTTCCCTTTTGGATAGTAATATCCTACTCTGCAAGCATTTATTATTTCAACAAATAAGCATTGAGCGTGTCCTATGTACCAGACTTCTTCCAAGGGTTGAGGTCACTCAAGAGACACAAGCTCAGTTTACATTTTAGTTTTGATGGTGCTTACTGCTTGCCAAAGAGGGGAGATTGAAATAATGATCCCGGGAGACCCCCACATGAAGCCTCCCCCTCCCACCCCATCGGCAGAGGAAGTAAGGCATGGGACAAGCTGTGTCTGCTTGGGTAGCTTCTTCTGCTAGAGGAAGTGATGACTGCTTTGACATTTTGGCTGGATGCGCCAGATGCAGCTATATCATTGGTAACTGTTATTAATAGTTTATTGGGATGACAGCCTATGTTTATTGGTCACACTGCTCGTCTTTAGCAGGATCCAGCAGAAAGCCTCCATGTAGCTGTTTCTTGAAGGATTCTTGTTTTTCTCTCGAGTATCCTGATCATACCATCAGCCAGAGGGCCTCACACACACACACACACACACACACACACACACACACACACACACACACACACACACACACAGTTATTTGAGCAGAGTCACTTTTCACCTTGTTTTTAGCAGAACACAGTTGTCAGTGAGGAATCTGTTGCAGTAGCTCAAAGAACTCTTGTTCAGCACATGTAAATGTAACAAGCACGCCTCTTTCCGGGTGCCATTTAATGACCAGTGCGTGTGACTCTGTGTGATCTGTGAATCAGGTGAGGCTAACTTATCTCCTGAAGAATTTATCATTTGTTTCTGGGGAAGACATTTCAAACCTTTTCTTGTAGCTTGTGAAATGCTAGTGTATACTGTGTTTTCCATAGCTACCTTCCGTTCAATCTTACACCCAGACTTCTTTAAGCCATCATTTACTTCGCAGTAATCAACCTTTTCCCATCTATCACCACTCCTAGTCTCTCCTGCCATTCTGCTCTCACATTCTGATGTCAATTATTTTAGATTTCACCCAGGAGTGAGGTCATGAGTTACCTGTCTCTCTGTCCCTGGCTGATTTCACACCACACGATGCCTTCTAGCTTCAACCATAAATGACAAGGTTTCATTCCTTTTTGTCTTTGAATAGCTGAATGTTTCAGTATCCTGTTACTTTATCCATTCATGACTGATGAATGCCTAGTTATTTTAGCTTCTTGTCTGTTGTGAGCAGAGAGCCAGAATGGATGGGAGTCTGCTTGATTCTTCACCATATTGATCTTGTTTTCTCTGCTTATGGTAAACAATGGTGCTGGGATTGCTGGATTGTACTGAGCCTGGGTTTTTATTTTTATCTGTGCTGCCTTCTATAATGCTGTGTTCATTTACACCCCCCTCCCCTATGCACAGAGAACAAGGCTACCTTTTCCCCTCCTCACTAGCACTTGTATTTTTATCTTTTGAATGGCAGTCATAGGTCATATTTACATATGGTCACGTGATGCCATTCCCCCAGTGATTACTGTGTTGAGCTAGATTGCTTTAGGTGGAGTGGAGTGTGTCTTGGTTTTCCTTGCCCATTCAGTGAAATTGTATTAATTAGAGTTTCCTCTTTAAAATCAAAAGTTTCCTTCAGGAATGTCAGTAGCTTTTCTGTTCATGTCTCCCAATCCCGTTTCTGCCTTCACCACTACAAATTGTTCAACTACCTTCTAGAAACAAAATAACAACAATAGTATGTGTTTGTCGTTTAAATTAAAGGAGACTTTGTGATGAAATGTCATGATATGTCCCTGTTTTGCAATCTTTAGAGGACTTTTATATCCCAGTGGGACAATTACGCCCCATTCAGAATGGTGAGTGGTAAGTTTCTTTTAAAATTTTTTTAGCACATTTCTTTTGTGTATTTGAGGTTTCTAGAATAATTTTAGGGGCAGTATCATGGATACCCCACTGAGTAGGTTCATATATATAGCACCTGAGATACATTCAGTGTGTGACAAGAACATGACGTTGTAATAAGTGTTCCTAAGAGATCCAATTGTATTAACTTCAGTTCTCATGTTATGTATTGCATCTCTAAATTGGATCACTCTGCATGCATGTTATGTTGTACAATTTGACTTACATCTTCTATTTTCTCTTTCACCCTTTCCTTTCCTCCTCCCTCTCCCTTTCCTTCCTTTCTTTAGTCTTCTCCCCTCTCCTCATTGCACTGAATGGGTTTGTTTAAGCTAACTGGGGATGTCAGCTTCTAAATCTCAAATGGTTTACATTAGCCCAATGATTTCTTTCATATGAACTTAGTTTGAAGACTTGAACAGTCTGAAAGTACCAGGGTTTCATTGGGTTTGAGTTATCAAAGGAGTTATTTTGGAGCGCATTAAACTCAAGTTGTTCCTGTGTCTGCCTTATTTTCCTTGTAATCATGTCCTCTGCACCCATCTGTATTGTTGTTAATTGTGGGATCTCCTTTTCTGAGTTTGAGTAATATTCCATCATATGTGTGCATATGATACATACACATAGAGCACATTTTTAAAAAAATTCACTCATCTTTCAACAGACATTTGGTCCTTTCCTTATCTTGGCTGTTCTGAGTAATGCCACAGCAAACCTGGAATGGACATATCTCTATGAGGTAGTTAATACATCTCCACCAAGAAGAGGGGGGCTGGGTCTTATGGAAATGGTATTTTTAACTTAATTAAAAAGCTTCATACTGTTTTTCATATGGCCGTTCCATTCTACACCCTCAGGAAGAGCTTAGAACAATTCCCCAGTTCTGTATCCTGAATAGCACTTTTATCTTGTTATTTTATACCTCTATGGGTATGAGCTACCACCTCACTGTGGTTTTAATGCATCACCATAATGTTTATTGATGTGGAGAACTTTTTCACATACCTGCTAGCCAGTTTTTTTTTTTGTTTTTTTTTTTTTTTTTTGTAGGTCATGGGTCTTGAACTCTTGGCCTGGGTGCTGTCCCTGAGCTCTTCAGCTCAAGCCTACCATCTTACTCCTTGAGCCTCAGCCCCACTTCTTACTTTCTAGTGATTTAATTGGAAATAAGAGCTTCATATTCTTTAGTGCCTGGGCTGGCTTTGAACCATGATCTTCAGATCTTGGCCTCCTGAGTAGCTAGGTTCACAGGCATGAGCCACCACGCCCGGCCTGCTAGCCAGTTTATATCATGTCTAGAGAAATATATTTATGTATTTTTGTTTATTTTAGCTTATTTTCTGCTGTTATTGAGTTATAAAAGTTCTTCATTCCTTTTGTATACTAACTCTTTATCAGATGATTGTTCTATACCTCTTCTCTAGTTCAGGTGTATTCTCATTGTATTCAGTGTTTCTTTTGCTGTGAGGAAGCTTTTAGTTTCACAGAGTCCAGTTTACTTTTGCTTTAATAGCCTGAGTTTTTATGTGATATCCAAAAATGATTGACCAAAACAATATGACTTTGGTAGCTTATGGTCTCTTAAAGGTGATTTATGCTTTCATGTCTATATTTTGAATTTCCATCCATTTTGGGGGTTGATTTTTGTGTTTGATTTTTTTTTTCTGTCAGTCCTGGGGCTTGAATTCAGGGCCTGGGTGCTGTCCCTGAGCCTTTGTGTTCAAGGCTAGTGCTCTACTTCCAGCTTTTTGTGGTTAGTTGGAGACAAGAGTCTCACAGACTTCCCTGCCTAGGTTGGCTTTGAACTGTGATCCTCAGATCTCAATGTTCTGAGCAGCTAGGATTACAGGCATGAGCCCCAGGCACTTGGCTGAATTTGCCTATTTTTGTTTGTGGATATCTAGCTATTCCAGCATCGTGAATGGAAGGCACCATCCTTCCCACAGTGGCACCTCAACTCTCTTCTAGGCACTACTAGATCACATATGTCTTCTCCTCCTTCAGGACTTCCACTGTGTGTGGGTAAGTTTCAAGGAACACAGGAAATCTGTGTTTTAATTTTTTCCCTGACCAATTTGAATGCATATTGGTTAGACCTGAATGGGGGCTTCTAGTCCCAGGCTTGTAGAGCTAGAAGTTCGTCCTGTTTTTCTCCTTCCCAATGAGCTTTATTAGTATTTAAAAGTCAGAATGTCAGTAATATTTTCTTTCAGAGCGACAACAATAAATAGATCCTGAAGACACCTAATAAATTTATTTATTTTTTATTTTTCTTGTCTTAAATCTTCTTTTTAATTGTCTGGGTAATATATAGAGGGGTTACAGTTACATTTGTCAGGTATTGGGTGCATTACTTCTTGCACATTGATACCCCTTCTCAAGTTTTTGTTCCCATTTCCCTCCTCCTACTCCCTCCCAATCATCTTGTTCCCCCCCTTCCCTTCCCTATTTCAAATAAACAAATAAATGTACATAAAATATACCAGGTAGATATAATATACCAAGTAAGATATAGTAACCACATGAGATTAACCATAAGGGGAAAAAAAGAAAAAAGAAATAAGAACAACAGTCATAAAGATAAATCTCTTGTTTCTATATCCTAGAGTTTATTTCATTTAGTCTCATCCTATATGACCTCATGTATATAGCTTTTGAGCTACTGTAATCCTCTGCTAGGAGAGTCCAAGGTTTGTACTAATTATTAAAAATGAGGGAAACCATGGAGCCTATGTTGCTTTGGGTCTGGCTTACTTCACTTGATATGATTTTTCCAAGTCTTTCCATTTCCTTACGAGAGGGGTGATGTCATTCTTTCTGATGGCAGCTTAGAATTCCATATTGTATAAGTACCACATCTTGTTGATCCACTCATCAACTGAGGGACATCTGGGTTGGTTCCGTATCTTTGCTATGGTAAATAGTGCTGCAGTGAACATCGTTGTACTACTGGATTTAGTATGTCCTTGTTTCTGGACGATTGGGTAAATGCCAAGTAATGGAATTGCTGGGTCATAGGGGAGCTCTATGTTTTAGTCTTTTGAGGCACTGCCATACTACTTTCCATAGTGGTTGAACGAGTTTACACTCCCACCAACCTTGTAGTGGTGTTCTCTCCTGGCCACATCCCTGCCAGACAGTTACAACACATTTCATGGCAACGTGTATTTACAAAACATTTTAGGACTGGGATGTAGCTCAGTGGCAAAGCACTTGTTTAGCAAGTGCAATGTCCTGGGTTCGATCCTCAGTAGAAAAAAGGAAAAGACAAAAAATAGTTTAAAAAATATGTTATTTGAAATAGTTGGCCAGTTGAGAAGAGTTCTGTTTCCGTGGAGGTCATCTCTTTTGTGTTCCAGAATGAGAGCTCCTTGGAAGGGTAGAGAAACCACTACCATGTAAATGGAAACTCAATGCTAAAGACCCAGAGATAGCATGCATGCAATGCAAGTCAAGGAAGCCTTTGCTACTGAGATGGTGTCAGGTCTGCTTGCTGTCTAGCGATTCAGTTGCTCCAGTGTACTGTCCTGATGCCTTCCCAAGCCTTTTTCAGACTTTCTTGGCTCTCCTCAATGGTTCTTCATCATTTTCCCAACAGAAAACCCAGCATTCCCCATCAGCTATAAGGCAGGTGTCATCACAGACGGCTGCTTCTCTCGAGCTCCTCGGAACAAGCTCCGAATGAGCACACCCCCCTGTTAATTGCTCACTAGAAATTCTCCCCATGAACCACATATGTTTTTGGGAGCCACCTTCTTGTACTTCCTGATGCAACAAAGCATCAGCTATCAATGCTATTTATAAAAGCCATAGAGAAGCCTTGGATTTTTGACAAGGACAGCATCTGAGGCTCAATCTCATCCCAGGGACTTCACAGGATTTAGTGGGCGTTCAATTAGCGAGAGACCACATGTGAATTTTGCTTTTGACAGATAAGGAAATTATACAAGAGGTTCTACTACCATGACAATCTTTCATGTATATGGAAAACAACATGCAAAAATGAGAAGTCATACCTTGTGCATAGCAGGCTGCATAACTCATTGGTGTTCGGGAAGAGAAGGTGAGAAGAGGAAGACAGAGCAAACTTTTATCACAAACATATTCTAAATTAAGGAATTCATGTATAATTTATGTTGGGCCAGTGAAATTTTTGATTAAAGATCATATAGGCTAGGAGCATTTTCAATTATATACTATCTAATATGTACACTTACGTCTCATTTCTTTACATCTTTATACATCTCAGTACAAATTTTTACTCATGAATCTTAGGCATACTTGCTGATTTTGGGAAGTATTGCATCAAACACTTAAGGTATATAATCAAAACCTAGTGATATTTTTATCTTGCTTTTAGTGGTGTCTCAAAATAGAAGGCAGTGTTAAATCTCAAAGCTTATTTATGTGCATGCTGCATTTTTCTCATAGGAGGCACCTATATTATGTTTGGGAAGTATTCATTTACCGCATTTAGCGGTGGTAATAATATATAATTTCCTTCTTATCTCTAAGGAAATGTCCTGCAGATAGTATTTTGTTGGTTCACTGTAGCATGGGGAAAGTCTAAAGTCAGCTTATTCATTGTGAAACTATAGCGAAACAGCTATTTAGATTTTATATAATTTCTTCTGTTTTCACATCTTACACCCACCACTCCATCTGTTTCTGTGTCACCCCCACATCTGTTGGCTCCTGGGCCAAGCTGGTTCGGACTCAAGCCAGTTCAGTTCTTCCATCTTGTGTACAAGCCATGGCAATGAATCAGTGATGCCATTTCTCACTAAAGTAATTTCATTGTGCATCCTTCCTCTCCCGAGTGAACAATCCAGATTCTTCAACTTAGCATTTCATGACCACTAGTTCCCATGCGAGCTGATCTGTGGGACCATGGAACTTGCTCTACTGGTCCTGGCCTCCTTTCTTACCTTATTATTATTGTTATTGTTGCAAACAGACTTCCTACTTAGCAAGTCATTCTTGTATTGTTTGGATGGCAGGAAATCTGATCTAGAAATGGCGGTCTCCTTATTCTGGGTAAGACAGGATCTCCAGTGATCTCTTGACCCAAATTACTTTCACTGCCTTCTTATTCCTCTTGATTTGGTTTTTGTAGAAGGAAGGAGGTAAGTATCCTATTTCATTCTTTTTATGTGAATATGCACGATCACAGCACCCATCAATGTAAAGAGCCTACTTTTTAAAAAATTATATATCTTCCTCTGTCTCTGTGGTTAAAAATCAGCTGACAGTTGACTCGTGAGTTTAGAGTTGGAATTCCTCTTCTGGTTTATTGTTCTTTGTGTCTGTTTTGGTGTCAAGAATCATGCTTTATGGATGAATAGGCATTTGTAGTGTAGTTTGAAGTGGGTTAATGAGTTAATGTGATTAATTTGTGACCTTACTATTGTTGTTAATTGTGTTTGATTGCAGGGTCTTCTGTATGTTAGCTGGGCACTCTAGCTCTTGAAGCACACCTCCATTCCATTATTTTATACATTGTTTCTGGGATAGTGTCTCCCAAACTTTACATGGGGTTTTCTCAACCTCTTACCCCACCTCTTGGGTAGATTGGCCAGTAGATTACAGTGTTGGCCAACATGACTGTAATTCTTTTACTTTTGTTTACTGAAGAGCTCTTTGAATATCTATAGTTTTGTGTAGCTCCATATAAATATTTGGTTTTCAGTTGAGTAGCACCATACAAACATTTGTTTTTCTATTTCTGTGTTAAGCATCATTGGGGTTTTGGAGGGGATTCTAAGGAATCTGTAGACTGCTTTGGATAGCACAGATATTTGGATGTTCTCTCATTCTTCCATTCAGTGAACGCATGACATATTCATATTTACTTGCACTACCTGTAGTTTTATCAATGTTTTAGAAAATGTAGACTGCACATCTTGTGTGGCTATTGTAAATTATAGTTTTGTAATGCTCTACCTAAGATAATTTGTTGTTTGTGTGCAGAGCAGTACTGACTTTTATATGCTTGTTTTGATTCCTAGAACTTTTAGCAACTTATGTTCACTGGTTTTTATTGGATGGTTGAAGGCTTTATTTAGGGTTTGCTATGATTAGATTGATTGTCTGAAAGCATGGATGATTTTACCTCTTCCCACCCCCCCCCCCAATTTGGGTGTTTTCTAATTCATTCTCTTGCCTAGTTGCTCTAGCTAGGATGTCCACCAGTTTGGATAAAAGTGGTTAGTCACTTTTGTTCCGAGTCAAAGAGAGATACAATGACAGTAAAGCAGGAGAAAAACCATAAGCCACAGGGTGGGCAGAAATGAGTCACTTCCTCCACTGAAAGCCTTCAGAGGTTACAAAACTCGAAACTGAGGAGCTGGCACCAGTGGCTCATACCTTTAATCCCAGAAACTCAGGAGTCTGGGATCTGTGGGCTATGGCTCAGAGCCAGTCTGGGAAGGAAAGTCTGTGAGACTTTTTATCTCCAATTAGCCCAGCAAAAAATGCCAGAAGTGGAGCTGTGGCCCAAGAGATAGAGTGCACGTTAGCCGTGAGCAAAAACCTAAGGGGCAGAACCTAGGTCCTGAGTTCAAGTTCTAATACTGGCACCAAAAAACAAACAAACAAAAAACCCCACAAAAGAACCAAAAGCCAGAAACAAACAATAGCATAATGTAGAATAGGGCTCATAGGGCCCACAGTACAGGAAGCAGCTCATATAATGTGCCTGAGAGTCGGGAACTGCCCCCTTCTTCCTGTAATGCTCTAAGTTAGTGTCTAGCAAAGATAAAACTTTCCTTTAACTTTTCACTGACACGTGCCCTTGCTGAAAGAGGCACTTGTTCCTTCCCATTAAGGCTTAGACTGTAGATTTAATTACTGTGAAAATGAATGGAGAAATTACCTCAGGCATAGCATTTTAAATGTCAGCAGAGTAACAGTGTTAATTCTCTATTATAAAGCATCAGTGTCATTCTGTCTCTATGATGAGTGATGTGAAAATAACTTTAGGAAGAGTTTGCCCCACCCCATGGGCCCTTCAGGCTGTGAGAAGATTGTGTGTGACTTCTAATGTGCAAGTTGTGTCTCAATGTTGGTGTGTGTGTGTGTGTGTGTGTGTGTGTGTGTGTGTGTGTGTGTGTGTGTGTAATGATCATTTGGTATTATTCTGCAGTAATAACTCCTGGTAAGTTAAGAACTTGTTTTCTTCAAGTGTTACATGTGAAATGCAACTTAAGCTAATGAATGAATGAAGGGACTTGTGTGCACAGCCGTGTTTTATTGGTTTCGATGGGATTTGGGGTGGGGAATTCTTCCATATTTCTCCCACTGAGCATGAGGCTAGCTGTAATGGTTAGCATGGTGGTCTGTGATATATGGGCCATTGGTGCTATGACACATTGTTTTGAGAGTTTTGTCATGGAAGGATGCAGAGTTCTACATGGAGATGACCCTGTGATAATTGTTCTGCAGAGGTGAAGTATCACCTTTAGTGACTGCTGTGCATCAAACCATCCTTGCATTGCTGGAGTCAGGACCATTTGATCTTCATTTCCAATGATCATTTAAATGTATTGTTTGATTTAGCTTGCCGGTAATTTGTGGTTGTAATTTTCTTTGTTGCAGTAGGTCTGTATAGCTTTGGTATTAGTGTCACCTTGGCCTTGCAAACAGAGTTTGGGTGTCTGTCCTTTCCTTCTATTAGATTGAAAGAGTTTGAGATGGATTTTTCTTTAGTTGGACACACAATTATTATAAAGACAATGCCTATTTCTTCAAGGTGATTACAGTTTTGGATAGCAACTTAGTAACTCAAGCTCTGCAATTATGACAGAATAATTGTACTTACTTGTTGTCTGTGATTGTAAAGGGAATGGATGGAGCATGAGGAAAATAAAACAACTGTGTGTTTTCAAGGAAAACAATAAAAGAAAACAGGGCGCTTTCATCTCCCCTCATAACCCCTCTAGGTTGTTGGAAGGGGCTAAGAATTAGTGTCTAGAGTAAGCTTTCTAGACTCTTGCTCTTTTTTCTGTCTGTACTTCTTGGGGAACTGTTAATCATGCTGTAAAACTTACCTATGTGTCTTGAACTCAGCCTGGGCGCTGTCCCTGAGCTCTTCGTCTTAAGGCTA